>NC_069500.1:297162677-297501011 GCF_027579735.1 Bombina bombina | reverse complement strand
AATTTTAAACAACTTTCCAATTTAATTCTATGATCAAATTTTCTTCATTCTCTTGTTATCCATTGCTGAAGGGACAGCATTGCACTACTGAAAGGAAGCTGAAAATATCTATTTAGCCAATCACAAGAGACAAATGTGTGCATGCACCAATTAGCAGAAGCTCCCACTAGTGTATGATATGTGCATATTCATTTTTTAACAAGGGATACTAAGAGAAGGAAGCACATTTGAAAATAGAAGTGAATTTAAAAGTGTCTTAAAATGACATGCTCTATCTGAATCATGCAAGTTTAATTTCGACTTTAAGTATACCAGATGTACAGCTGCAGTTCTCCAACGATGATAAAAAAGTGTTTAATGGGAATAAGCACTAAAAACAAAATCAAACTGACATAGTACAATTACAAAAAAGATAACTGATCACTCCATGTCCGGAGTGGTCAGTAGGGCAGCAAGGAAAAACTGCATACGCGTTTCGTGCGGGGCTACCGCACTTGATCACTGCTTCCAACACTTTTTTCAAACACTTTTTTATCATCGTTGGAGAACTGTTCGTCTCTTTTTCCAGTGCAGCCGTACATCTGGTATACTTACTTGGCTGTTTGCTTGTTCTGGTGTCTTGGGCGGAGACACCGTTTGTTTGGCTCCTGGTTTCTGACGTCATTGTAGGAGGGGGCGAGATTGTGTACTCGCTGAAGACACGCTGTTCACTTTTGCGGAAGACCGGTAAGCACGGCTTCATTTTCAGTTTTGAACTGTTTAATTTCGACTTTCCTATCCCTTTAAGAACAAGATTTAGACTCCAAGGAGGAGCCTTAGATCTGAACACAGGTCTGATTCTAATCAGAGACTTAAGGACTGTACATCTGGAAGCTCCGAGAGCCTCTTGTGCAGTAAAACAGACAGGGACGAAATCTGTCCCCTCAGGGAACTGGCAGAAAGACCCTTCTCCAGTCCATCCTGCAGAAACGATAGGATCCTGGCAACCTTAACTTTATGTCAGGGTAATCCACGTTCTTCACACCAGAATAAATAGGTTCTCCACACCTTATGATTGATGCGACAAGTAACCGGCTTTAGAGCTTGAATGAGAGTATCACTAACTCTCTCAAAAAAACCTCTCTTGGCTAAGACTAAGCGTTCAATCTCCACACAGTCAGCCTCAGAGAATATAGATTTTGATGACCAAAAGGACCTTGTTCCAGCAGATCCCTGAGACAAGGTAACTTCCATGGAAGAGAAAATGACCACGTCCTACGCGGCCATGATGGAGCAATCAGTATCACTAATGCCTGCTCCTGCTTGATGCGGGCCACTTCGCGAGGAAGGAGTGGTAACGACGGGAAAAGGTAAATTAGATTGAACCTCCAAGGCACTGCTAATGCATCTATTAGCTCTGCCGGAGGATCCCTGGACCTCAACCCATATCTGGGTAGCTTGGTATGGAGACGAGACGCCATGAGATCTATCTCCGGCATCCCCGACCTGTAGCATATCTCTGCAAACTCTTCGGGATGGAGAGACCATTCCCCCCGGATGAAAGGATTGTCTGCTGAGAAAATCCGCTTTCCAGTTGTCCACACCCGGAATGTGGATCGCTGACAGCCTCCACTCCAGAATCCAACAGCACACTCCAGAATCCAAGATACTTCCCTCATTGCTAGGGAGCTTCTCGTCCCCCCCTGATGGTTGATGTAAGCCACCGAGGTTATATTATCTGATTGTAATCTGATAAACCGGGACTAACAGAGGCCAAGCCATCAGAGCATTTAAGATTGCCCGAAGTTCCATAATGTTGATCGGGAGGGAGCGTTCCTCCTGAGACCACAGGCCCTGTGCCTTCTTGGCAACCCAAACAGCTCCCCATCCTGATAGACTCGTGTCCGTAGTCACAATCTCCCAGGATGGTCTTAGAAAGGATGTCCCTCGGGACAGATGATCTGGATAGAGCCACCAAGAGAGCGATTCTCTCAACCAGTTGTCCAGAGAAATCTGTTGACACAGATCTGAATGATCGCCGTTCCACTGCCTCAGCATGCACAGTTGTAACAGTCTGAGACGGAACCTGGTAAAGGGAATAATGTCCATGCTGGACACCATGAGAGCAATTATCTCCATACACTGAACCACAGATGGCCTTAAGGAGGTCTGAAGGGCAAGACATGCCGAAACTAGCTTGCAACGTCTTGCGTCTGTTAGGAATATTCTCATGGATATGGAGTCTATTACAATACGCAGGAATTCTACCCTAGTGCTAGGAATAAGAGAACACTTTTCTAAGTTTATCTTCCATCCATGAGATCGAAGAAGAGAGAACAGAGATACCGAATGGTCCTCGGCCAGACGAAAAGATGGAGCTTGTACCAGAATATCATCCAAATAGGGTGCTACTGCTATACCCCGGGTTCTGGCAATGGAAAGAAGAGCCCCTAAACCAGTAGCTAGACCAAAATGGAAGTGCAATGAACTGGAAGTGCTGGTCCAGGAACGCAAACCTTAGGAACTGGAAGTGATCCTTGTAGATTGGAACGTAAAGGTAAACATCCTTCAGATCTATAGTGGTCATGAACTGTCCTTCCCGAACAAGGGGAAGGATGGACCTTATTGTCTCCATCTTAAACAAGGGGACATTTAGAAATTTGTTTAAGCACTTTAGGTCCAGATTCGGGCGGAAAGTTCCCTCTTTCTTTGGAACCACCAACAGGTTTGAATAGTATCGCAAACCTCTTTCTGCGATAGGAACCGGAACAATGACCCTTAAGGAGGACAGATCCCGCACGCACCACAGAAAGGCATCCCTCTTTTCTGGCTTGGAAGACAGGCTTGAGAGGAGAAATCTGCCCTTGGGTGGATGAGATTTCAAACCTATCTTGTATCCCTGAGCTATGACCTCCAGGACCCATGGATCCCGCACGTCCCTGAAGCAAGTGTTTGAAAACAGTGACAGTCTGCCCCCTACACGATCCAGCACCGGATCGGGGGCCGCCCCTTCATGCCAATTTGGTCTTGCCGGGCTTCTTGCTCTGCTTGGATTTATTCCAAAATTGAGCCGGCTTCCAAGTACTTTTGGCTTGCTCGGGCTTAGAGGAGGACTGTTGACGTTGGGATTTCTCAGGACAAATGGAACAAAAATTAGAACTCTGTCCCTTAGACATTCTTTTTATCCTGCAGTAGGAAGGCACCCTTAACCCCCTGTAACCGTGGAGATAATGGAGTCTAGGCCTGGACCAAATAAAATATTTCCCTTAAAAGGAAGGGAAATAAGTGTATACTTGGAAGTCATATCCGCAGACCAGGACTTCAGCCAGAGCGCCCGACTGGTCTGAACTGAAAAACCAGAAACCTTAGCATTTAGGCGAATAATCTGCATGTTTGCACTGCAGATAAAAGAATTAGCAATTCTCAAGGCTTAAATTCTTTCCTGGATAACGTCGAGATGACCTTTCACCTCGATCAACTCCAGCAACCGAGGCAACAGCCGATGCTGGTTAAAACAAATATATATTTATATATATGTATGTTGAAACATTTCTCTTAGAAAAGTTTCCATCTTCTTATCCATCGGCCCTCTGAACAACGAGCTGTCCTCAAGTGGAATAGTAGTACGTTTGGCAAGCATGGAGATAGCACCATCCACCTTAGGGACAGAACCCCACAACTCCAATTTAGAGTCTGGGACCGGGAATAATTTCTTAAAGGAAGACGAAGGGGAAAAGTAAGATCCAATTCTATCCCACTCGTTTTGAATAATGTTCGCCATTTTTACAGAAACAGAAAAAGTTAACGGCACTACCCTGTCCTCGTAAACTCTCTCTAATTTAGGAATCAAAGGTTCATCAGGCAGCTTGGCCTCAGGAACCTCTAATGTAGACAGGACCTCCTTTAGAATTAAACATAAGTGCTCAATCTTAAATCTAAAGGCTAGTTCCCCTGCAGCAGAGGCTTAGAGGTAGCAGACTCCGACCCAGAAAGTTCCCCCTCTGAAGCCTCAGAGTGTGACTCATCCTCGGATACTTGGAAAAACATAATTTATGCTTACCTGATAAATTTATTTCTCTTGTAGTGTATTCAGTCCACGGATCATCCATTACTTATGGGATATATTCCCCTCCCAACAGGAAGTTGCAAGAGGATCACCCAAAGCAGAGCTGCCATATAGCTCCTCCCCTCACATGTCATATCCAGTCATTCGACCGAAACAAGACAAGAAAGGAGAAACCATAGGGAGCAGTGGTGACTGGAGTTTTAATTAAAATTTAGATCTGCCTTAAAAAAAGACAGGGCGGGCCGTGGACTGAATACACTACAAGAGAAATAAATTTATCAGGTAAGCATAAATTATGTTTTCTCTTGTTAAGTGTATTCAGTCCACAGATCATCCATTACTTATGGGATACCAATACCAAAGCAGGAACTTAAACGGAAGGAACCACTGCCTGTAGAACCTTTCTCCCAAAAACAGCCTCCGAAGAAGCAAAAGTCTCAAATTTGTAAAATTTTGAAAAAGTGTGAAGCGAAGACCAAGTTGCAGCCTTGCAAATCTGTTCAACAGAGGCCTCATTTCTAAAGGCCCAGGTGGAAGCCACAGCTCTAGTGGAATGAGCTGTAATTCTTTCAGGGGGCTGCTGTCCAGCAGTCTCATAGGCTAAACGTATTATGCTACGAAGCCAAAAGGAGAGAGAGGTTGCCGAAGCTTTTTGACCTCTCCTCTGTCCAGAGTACACGACAAACAGGGAAGAAGTTTGACGAAAATCTTTAGTTGCCTGTAAATAGAACTTCAGGGCACGGACTACGTCCAGATTATGCAAATGTCGTTCCTTCTTTGAAGAAGGATTAGGACATAATGATGGAACAACAATCTCCTGATTGATATTCCTGTTAAAAACTACCTTAGGTAAAAACCCAGGTTTAGTACGCAGAACTACCTTGTCTGAATGGAAAATCAGATAAGGAGAATCGCAATGTAAGGCAGATAACTCAGAGACTCTTCGAGCCGAGGAAATAGCCATCAAAAACAGAACTTTCCAAGATAAAAGCTTAATATCAATGGAATGAAGGGGTTCAAACGGAACCCCTTGAAGAACTTTAAGAACCAAGTTTACGCTCCACGGAGGAGCAACAATCTTAAACACAGGTTTAATCCTAGCCAAAGCTTGACAAAAAGCCTGGACGTCTGGAACTTCTGCCAGACGTTTGTGTAAGAGAATAGACAGAGCAGAAATCTGTCCCTTTAACGAACTAGCAGATAAGCCCTTTTCTAAACCCTCTTGTAGAAAAGACAATATCCTAGGAATCCTAACCTTACTCCATGAGTAACTCTTGGATTCGCACCAATATAAATATTTACGCCATATCTTATGGTAAATTTTTCTGGTAACAGGCTTCCGTGCCTGTATTAAGGTATCAATAACTGACTCCGAGAAGCCACGCTTTGATAGGATCAAGCGTTCAATCTCCATGCAGTCAGCCTCAGAGAAATTAGATTTGGATGGTTGAAAGGACCTTCTATTAGAAGGTCCTGCCTCAGAGGCAGAGACCATGGTGGACAGGACGACATGTCCACTAGGTCTGCATACCAGGTCCTGCGTGGCCACGCACGCGCTATCAGAATCACTGATGCTCTCTCCTGTTTGATCTTGGCAATCAGTCGAGGTAGCATCGGAAATGGTGGAAACACATAAGCCATGTTGAAAACCCAAGGGGCTGCCAGAGCATCTATCAGCGCCGCTCCCGGGTCCCTGGACCTGGATCCGTAACAAGGAAGCTTGGCGTTCTGGCGAGACGCCATGAGATCCAGTTCTGGTTTGCCCCAACGATGAATCAGTTGAGCGAAGACGTCCGGATGAAGTTCCCACTCCCCCGGATGAAAAGTCTGGCGACTTAGAAAGTCCGCCTCCCAGTTCTCCACGCCTGGGATGTAGATCGCTGACAGGGGGCAAGAGTGAGACTCTGCCCAGCGAATTATCTTTGAGACTTCCAACATCGCTAGGGAACTCCTGGTTCCCCCTTGATGGTTGATGTAGGCCACAGTCGTGATGTTGTCCGACTGAAATCTGATGAACCTCAGTGTTGCTAACTGAGGCCAAGCTAGAAGAGCATTGAATATTGCTCTCAACTCCAGAATATTTATTGGGAGGAGTTTCTCCTCCTGAGTCCATAATCCCTGAGCCTTCAGGGAGTTCCAGACTGCGCCCCAACCTAGAAGGATGGCATCTGTTGTTACAATTGTCCAATCTGGCCTGCAAAAGGTCATCCCCTTGGACAGATGGACCCGAGAAAGCCACCAGAGAAGAAAATCTCTGGTCTCTTGATCCAGATTTAGTAGAGGGGACAAATCTGAGTAATCCCCATTCCACTGACTTAGCATGCATAATTGCAGAGGTCTGAGATGCAGGCGCGCAAATGGTACTATGTCCATTGCCGCTACCATTAAGCCGATTACTTCCATGCACTGAGCTACTGACGGGCGGGGAATGGAATGAAGGACACGGCAAGCATTCAGAAGCTTTGATAACCTGGACTCCGTCAGGTAAATCTTCATCTCTACAGAATCTATAAGAGTCCCCAGAAAGGGAACTCTTGTGAGTGGTAATAGAGAACTCTTTTCCACGTTCACCTTCCACCCATGCGACCTCAGAAATGCCAGAACTATCTCTGTATGAGACTTGGCAATTTGAAAACTTGACGCTTGTATCAGAATGTCGTCTAGGTACGGAGCCACCGCTATGCCTCGCGGTCTTAGCACCGCTAGAAGTGAGCCCAGAACCTTTGTAAAAATTCTCGGGGCCGTAGCTAACCCGAAGGGAAGAGCTACAAACTGGTAATGCCTGTCTAGAAAGGCAAATCTTAGGTACCGATAATGATCTTTGTGAATCGGTATATGAAGGTAGGCATCCTTTAAGTCTACTGTGGTCATGTATTGACCCTCTTGGATCATGGGTAGGATGGTTCGAATAGTTTCCATTTTGAATGATGGAACTCTTAGGAATTTGTTTAAGATTTTTAGGTTCAAGATTGGTCTGAAGGTTCGCTCTCTTGGGAACCACAAACAGATTTGAGTAAAACCCTTGCCCTTGTTTCGTCCGCGGAACTGGGTGGATCACCCCCATTACTAGGAGGTCTTGTACACAGCGTAGAAATGCCTCTTTCTTTATTTGGTTTGCTGATAACCTTGAAAGATGAAATCTCCCTTGTGGAGGAGAAGCTTTGAAGTCCAGAAGATATCCCTGAGATATGATCTCCAACGCCCAGGGATCCTGGACATCTCTTGCCCAAGCCTGGGCGAAGAGAGAAAGTGTGCCCCCCACTAGATCCGTTTCCGGATAGGGGGCCCTCTCTTCATGCTGTTTTAGGGGCAGAAGTAGGATTTCTGGCCTGCTTGCCCTTGTTCCAGGGCTGGTTAGCTTTCCAGCCCTGTCTGTAACGAGCAACAGTTCCTTCCTGTTTTGGAGCGGAGGAAGTTGATGCTGCTCCTGCCTTGAAGTTACGAAAGGCACGAAAATTAGACTGTTTGGCCTTTGATTTGGCCCTGTCCTGAGGAAGAGTATGACCCTTACCTCCAGTAATGTCAGCAATAATTTCTTTCAAGCCGGGCCTGAATAAGGTCTGCCCCTTGAAAGGAATATTAAGCAATTTAGATTTAGAAGTCACGTCAGCTGACCAGGATTTAAGCCATAGCGCTCTGCGCGCCTGGATGGCGAATCCGGAGTTCTTAGCCGTAAGTTTGGTTAAATGTACAACGGCATCAGAAACAAATGCATTAGCTAGCTTAAGTGCTTTAAGCTTGTCCATAATCTCATCCAATGGAGCTGTGCGAATAGCCTCTTCCAGAGACTCAAACCAGAATGCCGCAGCAGCAGTGACAGGCGCAATGCATGCAAGGGGCTGTAAGATAAAACCTTGTTGAACAAACATTTTCTTAAGGTAACCTTCTAATTTTTTATCCATTGGATCCGAAAAAGCACAACTATCCTCCACCGGGATAGTGGTACGCTTTGCTAAAGTAGAAACTGCTCCCTCCACCTTAGGGACCGTCTGCCATAAGTCTCGTGTGGTGGCGTCTATTGGAAACATTTTCCTAAATATCGGAGGAGGGGAAAAGGGCACACCGGGTCTATCCCACTCCTTGCTAATAATTTCTGTAAGCCTTTTAGGTATAGGAAAAACGTCAGTACACACCGGTACCAAAGTATCTATCCAGCCTACATATTTTCTCTGGAATTGCAACCGTGTTACAATCATTCAGAGCCGCTAATAACTCCCCTAGCAATACATGGAGGTTCTCAAGCTTAAATTTAAAATTAGAAATCTCTGAATCCGGTCTCCCTGGATCAGATCCGTCACCCACAGAATGAAGCTCTCCGTCCTCATGTTCTGCAAATTGTGACGCAGTATCGGACATGGCTCTCACATCATCAGCGCGCTCCATCCTTAACCCAGAGCTATCGCGCTTGCCTCTTAATTCTGGCAATTTAGATAATACCTCTGTCATAACAGCAGCCATGTCTTGCAAAGTGATTTCTATGGGCCTCTCTGATGTACTTGGCGCCACAATATCACGCGCCTCCTGAGCGGGAGGCGAAGGTACTGACACGTGAGGAGAGTTAGTCGGCATAACTTCCCCCTCGTTGTCTGGTGATAATTTCTTTACAGATAAAAATTGACTTTTATTCAAAGTGACATCAATACATTTAGTACACATATTTCTATGGGGCTCCACATTGGCCTTCAAACATAGTGAACAAACAGATTCATCTGTGTCAGACATGTTTATACAGACTAGCAATGAGACTAGCAAGCTTGGAAAATCCTTTCAAATAAGTTTACAAGCAATATAAAAAACGCTACTGCGCCTTTAAGAAGCACAAAAAATTGTCACAGTTGAAATAACAATGAACCAAATCAGTTATAGCAACCAAATTTTCACAGTAAATGTATTAAGTTAGCAAAGCATTGCACCCACTAGCAAATGGATGATTAACCCCTTAATACCCAAAACAGATAATCAATTTAACAATTAAAATTTTTATCACAGTCAAACACACTGTCACAGGTCTGCTGTGACTGATTACCTCCCTCAAAATGAATTTTGAAGACCCCTGAGCTCTCTAGAGACGTCCTGGATCAAGGAGGAAGAAGCAGGAAGACTGTGACTGAATTTTTACTGGGCAAAAAAAGCGCTAAAATAGGCTCCTCCCACTCATATTACAACAGTGGGAAACCTCAGTTAACCGTTTCTATGCAGAAATATACGACAGCCATGTGGAAAAAATCATGCCCCAAAAGATTTATCACCAAAGTACCTCACAAAAACGAATAACATGCCAGTAAACGTTTTAAACATACATTTTAAAAGTAGTTAGTGTTATTAATAAGCCTGCTACCAGTCGCTTCTACTGCAGTTAAGGCTCATACATTACTTCAGTATTAACAGTCAAATTCCATTCCTTAGAAAATTACTTATTGTACATACATTCATCAGCCTGATACCAGTCGCTACTGCATTTAAGGCTGTACTTACATTACATCGGTATCAGCAGTATTTTCTTAGTCAATTCCATTCCTTAGAAAAATATTCTACTGCACATACCTCATCTGCAGGGGACCCCGCATGCTATTCCCGTTCTGAAGTCACCCCACTCCTCAGAATGTGCGAGAAGAGCCAGTGGATCTTAGTTACTTCTGCTAAGATCATAGAAAACGCAGGCAGATTCTTCTTCTAAATACTGCCTGAGAGAAAAAAACAGCACACTCCGGTGCCATTTAAAATAAACTTTTGATTGAAGAAATAATTAAGTATAAAAAACTCCACACTCCTCTCACACCTTCCTACTATGTTAGTTGCAAGAGAATGACTGGGTATGACATGTGAGGGGAGGAGCTATATGGCAGCTCTGCTTTGGGTGATCCTCTTGCAACTTCCTGTTGGGAGGGGAATATATCCCATAAGTAATGGATGATCCGTGGACTGAATACACTTAACAAGAGAAACAGATAAATCCAATAAAATACTTGATGACCCCTGGGCAGGAGAGCTATGTTTACCCTTTCGCTTGGCGGGGCGAGGTAAAGCACTGAGGGCCTCAGACACAGCAATCTTTAACTGCGCGGTAAAATCTGATGGTAAAAGGCTCCCTCCAGATGGAGGATCAGGCGTGCTAGAGGAAGCTGCATGTGATGAGGGAGATGACTGATGGGTATGCACCTCACGGGACGGCAAGTCCTCAGAGGTGGACGGCTCAGTGGTACTAAAGGGGTTAACACCTTTTTGGACCTAATAACGTTGTCAAGGCATGTGGAACATAGTTGAGAGGGCGGGCATACCAAGGCCTCCTCACAATATAAACAGGTATTACTATTTGGAATAGAGGGAGTACCCTCATAGCTTAAGCTAATGACAGTAGGACACAGAATAAAACAATCTTTTTATTTCTCAAAAAACGTCACCTTTATACTCCCAATGGCTGGGGCACTCATCACCTCCTAGACCCAGACAATACAGAGAAAAAGCGTCTTTTCCGTCAGCCAGCTTGGTCAGGAAAGAGGAAATGAAAGTGAAACCACTCCCGGTCACCTGGTGCGCAAGGCAGGACCGCCCCTGCTATGAGAAAAAGCGCACCAAGCTACAAGCTGCGCAGCGTTCAAAGTGAAAGTAAAAACCTGTGTGTTCCAGCTACATAACAAACAGTCTATCAGCCCAATAAAAGCTCACACATAAAGCAGCATAAAATCAAAAGCAACACATTTGATTAATCCCCACTGGTCAATAATCCCCCTCAGGAGATATTAACCCATGATTCTATTAAGATAAAAGGAGCCACACTGTGACCCTGTCTTCTGGCGTTTTCAACATATGTAACAATTGAAACGATCTTACCAGAATCCATGCTGTGGAACAGAAACACAGCCTCATAAGTGTGACTGTCTTGTAGCATCGTTCCTGACATGGACATGAGTGAAGAAAACGAGCAGGCAGTGAAACTTATCAACACTGATTGCTTAAGGAGCTGTTAGCAGCAATCTGGATGGGTTCACAGAAAGACTCTCCCTGCATCTCCAGACTAACTTTCGTCACTGAGAGGCTGACAAGACTAAAGCTCCAGTCCCATATCGAAGGGCAGATACCCCTTCTAAGGAACTACTCGAAATCTTCTGACACTTCTCTGCCATCCTCCTATGACGAAAGGCAAAGAATGACTGGGGGATGGGGGAAGTGGGAGAGGTATTTAAGCCTTTGGCTGGGGTGTCTTTGCCTCCTCCTGGTGGCCAGGATTAGTATTTCCCAACAGTAAGGAATGAAGCCGTGGACTCTCCTTATATTATGAAGGAAAGTAAGCATATTAAAATGCTCGTAATAATAATATGCAGTGATACTTCTACTATTCAAAAAATTAAATGTCACTAATAAATAAAAATCCTAGATAAGATTAGGTAGCCTGATTGCACAATTTTAAATAAATAAAAAATCTGATGTAATCTTTAACAAATACACACAACTTTAATGACAATATATTGCAGCATGCTTAAATGGACAGTCTAGTCAAAATGTCATGATTCAGAGATAGGGCATGCAATTTTAAGCAACTTTCCAATCTATTTTTATCATAAAATATGCTTTGTTCTTTTGATATTCTTTGTTGAAAGCTAAACCTAGGTATGCTCATATGCTAATTTTTAAGCCCTTGAAGGCCGCCTCTTATCTCATTACATTGAGTTTCTCCAACATAGGTGTGTCCGGTCCACGGCGTCATCCTTACTTGTGGGATATTCTCTTCCCCAACAGGAAATGGCAAAGAGCCCAGCAAAGCTGGTCACATGATCCCTCCTAGGCTCCGCCTACCCCAGTCATTCTCTTTGCCGTTGTACAGGCAACATCTCCACGGAGATGGCTTAGAGTTTTTTAGTGTTTAACTGTAGTTTTTATTATTCAATCAAGAGTTTGTTATTTTAAAATAGTGCTGGTATGTACTATTTACTCTGAAACAGAAAAGAGATGAAGATTTCTGTTTGTATGAGGAAAATGATTTTAGCAACCGTTACTAAAATCCATGGCTGTTCCACACAGGACTGTTGAGAGGAATTAACTTCAGTTGGGGGAACAGTGAGCAGTCTTTTGCTGCTTGAGGTATGACACATTCTAACAAGACGATGTAATGCTGGAAGCTGTCATTTTCCCTATGGGATCCGGTAAGCCATTTTTATTCAGACAGTAAATAAGGGCTTCACAAGGGCTTATTAAGACTGTAGACATTTTCTGGGCTAAATCGATTCATATATTACACATATTTAGCCTTGAGGAATCATTTAATCTGGGTATTTTTGTTAAATAATATCGGCAGGCACTGTTTTAGACACCTTATTCTCTAGGGGCTTTCCCTAATCATAGGCAGAGCCTCATTTTCGCGCCGGTATTGCGCACTTGTTTTTGAGAAGCATGACATGCAGTCGCATGTGTGAGGAGCTCTGATACATAGAAAAGACTTTCTGAAGGCGTCATTTGGTATCGTATTCCCCTTTGGGCTTGGTTGGGTCTCAGCAAAGCAGATACCAGGGACTGTAAAGGGGTTAAAGATAAAAACGGCTCCGGTTCCGTTATTTTAAGGGTTAAAGCTTCCAAATTTGGTGTGCAATACTTTTAAGACTTTAAGACACTGTGGTGAAATTTTGGTGAATTTTGAACAATTCCTTCATACTTTTTCGCAATTGCAGTAATAAAGTGTGTTCAGTTTAAAATTTAAAGTGACAGTAACGGTTTTATTTTAAAACGTTTTTTTGTACTTTGTTATCAAGTTTATGCCTGTTTAACATGTCTGAACTACCAGATAGACTGTGTTCTGAATGTGGGGAAGCCAAGGTTCCTTCTCATTTAAATAAATGTGATTTATGTGACACTGAAAATGATGCCCAAGATGATTCCTCAAGTGAGGGGAGTAAGCATGGTACTGCATCATTCCCTCCTTCGTCTACACGAGTCTTGCCCACTCAGGAGGCCCCTAGTACATCTAGCGCGCCAATACTCCTTACTATGCAACAATTAACGGCTGTAATGGATAATTCTATCAAAAACATTTTAGCCAAAATGCCCACTTATCAGCGTAAGCGCGACTGCTCTGTTTTAGATACTGAAGAGCATGAGGACGCTGATAATGGTTCTGAAATGCCCCTACACCAGTCTGAGGGGGCCAGGGAGGTTTTGTCTGAGGGAGAAATTTCAGATTCAGGGAAAATTTCTCAACAAGCTGAACCCGATGTGATTACATTTAAATTTAAGTTGGAACATCTCCGCGCTCTGCTTAAGGAGGTATTATCCACTCTGGATGATTGTGAGAATTTGATCATCCCAGAGAAACTATGTAAAATGGACAAGTTCCTAGAGGTCCCGGGGCTCCCAGAAGCTTTTCCTATACCCAAGCGGGTGGCGGACATTGTAAATAAAGAATGGGAAAGGCCCGGTATACCTTTCGTCCCTCCCCCCATATTTAAAAAATTGTTTCCTATGGTCGACCCTAGAAAGGACTTATGGCAGACTGTCCCCAAGGTCGAGGGAGCGGTTTCTACTTTAAACAAACGCACCACTATACCCATAGAAGATAGTTGTGCTTTCAAAGATCCTATGGATAAAAAATTAGAAGGTTTGCTTAAAAAGATGTTTGTTCAGCAAGGTTACCTTCTACAACCAATTTCATGCATTGTCCCTGTCACTACAGCCGCGTGTTTCTGGTTCGATGAGCTAGTAAAGGCGATCGATAGTGATTCTCCTCCTTATGAGGAGATTATGGACAGAATCCGTGCTCTCAAATTGGCTAATTCTTTCACCCTAGACGCCACTTTGCAATTGGCTAGGTTAGCGGCGAAGAATTCTGGGTTTGCTATTGTGGCGCGTAGAGCGCTTTGGTTGAAATCTTGGTCAGCGGATGCGTCTTCCAAGAACAAACTCCTTAACATTCCTTTCAAGGGAAAAACGCTGTTTGGCCCTGACTTGAAAGATTATCTCTGATATCACTGGGGGTAAGGGCCACGCCCTTCCTCAGGATAGGTCTTTCAAGGCCAAAAATAAACCTAATTTTCGTCCCTTTCGTAGAAACGGACCAGCCCCAAGTGCTACGTCCTCTAAGCAAGAGGGTAATACTTCTCAAGCCAAGCCAGCCTGGAGACCAATGCAAGGCTGGAACAAGGGAAAGCAGGCCAAGAAACCTGCCACTGCTACCAAGACAGCATGAAATGTTGGCCCCCGATCCGGGACCGGATCTGGTGGGGGGCAGACTCTCTCTCTTCGCTCAGGCTTGGGCAAGAGATGTTCTGGATCCTTGGGCGCTAGAAATAGTCTCCCAAGGTTATCTTCTGGAATTCAAGGGGCTTCCCCCAAGGGGGAGGTTCCACAGGTCTCAATTGTCTTCAGACCACATAAAGAGACAGGCATTCTTACATTGTGTAGAAGACCTGTTAAAAATGGGAGTGATTCATCCTGTTCCATTAGGAGAACAAGGGATGGGGTTCTACTCCAATCTGTTCATAGTTCCCAAAAAAGAGGGAACGTTCAGACCAATCTTAGATCTCAAGATCTTAAACAAGTTTCTCAAGGTTCCATCGTTCAAAATGGAAACCATTCGAACAATTCTTCCTTCCATCCAGGAAGGTCAATTCATGACCACGGTGGATTTAAAGGATGCGTATCTACATATTCCTATCCACAAGGAACATCATCGGTTCCTAAGGTTCGCATTCCTGGACAAGCATTACCAGTTCGTGGCGCTTCCTTTCGGATTAGCCACTGCTCCAAGGATTTTCACAAAGGTACTAGGGTCCCTTCTAGCGGTGCTAAGACCAAGGGGCATTGCAGTAGTACCTTACTTGGACGACATTCTGATTCAAGCGTCGTCCCTTCCTCAAGCAAAGGCTCACACGGACATAGTCCTGGCCTTTCTCAGATCTCACGGATGGAAAGTGAACGTGGAAAAGAGTTCTCTATCTCCGTCGACAAGGGTTCCCTTCTTGGGAACAATAATAGACTCCTTAGAAATGAGGATTTTTCTAACAGAGGCCAGAAAAACAAAACTTCTAAACTCTTGTCGAACACTTCATTCCGTTCCTCTTCCTTCCATAGCGCAGTGCATGGAAGTAATAGGTTTGATGGTAGCGGCAATGGACATAGTTCCTTTTGCGCGCATTCATCTAAGACCATTACAACTGTGCATGCTCAGTCAGTGGAATGGGGACTATACAGACTTGTCTCCGAAGATACAAGTAAATCAGAGGACCAGAGACTCACTCCGTTGGTGGCTGTCCCTGGACAACCTGTCACAAGGGATGACCTTCCGCAGACCAGAGTGGGTCATTGTCACGACCGACGCCAGTCTGATGGGCTGGGGCGCGGTCTGGGGATCCCTGAAAGCTCAGGGTCTTTGGTCTCGGGAAGAATCTCTTCTACCGATAAATATTCTGGAACTGAGAGCGATATTCAATGCTCTCAAGGCTTGGCCTCAGCTAGCAAAGGCCAAGTTCATACGGTTTCAATCAGACAACATGACGACTGTTGCGTACATCAACCATCAGGGGGGAACAAGGAGTTCCCTGGCGATGGAAGAAGTGACCAAAATCATTCAATGGGCGGAGACTCACTCCTGCCACCTGTCTGCAATCCACATCCCAGGAGTGGAAAATTGGGAAGCGGATTTTCTGAGTCGTCAGACATTACATCCGGGGGAGTGGGAACTCCATCCGGAAATCTTTGCCCAAAATTACTCAACTGTGGGGCATTCCAGACATGGATCTGATGGCCTCTCGGCAGAACTTCAAGGTTCCTTGCTACGGGTCCAGATCCAGGGATCCCAAGGCGACTCTAGTAGATGCACTAGTAGCACCTTGGACCTTCAAACTAGCTTATGTATTCCCGCCGTTTCCTCTCATCCCCAGGCTGGTAGCCAGGATCAATCAGGAGAGGGCGTCGGTGATCTTGATAGCTCCTGCGTGGCCACGCAGGACTTGGTATGCAGATCTGGTGAATATGTCATCGGCTCCACCATGGAAGCTACCTTTGAGACGAGACCTTCTTGTTCAAGGTCCGTTCGAACATCCGAATCTGGTCTCACTCCAGCTGACTGCTTGGAGATTGAACGCTTGATCTTATCAAAACGAGGGTTCTCAGATTCTGTTATTGATACTCTTGTTCAGGCCAGAAAGCCTGTAACTAGAAAAATTTACCACAAAATATGGAAAAAATATATCTGTTGGTGTGAATCTAAAGGATTCCCTTGGGACAAGGTAAAGATTCCTAAGATTCTATCCTTTCTTCAAGAAGGATTGGAGAAAGGATTATCTGCAAGTTCCTTGAAGGGACAGATTTCTGCCTTGTCTGTGTTACTTCACAAAAAACTGGCAGCTGTGCCAGATGTTCAAGCCTTTGTTCAGGCTCTGGTTAGAATCAAGCCTGTTTACAAACCTTTGACTCCTCCTTGGAGTCTCAACTTAGTTCTTTCAGTTCTTCAGGGGGTTCCGTTTGAACCCTTACATTCCGTTGATATTAAGTTATTATCTTGGAAAGTTTTGTTTTTGGTTGCAATTTCTTCTGCTAGAAGAGTTTCAGAATTATCTGCTCTGCAGTGTTCTCCTCCTTATCTGGTGTTCCATGCAGATAAGGTGGTTTTACGTACTAAACCTGGTTTTCTTCCAAAAGTTGTTTCTAACAAAAACATTAACCAGGAGATAGTCGTGCCTTCTTTGTGTCCGAAACCAGTTTCGAAGAAGGAACGTTTGTTGCACAATTTGGATGTTGTTCGCGCTCTAAAATTCTATTTAGATGCTACAAAGGATTTTAGACAAACATCTTCCTTGTTTGTTGTTTATTCTGGTAAAAGGAGAGGTCAAAAAGCAACTTCTACCTCTCTCTCTTTTTGGATTAAAAGCATCATCAGATTGGCTTACGAGACTGCTGGACGGCAGCCTCCTGAAAGAATCACAGCTCATTCCACTAGGGCTGTGGCTTCCACATGGGCCTTCAAGAACGAGGCTTCTGTTGATCAGATATGTAGGGCAGCGACTTGGTCTTCACTGCACACTTTTACCAAATTTTACAAGTTTGATACTTTTGCTTCTTCTGAGGCTATTTTTGGGAGAAAGGTTTTGCAAGCCGTGGTGCCTTCCATTTAGGTGACCTGATTTGCTCCCTCCCTTCATCCGTGTCCTAAAGCTTTGGTATTGGTTCCCACAAGTAAGGATGACGCCGTGGACCGGACACACCTATGTTGGAGAAAACAGAATTTATGTTTACCTGATAAATTACTTTCTCCAACGGTGTGTCCGGTCCACGGCCCGCCCTGGTTTTTTAATCAGGTCTGATAATTTATTTTCTTTAACTACAGTCACCACGGTACCATATGGTTTCTCCTATGCAAATATTCCTCCTTAACGTCGGTCGAATGACTGGGGTAGGCGGAGCCTAGGAGGGATCATGTGACCAGCTTTGCTGGGCTCTTTGCCATTTCCTGTTGGGGAAGAGAATATCCCACAAGTAAGGATGACGCCGTGGACCGGACACACCGTTGGAGAAAGTAATTTATCAGGTAAACATAAATTCTGTTTTTTTCACAGCTAAACAGTGCTAGTTCATGTGTGCCATATAGATAAAACTTTGCTCACTCTTGTAGCGTTATTTAAGAGTCAGCACTGATTGGCTAAAATGCAAGTCTGTCAAAAGAAATTAAATAAGGGGACAATCTGCAGAGGCTTAGACACAAGGTAACCACAGAGGTAAAAAGTATACTAATATAACTGTGTTGGTAATGCAAAATTGGGGAATAGGTAATAAAGGGATTATCTATTTAAATAACAATAATTCTGAAGTAGACTGACTCTTTAAAATATATTATAAATGCAAATGTGGAAAAACATGTATAGACTAAATGCATTGTAAAAATTAATATGAACAAAATATTATATGAAAACACTGCAGGGGTAGCTATGGCATGTTCAATGCATGATTTTAGAAAATTATACGTAAAGACACAAATGAGTAACTGACCTAGAGTCTTTGCCCTAGGATTGCTCCTGCACTGATCCTTGAGTTTACGCTACTGTACTATATAAATATTAATATAATAATATTTGGCTAGTATTGTCTGATTGGCATCACTTTGTCAGGAGACACCCAAAGCTACAATCACCCCTCCCCAGGGTAATTTCAGCTTTAATGGGATGTTCAAGAAATTATATGGATTTAAAGGGATATTTACAGCTAGCTTTGTCTTGTTGACTTTTATAGATCAATTTCTAAAAAAAATTTTTTAACTCATACTTTTCTGCTGATTAACCCCTTAATGACAACTGACGTACCTGGTACAACAGAGTGCTGGAAGTGATCACAATCGCTTCCAGCAGCTCTGAGGGTATTGCAGTGATGCCTCAATATGGAGGCATCCTGCAATACCCCTTTACAAGCCTCACTCTGTGGCCCTCTCTGCACCGGTAGTGATGGTGCCGTTGTCCGGGTGGGAGGGAGCATGCGTGCACGAGACGCGCTCGCATGCACGTGAACATAGTGTGCGTGCACGGTGCGTGTGCACGAGGCGCGCGCGCATTAGCCACACTGACACCAATGAGGGCAAAAAGCCAGGGAAAGGTAAAAATTTATTTTTCAAATATAAATGGATCTGGGAGGGGGAGGGGGGTGGGGTTATGGGGGGGTATTGTGGAGGGGCTGCTACACTACAGAAAGAGTTAATTGAAAAATAAAATAAAAATACTTTGTTTTTTGGGGCCAAAGTGGGTACTGGCAGACAGCTGCCAGTACCCAAGATGGCGGTAATTAGGTAGGGGAGAGGGTTAGAGAGCTGGAGGGGGGATCAGGGAGGTTGGGGCTAAGGCAGGGGTCCATCCCAGCTAAAAGATTTTATTATTTTTATTTAAAAACAAAACCCTCTTATTTAGTACTGGCAGACTTTCTGCCAGTACTTAAGATGGCGGTAACAATTGTGGGGTGGGGGAGGGAAGAGAGCTGTTTGGGAGGGATCAGGGGGTGGGATGTGTAAGGTGGGAGGCTGATCTCTAAAATTAACCCTGCAAGCTCCCTAAAAGCTACCTAATTTAACCCCTTCACTGCTGGGCATAATTCACGTGTGGTGCGCAGCAGCATTTAGCGGCCTTCTAATTACCAAAAAGCAACGCCAAAGCCATATAAGTCTGCTATTTCTGAACAAAGGGGATCCCAGAGAAGCATTTACAACCATTTGTGCCATAATTGCAGAAGCTGTTTGTAAATAATTTCAGTGGGAAACCTAAAGTTTGTGACAAAATTTGTGAAAAAGTGAACTTTTTTTTTTTTTTATCGCATTTGGCGGTGAAATGGTGGCATGAAATATACCAAAATGGGCCTAGATCAATACTTTGGGTTGTCTTCTAAAAAAAAATATATACATGTCAAGGGATATTCAGGTATTCCTGACAGATATCAGGGTTCCAATTTAACTAGCGCTCATTTTGAAAAAAAAGTGGTTTTGAAATAGCAAAGTGCTTCTTGTATTTATTTCCCTATAACTTGCAAAAAAAACAAAGAACATGTTAACATTGAGTATTTCTAAACTCAGGACAAAATTTAGAAACTATTTAGCATGGGTGTTCTTTGGTGGTTGTAGATGTGTAACAGATTTTGGGGGTCAAAGTTAGAAAAAGCGTGTTTTTTTTCCATTTTTTCCTCATATTTTATCTTTTTTTTTTTTTAGTAAATTATAAGATATGATGAAAATAATGGTATCTTTAGAAAGTCCATTTAATGGCGAGAAAAATGATATATAATATGTGTGGGTACAGTAAATGAGTAAGAGGAAAATTACAGCTAAACGCAAACACTGCAGAAATGTAAAAATAGCCATCGTCATTAAGGGTAAGAAAATTGAAAAATGGTCCGGTCATTAAGGGGTTAAACCTAGCATTGTTTTATAAATGCAGATGTCTTGTTCCAGTCTACCAATACAGCTGTGTGTTGTATTTACTAGCCCTAGATATGAAATACAAAAAAAATATTTTGCAATTCAGACTGAGCATACACTTTTACAGAATTTACTTATATTATCAAATTTGCTTCCTTCCCATGGTATTCTTTGTTGAAGAGATACCTAGGTATGTGTCTGGAGCACTACATGGCAGGAATTTTTTTTTGCAAAACTGCTGCCACATATTGCTCCAAAGACGCGCACACCCAACATACCAAGTGAAAACAAAGAAAATCTGATGATACTAAAGTAAATTAGAAAGTTGTTTAAAATTGCATCTACCTGAATCATGAAAGAAAAATGCTGGGTTTCATTATACCTTTAAACGACCAGTAAATACAGTATATTTGCATAATTAACAAATGTATGATAACAAGACAAAGCAATAGCAGGTAGTCTGAACTTCAAATGAGTAAAAAAAAAAAGAGCACCACAGCAAATCTGTTAAGTGTCACTCCCCTACCCATAATCCCCAGTCATTCGACTGAAGGGAAATGGAAAAGGAATAACACTAAGGTGTAGAGGTGCCTGAGGTTTAGTCATAAATAACTGTCTTAATAAAGGGTGGGGTTGTGAACTCTCCATATCCGGAAAGAAAGAAATTTATCAGGTAAGCATAAATTTTGTTTTCTTTCCTAAGATATGGAGAGTCCACAACGTCATTAAATTATTTTTGGGAACCAATTCCCAATCTAGAGGAAACAGAATGAACAGGAAGGGAGAACAAGACAGGCAGACCTAAACAGAAGGCACCACTGCTTAAAAAAAACAAAACAACCTTTCTCCCAAAAGGAGGCCACAGCCTAGTCAAAAGTATCACATTTGTAAAATTTGGAAAAAGTATGCAGAGAGGACCACGTTGCAGCCTTGCAAATCTGTTCCACAGAAGCTTCATTTTTAAAGGACCAGGAAGAAGAAACAGCCCTTGTGGAATGAGCCGTGAGTCTCTCAGGAGGCTGCTGACAGCAGTTTCATAGGTCAAGCGAATTGTACTCTTCAGCCAAAGCAAAAGAGAAGTAGCCGTAGCTTTCTGACCCTTGCGTTTCCCAGAGAAACAGACAAATAAAGCAGAAGACTGGCGAAAGTCCTTAGTCGCCTGCAAATAGAATTTCAACGCACGCAACAAACGCTCCTTATGAGAAGAAGGATTAGGACACAAGGAAGGAACAACTATTTCCGGATTAATATTCCTAACCGAAACAACTTTAGGAAGGAAACCTAACTTAGTACGAAGAACCACTTTATCAGAATGAAAAATAAGGGGAATCACACTGCAACGCCGAGAGTTCAGAGACTCTCCGAGCAGAAGAAATGGCACAGAGAAAAAAACCTTCCAAGGTAACATCTTAATTTCTAAGGAATGCATAGGCTCAAATGGAGCCTGCCAAAGAACTTTAACAAGGTTAAGACTACAGGGAGGAGTAACAGGTTTAAACACAGGCCTGATTCTGACCAAGGCCTGACAAAAAGACTGCACGTCTGGCACATCCGCCAGACGCTTATCTAACAAAATAGACAAAGCAGATATTTGACCCTTAAGAGTACTCCCTGACAAACCCTTCTCCTGACCTTCCTGGAGAAAAGACAAAATCCTAGGAATGCTGACTCTGGATTCACACAAATACAGATATTTACGCCATATTTTATGGTAAATCTTCCTAGTCACAGGCTTACAAGCCTGGATCAAGGTCTCAATGACCAATTTCGAGAACTTAGGTTTAGATAAAACTAAGCGTTCAATCTCCAAGCAGTCAGCTTCAGAGAAGTGAGATTTGGATGAAGGAAGGGACACTGAAATAGAAGGTCCTTCCTCAGAGGAAGTCTCCAAGGTGGAAGAGATATTTCCACTAGGTCTGCATACCAGATCCTGTGAGGCCACGCCGGTGCAATGAGAATCACTGACGCCCTCTCCTGCTTGATCCGAGCAATAACTCGTGGAAGGAAAGCAAATGGAGGAAAAAAAGGTATGCTAGACTGAAATTCCAAGGGACCGCCAGAGCATCTATCAGGACGGCCTGTGGATCCCTTGACCTTGACCCGTACCTCGGAAGCTTGGCATGCTGCCGAGATGCCATGAGATCCAGCTCCGGCCGCCCCCATTTGAGGGTCAAGCTGGAAAACACCTCCGGATGGAGTTCCCACTCCCCCGGATGTAAGGTCTGTCTGCTCAGAAAATCAACTTCCCAATTGTCCACTACTGGAATGTGGATCGCAGATAGACAGCAGTTGTGGGTCTCCACCCACTGAATAATTCTGGCCACTTCTTTCATGGCCAAGGAACTCAAGAGTTCCACCCTGGTGGTTGATGTAAACCACCAATGTTATGTTGTCCGACTGGAATCTGATAAACCTGGCTGAAGCTAACTGAGGCCAGGCCAGTAGAGCATTGAAGATCACTCTCAGCTCTAGGATGTTTATGGGAAGAAATGACTCCTCCCGAGTCCATAGACCCTGAGCCTTTGACGAGCCCCAGACTGCTCCCCAACCCAGCAAGCTGGCATCCGTGGTCACAATCACCCAGGAAGGTCTGCAGAAGCAAGTTCCCTGGGAGAGGTGTTCCTGAGACAACCACCACAGAAGAGTCTCTTTTAGCCTGATCCAGATCTATTCGCGGAGACAGATCCGCATAAACCCCGTTCCATTGCCTGAGCATGCATAACTGCAGAGGTCTGAGATGTAATTGAGCAAAAGGAATGTCCATGGAAGCCACCATCGGACCAATAACCTCCATACATTGACCCACTGACGGCCGAGGAGAGGACTGAAGGGCAAGACAAGAGTCTAAGATCTTTGCTTTTCTGACCTCTGTCAGAAATATCTTCATTGATAGACTCTATTATTGTCCCAAGAACACTACCCTCGTAGCCAAGGAACTTTTTCCCAGATTCACCTTCCATCTGTGGGAATGAAGAAAAGACAACAAGATCTCCGTATGAGAGTTTGCTTGTTGAAAAGACGGGGCCCCGAGACCGGATCACTGTCATCAAAGCCCCCAGGACCTTTGAAAAAATTCTGGGAGCTGTGGCAAGGCCAAATGGAAGAGCCACAAATTGAAAGTGTTTGTTTAGAAAAGCAAATCTCAGAAACCTGTGATGATCCTTGTGAATGGGAACATGAAGGTACACATCCTTTAGGTCTGTGGTTGTCATGAACTGACCCTCTTGGACAAAGGGAAGAATGGAACGTATAGTTTCCATCTTGAAGGACGGTACTCTGAGAAACCCGTTTAGACATTTTAGATCTAAAATTGGCATGAAGGTCCCCTCTTTTTTGGAACCACAAACAGATTGGAGTAAAATCCCAGACCATGTTCCTGAGTTGGAACTGAAACTATTACTCCCAGGGCGGAAAGATCCTGGACACAATGTAAGAATGCCTCTTTTTATCTGGTCTACAGATAATCTTGAGAGGAGAAACCTGCCTCTGGGAGGAAAAGTCTTAAACTGTAGTTTGTACCCCTGGGATACGATGTCCACCACCCAGGGATCCGGAACATCCCAAATCCAGACTTGAGCGAATTGAGAAAGTCTTCCCTTTACAAGATCCGCTCCCGGATCCGGGGCAGGCACTTCATGCTGACTTTGAATCATTTGCGGGCTTCTTAGATTGCTTCCCCTTGTTCCAAGACTGATTGGGCTTCCAGGAAGACTTGGACTGTTCCTGCTTGGAAGAGGGGGGGGGGAAGGCTTACCTCTTAAGTTTCGAAAATTGCTCTGACGCCCTTTCTGTTTATTTCTCTTATCCTGTGAGAGGAAATGTCCTTTTCCTCCTGTAATATCAGAAATAATTTCAGCCAAGCCCGGCCCAAACAAGGTCTTACCCTTGTAGGGGGATCGCAAAAAGTTTGGACTTGGATGAAACATCCACAGATCAGGATTTCAAACACAAGGCTCTGCGAGCTAGTATAGCAAAACCAGATATTTTTGCTCCCAACTCAATGACTTGTAAGGAAGCATCCATGATAAGGGAATTGGCCAACTTAAGAGCCTTAATACTATCTTGGATCTCCTCAAGAGGAGTATCTGTCTGAATAGAATCAAACAATTAGCAATGCCTCCAACTTCTTATCCATAGGATTCTTAAAGGAACAGCTATACAGCTATCCTCTATGGGAATAGTGGTTCCCTTTGCCAAAGTGGAAATCGCCACTTCCACCTTGGGGACCGTTTGCCAAGACTCCTTAATAGAGTCAGCTATAGGAAACATTTTCTTGAAAATTGGAGATGGAGAAAAGGGAATTCCAGGTCTCTCCCACTCCTGTGCAAAAATAACTTTAGCAAGGTTGTATCGAAGGCATCCAACGCAGCCAAAACCTCCTTAATGGGACACTGAACCCAATTTTTTTCTTTTGTGATTCAGATAGAGCATGCAATTTTAAGCAACTTTCTAACTTACTCCTATTATCAATTTTTCTTCGTTCTCTTGCTATCTTTTAAAAAAAGAATGCATCTGAGCTTTTTTTTGGGTTCAGAACTCTGGATAGCACTTTTTTTATTGGTGGATGAATTTATCCACCAATCAGCAAGGACAACCCAGGTTGTTCACCAAAAATGGGCCGGCATCTAAACTTACATTCTTCCATTTCAAATAAAGATACCAAGAGAATGAAGAAAATTTGATAATAGGAGTAAATTAGAACGTTGCTTAAAATGTCATGCTCTATCTGAATCACAAAAGAAAAAATGTGGGTTCAGTGTCCCTTTAAGTAACAGCCGGAGGTGTTCCACCTTAAATCTGAAGGATACCACTTCAGCGTCAGAAGAAGGAATTATACTGTCTGAATCTGAGATTTCACCCTCAGATGCTGCCGAAGTGTTTTCCTCCTGAGACTTCGGAGAGGAAGCACCTTGAGTAGCCACAACAGGATCAGAAACCTTGCTCACTGATTCTTTAAACTTCCTCTTGCACTTTCTCTGCAGCATGGGAAAAGCCAACAGCGCCTCGGGTACCGCAGAGGATACTTGGGCAGCAATATCTTGCAAAGTAATTCCTGTCAGAGCATGAGAGGAAACGCAGGGCACTGCATGTGGAGATGAAAAGGATTGTGACGCTTGAGGAGTAAGCTGCGGCATATCGGGCACAGGAGACACCTGAACAGCATCTGCCTTAGCGAATGATGGCTCAGGATCAAAAAGTCTATTCCTATAACATAAGTTTCTTTCAATACAGGAGGAACAGAAGGGTACTGGGGGTTCCACCTGAGCATTAAAATATAGGCTACAAGTAACAACTTGCAAGGCCTCCTGGTCCATCTTAACTCACAAAAAGGACAAAAGAAAAGAAAACAATAATAAAGACTATTTTTTTTAAAAATATAAGCAAAAAAAACCATTACTGTTCCTTTAAATAAATTTAGCCAAAAAAACGGAACGGAAGCCACAACCAACCCCAGGCAACCTCTACACACATCTTGCTGAGGTGCCTACCTGTCCTGCTGACTGCCACCCAAACAGTTAGAAGACGATCCACATTTAAACAGAATCCTTGAAATCAAAAGTGCTTGACACTAAGACAAATAGCGAAAGGCTTCCTGTATAGCAGAACCGCCGCTATTACATGCGCATTACACTCCGGAGTTGAAGGAAGTGAAACATAACCACCCCTTATCAGGAGCGGTCCCGGCGGCCGCAAAGGCCAAGTAAAAAAGTCTTTAAACATATACACGGCCGTACATCGTCTGCAAAAAACAAACCCCCAGTAAAGCAGACTAAATCCAAAACTGTCTCCAAGCAGTGTAGACCGGATCAAAAGACAATACCTAAGCCACCAATGCTAATAAACTCCTCTCATATACAGTGCCTGCTAGCTGCCCTGAATTAACTCTATATAAAGAGTCAATGCAAAATAAACGTCCCTGCAGCCTTTAGGCTGTATAAGTGCCAGATTTTCCCTCAAAAAAAAAAGAAAAATATAATTGGCACTTACCTTAGTGTTCATCTGTCCGGCAGCAGGACAGCTCACATGGACCCATGTAAAAAAGAAAGACTGAGTAAGGCTATCTGCATAGGGCAGCAAAATTGTTTGGGAAAACCCAGAGGGGATTGTACCCCAAAAGTTCCCAATTGCTTAAAAGCCACCACTGCCCTACTGAGGAGACCGACGTGGGCTAAGGCTAGACCCCAGGGAAGATCAGAGCAAACCTACTTTGCTTCAAAATAACAAAATCTCGATTGTAGATCGGAGACCGAAAACCTCACCTTTCCTTGCACCACAGGCAAAGAGAATGACTGGGGTTTGTGGGAAGGGAAGTGATATTTAACAACTTTGTTGTGGTGCTCTTTGCCTCCTCCTGCTGGCCAGGAGTGATATTCCCAACCGTAATTGATGATGATCCGTAGACTCAACATGTCATTAGAAAGAAAATGTCCCCATCTACTGCATATGACATATTCTTCTGAAGTGCAAGTCTCCAAAACCTAGAAGACAAAAGCACTTACCTGCAGTCTAGCTGTCCGGCAGGAAGACAGCTCACAAGGCGTGAAAGGACACATACTCCTTACAGAGACCTGTAGAAAACTCCTTACAGAGACCTGTAGAAAAAGAGTTACCTGGCTTTCTGTACCATGGGCAGCAATGTGTTAGGAAACAAAGCCAGCACTACTACTCTACTGAAGAGATTGACGTGGCCTCAGCTAAACCCAAATCCTTGATTGCGGGGAAAAGTAGCGGAAAAAGGAATTCATTTCTTCAGACACCAAACTTCACCTCCTCCATTGACAGAGGATTATGGGTAGGGGAGTGATACTTAACAGCTTTGCTGTGGTGCTCTTTGCCTCCTCCTGCTGGCCAGGAGTGATATTCCCACTAGTAATTTAATGACGTCGTGGACTCTCCATATCTTAGGAAAGAAATCTGTATTTTTCCACCACTCCAGTACCATGTGACAGCCATCAGCCAATCACAAATGCATATACGTTAATTCTGTGAATTCTTGCACATGTTCAATAGGAGCTGGTGACTCAAAAAGTGTAAATATAAAGAGACTGTGTACATTTTGTTAAAGGAAGTAAATTGGAAAGTTGTTTAAAATTGCTGCTCTACCTGAATCATGAAAGTTTAATTTTGACTTAAATTGTGAGCAAACGTTTATTTTCAATCCACATTTAAGCAGACGTTACTGTTTTTTTTCTTTCAAGAAAAAATAAATATTAAAAGGTTTATAACTGTTACTTTTCATATACACAATAGAAAATAGTTGCTTTGCTTTAATTAAATTCAACAAAAGCAAACTTTAGTGTCATTTTAATTTGGAACCACAGAGATAAAATGATTTGTAAGCATATAAATAATGTTATAGAATGTTATAATGACCTGTCTAAAAAATGTTTCTAAAGGAAAAGTACTCATTGCTTAAAATCTGATCCTTTAATAAGAAAATGTATGCTTACCTGATAAATTTGTTTCCTCTTGGACACAACGAGTCTACGGATCATCATTACTTATGGGATATTCATCTCCTGGTCTGCAGGAGGCAGCAAAGAGCACCTACCGCAAAGCTGTTAAATAGCTCCTCCCTTCCCTCCCACTCCAGTCATTTGACCGAAGTTAGGAAGAGAAAGGAAAATCTAAAGATGCAGAGGTGTCTGAAGTTTAGAAAAAAAATACTATCCTGTCTAAAAGACAGGGCGGGCCGTGGACTCGTCGTGTCCAAGAGGAAACAAATTTATCAGGTAAGCATACATTTTCTTTTCCTCTTGAGGACACGACGAGTCCACGGATCATCATTATTTATGGGATACAATACCCAAGCTTAGAGGACACAGATGATAGGGAAGGGACAATACAGGATACCTAAACGGAAGGCACCACTGCTTGAAGAACCTTTCTCCCAAAAACCGCCTCAGTTGAGGCAAAAATATAAAATTTATAGAACTTGAGAAAAAAAAAGTGTGAAGAGAGGACCAAGTAGCAGCTTTACAAATCTGCTCAATAGAAGCTTCATTCTTGAAAGCCAATGAAGAAGCCACAGCCCTAGTAGAATGAGCCGTAACCCTCTCAGGAGGCTGTTTCCCAGCAGTCTCATAAGCAAAGTGAATGATACTCTTCAGCCAAAAAGAAAGAGAAGTAGTCGTAGCTTTCTGACCCTTGCGTTTCCCCGAGAAAACAACAAACAGGGCAGAAGACTGACTAAAGTCCTTTGTCGCTTGTAAAGAAAACTTTAAAGCACGAACATCAAGATTGTGCAAAAGACGTTCCTTCTTAGAAGAAGGTTTAGGACACAATGAAGGAACAACAATTTTCTGGTCAATATTACGATCAGAAACAACCTTAGGAAGGAAACCTAATTTTGTACGCAACACTACCTTATCTGCATGAAATATAGGATAAGGAGAGGTACCTTGCAAGCCGATAGTTCAGATACTCTATGAGTAGAAGAAATAGCAACAAGAAACAAAACCTTCCAAGATAAAAACTTAATATCTAAGGAATGCATAGGTTCAAACGGAACCCCTTGAAAAAACATTAAGAACCAAATTAAGACTACACGGAGGAGCAATAGGCTTAAATACAGGCCTGATCCTGACCAGAGCCTGACAGAGAGATTGAACATCTGTAACAGCAGCCAGACGTTTGTGTAGAAAAACAGACAAGGCCGAAATCTGACCCTATAAGGAACTTGCTGACAAGCCCTTCTCCAATCCTCTTGGATAAAAGCTAAAATTCTAGGAATTCTAACTCTACTCCACGAGTAGCCCTTAGATTCACACCAATAAAGATAAATACGCCATATCTTATGATAAATCCTCCAAGAAACAGGCTTACAAGCCTGAACCAAGGTTTCTATGACCGCGTCAGAAAAAAACCTTGTTTTGATAAAACTAAACGTTCAATCTCCAAGCAGTCCGCTTTAGAGAAAATAGATTTGAATAACGGAAGGGGCCTTGAATGAGAAGGTCCTTCCTCAACGGGAGTCTCCAGGGAGGCAGAGACAACATCTCTACCAGATCCGCATACCAAGTCCTACAAGGCTAGGCAGGAACAATTAGGATCACAGGAACCCTCTC
Source organism: Bombina bombina (assembly GCF_027579735.1). NCBI lineage: Eukaryota > Metazoa > Chordata > Amphibia > Anura > Bombinatoridae > Bombina > Bombina bombina. Next base: position 297,472,024 of record NC_069500.1, on the reverse strand, counting down.
CTGCTTGATACGCATAATGACTCGAGGAAGAAGGGCAAACGGAGGAAACAGGTAAGCCAGTTTGAAGGACCACAGCACCATCAGAACATCTATCAGTTCCGCCTATGGATCCCTGGATCTCAACCCGTACCTCGGAAGCTTGGCATTCAACCGAGATGCCATGAGATCCAACTCCAGCTGACCCCATTTGAGAGTCAGACTCGAGAACACCTCCGGATGAAGTTCCCACTCGCCCGGATGGAAAGTCTGCTCAGGGAATGCATTTCCCAGTTGTCTACCCCTGGTATGTGGATCGCAGACAGATGGCAAGAGCGGATCTCCGCCCACTGAATTATCTTAGATACTTCAGACACTGCCAATGAACTCCTCGTTCCTCCCTGATGATATATGCAAGCTACCGTTGTTATATTGTCCGACTGATTTCAGATGAACTGGACCGAGGCTAACTGAGACCAAGCCAGAAGAGCATTGAAAAATCGCTCTCAATTCCAGAATGTTGATGGGAAGAAGAGACTCCTTTCGGTTCCACACTCCCCGTCCATGATTATTAGAAGCGACAAGTCTGCATAGTTTCCATTCCATCGACTGAGCATGTTCAACTGCAGAGGTCTGAGATGGAACCGAGCAAACGGAATGATGTCCATCGCCGCCACCATCAGTCAGATTACCTCCATACACTGAGCCACCGACAGCCACGGAGTGGAATGGAGTCTGCGACAGGTATCTTCCTTTCAGGAAAAAAAAAAAACCTTGTTAGGACCAAATCTAACAGAGTTCCCAAGAAGGTCACTCTTGTCCTTGGAACTAAAGAACCCTTTTCTAAGTTCACCTTCCACCCGTGAGATCTCAGAAAGGCTATGACAATGTCGGTATGAGACTGAGCTTGAAGACAAAACGGCGTCTGGATTAGTAGATCGTCCAAGTAAGGCGCTACCGCAATGCCCCGTGGTCTTAGGACCGCCAATAGGGATCCCAGAACCTTTGTGAAAATTCTGGGTGCCGTGGCTAAACCGAAGGGAAGGGCCACAAACTGGAAATGTTTGCCTAGAAAAGCAAAACACTTAGGAACTTGTGATGGTCCCTGTGAATTGGAACATGAAGATAGGTATCCTTCAAGTCCAACGTCATCATGAATTGACCCTCCTGTATCAACAGCAGAATAGAGCGAATAGTCTCCATCTTGAAAGATGGTACTCTGAGAAACTTGTTTAAACTCTAGAGGTCTACAATTAATCTGAAAGTTCCCTCCTTTTTGGAAACAAACAGATTTGAATAAAAATCTTGACCTTGTTCCTGAATAGGAACTGGGATAATTACTCCCATGGAACAGAGGTCTCTTACACAACGTAAGAACGCCTCTCTCTTTATCTGGATTGCAGATAACCTTGAAAGAAGAACCTTCCTCGATGAGGAAAGTCTGAACTCCAGTCTGTATCCCTGGAACACAATCTCTATCACCCAGTAATTATGAACAACTTTTACCCAGGCCTGAGCAAAATAAAAAAAAAAAGTCTGCCCCCAACCAGAACCGGACCTGGATCGGGGGGCAAACCCTTCATGCTGTCTTGGATTGCTTCCCCTTGTTCCAAGACTGGTTGGGTCTCCAAGTAGATTTAGGCTGGGTAAAGTTTCCATCCTGTCTGGTGGAGGAAACAAAGGAATTTCCCTTCAAGTTTTGAAAGGAACAAAAATTACTCTGACGTCCCTTCTGCTTGATTCTCTTATCTTGAGTAAAGAGATGACCCTTACCTCCAAAAATATCTGAAATAATCTCCTTCAGGCCAGGTCCAAATAAGGTCCTTCCCTTGTAAGGAATAGCCAGAGCTTTCCGCCGACCAGGGCTTTAACCATAAAGCTCTGCGAGCTAAGATAGAAAAACTTGAAGTCTTTGCAGGTAATTTAGTAATTTGCAAATAAGCATCCGTAATAAAGGCATTAGCTAATTTAAGCACCTTAATCCTATCTTAGATCTCATCCAGAGGGGTCTCAGTTCTGAAAGACTCAGACAGAGCGTCAAACCAGTAAACTACGGCACTAGTCACCGTAGCGATGCATGCCGCAGGTTGCAGCAATAACCCCAACTTTTTATCCATAGGATCTTTAAACGCACAGCTATACTCAATAGTAATAGTCATAATAGTCTTGGCCAGAGTAGAAACAGCTCCTTCTAGCTTAGGAACCATCTGTCTTAAAACCCAGGGATGGAGAAAAAGGAATACCTGGTCCTTCCCATTCCTTAGAAATAATCTCCAAAGTTTTCTTAGGTACTGGAAAAACAAAAGAATATGATGGAGAATCAAAATATCTATCCATCTTACTCAATTTTTCAGGAGGCACTACTATAGTAGAGTCACAGTCATCTAAGGTTGCCAAAACCTCCCTAAGTAACAAACGGAGGTGTTCCAACCTAAACCTGAAAGAAACCACCTCTGATTCTGTTAAAGGTGTTGAACTTTCCGAGTCAGAAATTTCACTCTCTGATAGAGACTCCGAACCCTCTACCTCAGTTCCCAGAGAGGGCATATCCGAAATGGGCACCATTGCATCAGCAACCTCACTAACCCCATGGTTGCTCCTTCTTTTACGCCTGCCCTGTAACATAGGGAGGGCAGATAACGCATCAGAAATGGCAGAAGACATAACCTTAGTTATGTCCATTAAAGTAAATCCAGTCAAGGCTGGAGTAGGAGTACAGGGCACTGCTTGAGCGGGCGATAGTTCTTGGGACACTTGGGGAGACAACTGCGGCATACTTCGAATCTCAACCTGAGACCCTTGAGAAGCATCCGCCTTAGATAAGGCTTGCTCATTAAATATCTTATCTTTAAAACTCAAGGCCCTCTAAACGCAAGAGGAACAAAAAGGAACAGGTGGTTCCACCTGAACATTCAAGCACATAGAGCACACACCAGATTGAGCAGCTTCATCCATCTCAATCACAGAATAGATTCAAAAAATAAAAATGTACACTTTTTTTTTTTTCTTCTTTAAAACGCTACTGTGTCTTTAAAACATAAAAAACAAACAATAGAAATGTGCACGTCAAATTAGCAACACTTTCCTAGAGCTAATCAGTAAAATAAAACGTTATAACAATAACGGTCCTGTGCCTTTAAATTTTAAAACGTTAACAATATTTTTCCTCTTTGTCTGATCTTTTGTTTAAAACACTTTCTGAGCCTATTAAACACTGAATTCAGACATCTTTACACCTCAGCCTTCTGCTGAGATGCCTACCTGCCCCCAACAACCGAGTATTCCTCTATTTTCTCAGCAGGGAGAACGTTCCAGATGAAAACCTGAAACCAGGATCCACCTCAGTAGCAAGCGATATCACCGTTTGTCTAGATAATCTAATCCCCAGACAATCGGTAATACAGCCCCATGCGACCTTAATACAGCATGGCCATCCTTGCTTGCTTAGATGAATAAAAACAGGCACTTACCTCAATGCTGACCGACAGCAAGATCTTCCATCAGGTGTAAGAGGTCTTTTTCTCCCTCCCATAGCCCTGTGGAAGCAGATCAGCCTGAGTCACCATGTGCTTAGGCTATCTATTGTGGGGCAGCAACATGTTTAGGAGGCGCAGTGAGAATTATGTCCCACCAGTTTCTAATGCTTTAAAGTCACCAAAAGCTCTGCTGTAGAGACTGATTAGGTCTAGGCTACACCCCAGGTAAAAGTAGCACCACTGGCACTACTTAAAAAATAAACTCTTGATAGAAGAATCTTTTCAAACACCTCACTTTGCCATCTCCAATCACTAACGCAGGCAAAGAGAATGACTGGGGTGGGAGGGAAGGGAGGAGCTATTTAACAGCTTTGCTGTAGGTGAATATCCCATAAGGAATGATGATCCGTGGACTCGTCGTGTCCTTAAGAGGAAATATATTCATTATAGCTCTAACACAGCGGATCTCAGTTGGGCTCTCTGTTTTGTGATCACCTACTCCTGCAGCAAAACCAAATTAATTAAACAGTTAAGTCAAGATTAAACTTTTATTGCTTAGAGTTTTGTACAAGTAAAAAATAAAACCCAATTTATTTTGCTATCAAATATGCTTTGTTCTTTTGGTATCCTTTGTTGAAGAGTAACTATAGGTAGGCTTATAGGAGCGCAATAACGCATGCACCTTTAGAACTCTATGGCAGTGGTGTTTGCAACAACAACAAAAAAGAAAAAGAAAAAGGCAAATCTGAACACAGAGGCAAATCGGAAAGTTGTTTAAAAAGTGCATGCTCTATCTATACCAGGAGCATTTAATTTTGACTTTATTATTCCTTTAAATATATTTTTCCCCATTCCTTAGTCTTACGTGAATGCAAGATGCCTTTTGAACCAGACTGGGTTCCATTTTTCTAACTGGCATTTCCTAGGGTACCTATAACAGGGCCAGTCCCTCTTCTAGGGTCTCTTCTCTGCACTGATCCCTCACTAGGGCTCCATGATATCACCACACCGATTGTGAATCCTCCTCAACCTCGAAGTGATCATTTCTATAAAAATAATCCACAAATTGTGCAATAAAGTAGATACACAACTGCGCACTAAATGGAATGCACTCACAAGGAGTATACTAACCAGTAACGGCAGACCTGCAGAACATAATGAGGATTGTGCTATACTCCTTGTACATTCCATTTAGTGTGCTGTTGTGTACGTAATTGCACTACTTGTGGATTCTGATTCATCAGGGAAGAAACATTTTTATTTATTTTGTAATCACATTCTATCGGCTAATTTAGCACTTCTCTGCATCTCTGTTATGTACCAATGTAATTAGTGCAAAAAGTGAACATTTACTACATAAATCTACTAGATTTTACATTAGGCGTAAAACAATCTATTATGGAATATACGTACCTACAATACTTTTCTCAGGAGCAGGAGGCACAATATAACCAATATGCATGTATTTTGCAGCTAGTTTACTGTGAAGTCCAAGAAAATCGCTAAATCTTCTTCTGACAGAGAATTCATTCTTGTTGAACATGGACACAGAGGTCTAAAAAAAAAAAAAAAAAAAAGCGTTTCATAAGCATAAAAAAACAACTCAATATGTAAAATGAACTTTGCACAAGAATAAAGCATAACTAACCTTAGTTGTTACTTTGTATGCCATGTAAGCGTTCATTCCATCTCCTGAAAAAAAGAAATATTTTTTTATGACCGAAATTATTTTAAAAAAAAAATACAGGTCGTTTGAACCCTACAACACCTAATAGACTTGCTATAATTATACTAAAATCAATTAAGCTTAGCCTTTCAGATAATAATTTACAATATCTTTGTAAATTCAGCTTTAAAATCACAGAATATCTCAGAACATTTTCTCAGGACACGGAAAGAAATCTATCCTTGTTGCAGTGCACTAATTTTTAGTGCGACAAAAATTTTGGTTTTAAGAGATAGCTGAAAAGTGCTCTACTCTCCAGTAAATCAGGGAAAATATTTACTTAACTGAAAACAGCTCTTGGAAAAGCAGTTTCCAAAGGGCATACAAGGTTAGAAACGCATTTTAACAACAATAAGAAGCAAAAAGATAAAATAAAGAAGCCACCTGTAATTAGGGCATTATGTAAACTGTGACCTGATTTTAGTCCATGACAATTGTCCCTTATATTAAAGGGACGGCGTACTGTAACATTTTCCACCATGTGTTTCTAAATGATCTACTTACTTGTTTGAGTGTACTAAATTCATTTACCTTTATTGTGTCATTTGACATAGCGGGTTTTGCCTGTTGTATCCCCACCTATACTGAAAATGTCAGTACTTAAATATTGGTTTTGGAAAAGCTATGTAAACATAACCAGGAGAAGAAATGACGTTGCCAGTGGAGGGTAAGAGAGACAAGTACTAGAATTTTCATTGGTCTCTCTAAGTATAAAGACATAGATAAGGTTGCTTTGTGTGTGTGTAAAGAGTGATATGTTAATCTCTCTGCAAGCTTAGACCATTTTAATGTGTAGTGTTTTCAAAGAGCAAAACCGGCTATTTCATATACAAAAATAATGTGTGTTCCTATGCTGCCTACAATAAAGCACTGAATATTACTTGGACATTTTCTCCCTTTTCTTTCTTATGTCATATACAAAAATACTCCTAAAGGAATAATTTATCATACATTTTAAATTCAAAGAACAAGTCATGGGAAACACATTAAGAGGGATCAAGTTTTACAGTACACGGTCCCTTTAAACCATTAGTGCAAAGAAAAAAGGGACTATAAAGTGAGGCACATATATGAGTAACCCTTCAGTAGATACATGATGTTTCATTTTTAAATAAATAAGGATTTCAAAAGCATAGAAGCAGCACGTGCCCTGATTATGTACTATGCAAGCTCAAAACAGACAGATCCAAAAAAAATTAAAAATTATAAACCACAAGCACTGAGACTCTTATGCAGGATCTTTAAAGGGACATAATGTTCAAAACTGAAATGTGCACGAATGCATTTTAGTTTTGAGGAAAAACATTTGTGCAATATACTTGTATTAACAAAAATGCCTAATGTAAAAGTTATCCTTGTTTCAGCTACATATGCACAAACATATGCTGTGTGTGTATACAAAAAGACAGAAGCGCTCAACCTGGGAACGAACAATAAAATAGCTTGTTCTATGGTTTTTTGCTCAACACGTGCCTTTCACAGAATAGAACTTCCCTGTAGCAAATCAGTCTGTTCCTGACTAAACAGTACAGTTCCGAAAAATCCCTCTCTGAACTAGAAAAATGGCAAAACCCCAGACATATATTTCTGCCTAGTGTGGGCCTTGTCAGTGAGATGCAGCCATATGCCCCATGCACCCATATTTGAATCGTACAAGCTGCTGATGGCATTGGTATTTGTATGCTGATGCACAGGGCAAACAGAGCATATGTGCTGCTGTTAAAATATAACTTTTACTCAAATCATTTTTGCTAACAGAAATAGGTTCTATTCAAAACTAAAAATGTACTCAAAACACATTTCAATTGTCACCTTTAACACAGTCAGGATTTCTTAAACCCACAGAAAAAAAACTGCAAATAATCAGTTACAAAACGTACCAACTTTTTCTGGGTCGGAAACACCTATTTCAATATCGAAAAAGTCTCCATTTGCTTCCTCTTCTATCTGCAAAAAAAAATATGCATAAGTACCTGTCGGCTAGATTAGAAGAAGTCTGGAAGTTATCATGCTTTAAAAAAAAATCATTACATTAAATATTCCAGATGCAAATATATTAGCAATTATAGTAATTATTTAAAAGGGTACTGAACCCAAAATTTTTCTTCCATGATTCAGATAGAGCAAGCAATTTTAAGCAACTTTATAATTTACTCCTATTATCAAACTTTCTTCATTCTCTTGGTATCTTTATTTGAAAAGCAAGAATGTAAGTTTAGATGCCGTCCCATTTTTGGTGAACCTGGGTTGTTCTTGCTGATTGGTGGATAAATTCACCCACCAATTAACAAGTGCTGCCCGGGGTTATGAACCAAAAATGATCTGGCTCCTTAGCTTAGATGCCTTCTTTTTCAAATAAAGATAGCAAGAGAACGAATAAATTTTGATAATAGGAGTAAATTAGAAAGTTGCCTAAATTTGCATGCTCTATCTGAATCACGAAAGAAAACATTTGGGTTCAGTGTCCCTTTAACTACAAATATAAACCAAAATTAAATATATTTTTTTTCACAAATGTTTGGATTATTCAACAGATCTTTGTCTGAAGTGTTGGACCTGCTTCTCAGTATTGATGCTTGAAAAATCATCTGATCACTTACATCAGCCATCTAAGTACACTGCATTTTGTGACTTTTGAACCTCTTACACTGCAATTTAGTTTTTTTAATTCCATTTAATATTCAAACACATAACACAATTTATGCTTACCTGATAAATGTATTTCTCTTGTGGTGTATCCAGTCCACGGATCATCCATTACTTGTGGGATATTATCATTCCCAACAGGAAGTTGCAAGAGGACACCCACAGCAGAGCTGTAATATAGCTCCTCCCCTAACTGTCATAGCCAGTCATTCGACCGAAAACAAGCCGAGAAAGGAGGAACCAGTGTGCAGTGGTTACTGTAGTTTAAATTTAAAAATTACCTGCCTTAAAATGACAGGGCGGGCCGTGGACTGGATACACCACAAGAGAAATAAATTTATCAGGTAAGCATAAATTGTGTTTTCTCTTGTAAGGTGTATCCAGTCTACGGATCATCCATTACTTGTGGGATACCAATACCAAAGCTAAAGTACACGGATGAAGGGAGGGACAAGGCAGGTACTTAAATGGAAGGAACCACTGCCTCTAAAACCTTTCTCCCAAATATAGCCTCCGAAGAAGCAAGTATCAAATTTGTAAAATTTTGAAAAAGTATGAAGCGAAGACCAAGTCTCCGCCTTGCAAATCTGTTCAACAGAAGCCTCATTTTTAAAGGCCCAAGTGGAATGAGCTGTAATCCTTTCAGGAGGCTGCTGTCCAGCAGTCTCATAGGCTAAGCAGATTATGCTTCTTAGCCAAAAAGAAAGAGAGGTTGCCGAAGCCTTTTGACCTCTCCTCTGTCCACAGTAGACAACAAACAAAGCAGATGTTTGACGAAAATCTTTAGTAGCTTGTAAGTAAAACTTTAAAGCACGGACCACGTCCAGATTGTGTAATAGACGTTCCTTCTTCGAAGAAGGATTAGGACACAAGGATGGAACAACAATCTCTTGATTGATATTCTTGTTAGATACCACCTTAGGTAAGAACCCAGGTTTGGTACGCAGGACTACCTTATCCGTATGAAAAATCAGATAAGGAGAATCACATTATAAGGCAGAGGAAATAGCTACCAAAAAAAAAAGAACTTTCCAAGATAAAAGTTTGATATCTATGGAATGAAGAGGTTCAAACGGAACTCCTTGAAGAGCCTTAAGAACCAAATCTAAGCTCCATGGTGGAGCAACAGGTTTAAACACAGGCTTGATTCTAACTAAAGCCTGACAAAATGCCTGAACGTCTGGAACATCTGCCAGACGCTTGTGCAAAAGAATAGACAGAGCAGAAATCTGTCCCTTTAAGGAACTAGCTGACAATCCTTTTTCCAAACCTTCTTGGAGAAAAGATAATATCCTGGGAATCCTGACCTTACTCCATGAGTAACCCTTGGATTCACACCAATAAAGATATTTACGCCATATCTTATGTTAAATTTTCCTGGTGATAGGCTTTCGTGCCTGTATTAAGGTATCAATAACTGACTCGGAGAAGCCACGCTTTGATAAAATCAAGCGTTCAATCTCCAGGCAGTCAGCCTCAGAGAAATTAGATTTGGATGGTTGAAAGGACCCTGAAGTAGAAGGTCCTGTCTCAGAGGCAGAGACCATGGTGGAAAGGATGACATGTCCACTAGATCTGCATACCAGGTCCTGCGTGGCCATGCAGGTGCTATCAGAATCACTGATGCTCTCTCCTGCTTGATCTTGGCAATCAGTCGAGGGAGCAGAGGAAACGGTGGAAACACATAAGCCAGGTTGAAAGACCAGGGCGCTGCTAGAGCATCTATCAGTGTTGCCTTGGGATCCCTGGACCTGGATCCGTAACATGGAAGCTTGGCGTTCTGGCGAGACGCCATGAGATCCAGTTCTGGTTTGCCCCAACGATGAATCAGTTGTGCAAAAACCTCCGGATGGAGTTCCCACTCTCCCGGATAAAAAGTCTGACGACTTAGAAAATCCGCCTCCCAGTTCTCTACACCTGGGATATGGATAGCTGATAGGTGGCAAGAGTGAATCTCTGCCCAGCGAATTATTTTTGAAACTTCTAACATCGCTAGGGAACTTCTTGTTCCCCCTTGATGGTTGATGTAAGCTACAGTCGTGATGTTGTCTGACTGAAATCTGATGTACCTCAGAGTTGCTGAGGCCAAGCCTGAAGAGCATTGAATATCGCTCTTAGTTTCAGAATATTTATTGGAAGGAGAGACTCCTCCTGAGTCCACAATCCCTGAGCCTTCAGGGAGTTCCAGACTGTACCCCAACCTAGAAGGCTGGCATCTGTTACAATTGTCCAATCTGGCCTGCGAAAGGTCATACCTTTGGACAGATGGACCCGAGATAGCCACCAGAGAAGAGAATCCCTGGTCTCTTGGTCCAGATTCAGTTGAGGGGACAAATCTGTGTAATCCCCGTTCCACTGACTGAGCATGCATAGTTGCAGCGGTCTGAGATGTAAGCGTGCAAACGGCACTATGTCCATTGCCGCTACCATTAAGCCGATTACTTCCATACACTGAGCCACCGAAGGGCGCGGAATGGAATGAAGAACCCGGCAGGAATTTAGAAGCTTTGATAACCTGGACTCCGTCAGGTAAATTTTCATTTCTACAGAATCTATCAGAGTCCCTAGAAAGGAAACTCTTGTGAGTGGGGATAGAGAACTCTTTTCCTCGTTCACTTCCCACCCATGCGACCTCAGAAATGCCAGTACTACGTCCATATGAGACATGACAATTTGGAAGTTTGAAGCCTGTATCAGGATGTTGTCTAAATAAGGGGCTACTGCTATGCCCCGCTGCCTTAGGACCGCCAGAAGCGACCCTAGAACCTTTGTAAAGATTCTTGCGGCTGTAGCTAATCCAAAGGGAAGAGCTACAAACTGGTAATGCCTGTCTAGAAAGGCAAACCTGAGAAACCGATGATGATCTTTGTGTATCGGAATGTGAAGATAAGCATCCTTTAGATCCACTGTAGTCATATATTGACCCTCCTGGATCATTAGTAGGATGGTACGAATAGTTTCCATCTTGAATGATGGAACTTTGAGGAATTTGTTTAAGATCTTTAGATCCAAAATTGGTCTGAAGGTTCCCTCTTTTTTGGGAACCACAAACAGATTTGAGTAAAAACCCTGTCCCTGTTCCTCCTTTGGAACTGGATGGATCACTCCCATAACTAGGAGGTCTCGTACACAGTGTAAGAATGCCTCTCTCTTTATCTGGTTTGCAGATAATTGTGAAAGGTGAAATCTCCCATTTGGGGGGGAAGCTTTGAAGTCCAGGAGTTATCCCTGGGATATAATTTCCAACGCCCAGGGATTCTGAACATCTCTTGCCCACGCCTGGGCGAAGAGTGAAAGTCTGCCCCCTACTAGATCCGTTACCGGATAGGGGGCCGTTCCTTCATGCTGTCTTAGAGGCAGCAGCAGCCTTTTTTTCAGGTCTGGATTGGTCTCCAGACCGTCTTGGATTGAGCATAAGTTCCCTCTTGTTTAGCATTAGAGGAAGATGATGCCGCACCTGCCTTGAAGTTTCGAAAAGCACAAAAATTAGACTGTTTGGCCCTAGATTTGGACCTGTCCTGAGGAAGGGCATGACCTTTTCCTCCAGTGATATCAGCAATAATCTCCTTCAAACCAAGCCCGAATATGGTCTGCCCCTTGAAGGGAATGTTAAGTAGCTTAGATTTTGAAGTCACGTCAGCTGACCATGATCTAAGCCATAGCGCTCTGCGCGCCTGTATAGCAAAACCAGAATTCTTAGCCGTTAGTTTAGTCAAATGAAGAATGGCATCAGAATAAAAGAATTGGCTAGCTTAAGTATTCTAAGTTTGCCAAGTATGTCATCCAATGGAGTCGCTACCTGTAAAGCCTCTTCCAGAGACTCAAACCAGTACGCCGCAGCAGCAGTGACAGGGGCAATGCATGCAAGGGGCTGTAGGATAAAACCTTGTTGAATAAATATTTTCTTAAGGTAACCTCTAATTTTTTATCCATTGGATCTTAAAAAAAAAAAAGCACAACTGTCCTCGACAGGGATAGTAGAACGCTTTACTAGAGTAGAAACTGCTCCCTCCACCTTAGGGACTGTCTGCCATAAGTCCCGTGTGGTGGCGTCTATTGGAAACATTTTTCTAAAAATAGGAGCGGAAGAGAACGGCACACCTGGTCTATCCCATTCCTTATTAATAATTTCTGTAATCCTTTTAGGTATTTGGAAAAACATCAGTACACACAGGCACTGCATAGTATTTATCCAGTCTACACAATTTCTCTGGCACTGCAATGGTATCACAGTCTTTCAGAGCAGCTAAAACCTCCCTAAGCAACACGCGGAGGTGTTCAAGCTTAAATTTAAATGCAGAAATAACATAATTTATGCTTACCTGATAAATTTATTTCTCTTGTAGTGTATCCAGTCCACGGATCATCCATTACTTATGGGATATATTCTCCTTCCCAACAGGAAGCTGCAAGAGTCCACCCACAGCAAAGCTGCTATATAGCTCCTCCCCTAACTGCCATTACCAGTCATTCGACCGAAAACATGCAGAGAAAGGAAAACCATAGGGGGCAGTGGTGACTGTAGTTTAATGGAAAAATTACCTGCCTTAAAGTGACAGGGCGGGCCGTGGACTGGATACACTACAAGAGAAATAAATTTATCAGGTAAGCATAAATTATGTTTTCTCTTGTTAAGTGTATCCAGTCCACGGATCATCCATTACTTATGGGATACCAATACCAAAGCTAAAGTACACGGATGATGGGAGGGACAAGGCAGGTACTTAAACGGAAGTTACCACTGCCTGTAAAAAACCCTTTCTCCCAAAAATAGCCTCCGAAGAAGCAAGGTATCAAATTTGTTAAATTTGAAAAAGTATGAAACGCAGACCAAGACTCCGTCTTGTAATCTGTTCAACAGAAGCCACATTTAAAAAAGGCCTAAGTGAAAACCACAGCTCTAGTAGAATGAGCTGTAATCCCTTCAGGAGGCTGCTGTCCAGCAGTCTCATAAGCTAAATGAATTATGCTTTTTAACCAAAAAGACAGAGAGGTTGCTGAAGTCCTTTGACCTCTCCTCTGTCCAGAATAGACAACAAACAAGGTGAATGTTTGATGAAAATCTGTAGTAGCTTGTAAGTAAAACTTTAAAACACGAACCACGTCCAAATTGTGTAAAAGACGTTCCTTCTTTGAAGAAGGATTAGGATACAAGAATGGAACAACAATCTCTTGAGTGATATTCTTGTTAGATACCACCTTAGGTAAAAACCCAGGTTGGTACACAGGACTACCTTATCCGTACGGAGAACCAGATAAGGAGAATCACATTGCAACGCAGATAACTCGGAGACTCTATGAGCCGAGGAAATAGCTACCAAAAAGGAACTTTCCAAGATAGAAGTTTGATATCTATGGAATGAAAAGGTTCAAATGGAACTCCTTGAAGAACCTTAAGAACCAGCTTTAAGCTCCATGGCGGAGCAACATTTTTAACCACAGGCTTGGTTCTAACCAAAGCCTGACCAAATGCCTGAACGTCTAGAATACCTGCCAGACGCTTGTGCAAAAGAATAGACAGAGTAGAAATCTGTCCTTTTAAAGAACTAGCTGACAACCCTTTTCTCAAAATCATCTTGGAGAAAAGATAATATCCTGGGAATCCAGACTTTACTCCATGAGTAACCCTTGGATTCATAACAATAAGATATTTACACCATATCTTATGTTAAATTTTCCTAGAGACAGGCTTTTATGCCTGTATTAAGGTATCAATTACTGACTCGGAGTAGCCATGCTTTGATAACATCAAGCGTTCTGTCTCCAGGCAGTCCATCTCAGATTAGTTATATTTAGATGGTTGAAAAGACCCTGAGGTAGAGGGTCCTGTCTCAGAAGCAGAGACCGTGGTGGAAAGGATGACATGTCCACCAGATCTGCATACCAGGTCCTGCGTGGCCACGCAGGCGCTGTCAAAAGCACCAAAGCACTCTCCTGCTTGATCTTGTGCAAACCCCTCCGGAGGGAATTCACACTCCCCCGGATGAAAAGTCTGACGACTTAGAAAATCTGCCTCCCAGTTCTCAACACCTGGGATAGGGATAGCTTTTAGACAAGAGTGAGTCTCTGTCCAGTGAATTATTTTAAGACTTCTAACATTGCTAGGGAACTTCTGTTCTCCCTTGATGGTTGATGTAAGCCACAGTCGTGATATTGTCCGACTGAAATATGATGTACCTCAGAGTTGCTAACTGAGGCCAAGTCTGAAAAGCATGGAATATCGCTCCCAGTTCCAGAATATTCATTAGAAGGAGGGTCTCCTCCTGAGTCCACTATCCCTGAGCCTTCAGGGAGTTCCAGACTGTATCCCAACCTAAAAGGCTGGCATCTGTTGCAACAATTGTCCCATCTGACCTGCGGAAGGTCATACCCTTGGACAGATGGACCCGACATAGTCACCAGAGAAGAGAATCTCTGGTTTCTTGGTCCGGATTTAACAGGAGAACAAATCTGTGTAATCCCCGTTCCTCTGGCTGAGCATGCATAGTTGCAGTGGTCTGAAATGTAGGCGTGCAAACGGTACTATGTCCCTTGCCGCTACCATTAAGCCGATTACATTCATGTACTGAGCCACCAAAGGGCGCGGATGGAATGAAGAACACGGCAGAAATTTAGAAACTTTGACAACCTGGACTCCGTCAGGTAAATTTTAATTTCTACAAAATCTATCAGAATCCCTAGGAGGGAAACCCTTGATATTGGGGATAGAGAACTCTTTCCTTGTTCACTTTCCACCCATGCGATCTCAGAAATGCCAGTACTACGTCCGTATGAGACTTGGCAACTTGGATGTTTGACGCCTGTATCAGGATGTCGTCTAAATAAGGGGCCACTTCTAGGCCCCGCGGCCTAAGGACCGCCAAAGTGACCCCAGAACCTCCATAAAGATTCTAGGGGCTGTAGTTAACCCAAAGGAAAGAGCTACAAACTGGTAATGCCTGTCTAGAAAGGCAAACCTGAAAAACCGATGGTGATCTTTATGCATCGTAATGTGAGGATAAGCATCCTTCAAATCCATTGTAGTCCTCTATTGACTCTCCTGGATCATAGTTAAGATGGTACGAATAGTTTCCATCTTAAATGATAGAATTCTAAAGAATTTGTTTAAGATCTTTTAGATCCAAAATAGGTCTGAAGGTTTCCTTTCCTTGGGAACCACAAACCGATTTGAGGAAAACTGTGTCCCTGTTCCTCTATTGGAACTGAATGGGTCACGTACACAATGCAAGAATGTCTCTTTCTTTATCTGGTTTGCAGATAAATGTGAAAGGCAAAAACTCCCCTTTTTTGGGGGGGAAAGCTTTGAAATCCAGAAGATATCTCTGGGGTATAATTTCCAATGCCCAGGGATCCTGGGCATCTCTTGCCCACGCCTGGGCGAAGAATGAAGTCTGCCCCCTATAGGATCCGTTACCAGATAGGGGTCCGTTCCTCATGCTGTTTTAGAGGCAGCAGCAGGCTCCTTGACCTGCTTATCTTTGTTCCAGGTCCGGTTGTCTCCAGACCGCCTTGGACTGAGCAAAAGTTCCCTCTTATTTTGCCTTAGAGGAAGTTGATGCCACACCTGCCTTGAATTTTCGAAAGGCACGAAAATTAGGCCTTTTTTGTCCCTTGATTTGGACCTGTCCTGAGGAAGGGCATGATCTTTTCCTCCAGTGATATAAGTAATAATCTCCTTCAAACTAGGCCTGAATATGGTCTGCCCCTTGAAGGGAAGTTAAGTAGCTTATTTATTAAAGTCACGACAGCTGACCATGATATAAGCCATAGCGCTCTGCGCGCCAGTATAGTAAAAAACAGAATTCTTAGCCGTTAGTCTAGTCAAAGGAACAAAGGCATCAGAAAACAAAGGAATTGGCTAGCTTAAGTGCTCTAAGCTTGTCAAATATATTCATCCAATGGAGCCTGTAAAGCCTCATCAAGAGACTCAAACCAGAACGCCGCAGCAGCAGTGACAGGAGCAATGCGTGCAAGGGGCTGCAGGATAAAACCTTGTTGAATAAACATTTTTTATCCATTGGATCTAAAAAAGCACAACAGTCCTCGCCAGAGGTAGTGGTACGCTTAGCTAGAGTAGAAACTCTTCTCTCCACCTTAGGAACTGTCTGCCATAAGTCCCGTGTGGTGGCAACTATTAGAAAACATTCTTCTAAAAAATAGGAGGGGAAGAGAACGGCACACCTGGTCTATCCCATTCCTTATGAAAAATTTTAGTAAACCTCTTTAGGTATTGGAAAAACATAAGTACACACCGGCACTGCATATTATTTATCCAGTCTACACAATTTCTCTGGCACTGCGATTGTACACATTCATTCAGAGCAGCTAAAGCCTCCCTGAGCAACAAGTGGAGGTTCTCAAGCATAAATTTTAAATGTAGAAATATCAGAATCAGGTTAAATCATCTTCCCTGAGTCACAAATATCACCCACAGACTAAGCATATTGTGAGGTAGTATCAGACATGGTTCTTAAAGCGTCTGTATGCTCTGTATCTACCCCCAGAGCTGTTTTGCTTTCCTTTAATTTCAGGTAGTCTGACTAATACTGCTGCCAGTGTATTATACACAACCTTTCCCATGTCTTGTAAAATAAACGCTATGGGCGCCATTGATATACTTGGCGCCATTTGAGCGTGAGTCCCAGGAGCGGGAGTCAAAGGGTCTGACACGTGGGGAGAGTTAGTCGGCATAACTTCCCCCTCGACAGAATCCTCTGGTAAAATAAACGCTATGGGTGCCCTTGATGTACTTGGCGCCATTTGAGCGTGAGTCCCTAAAGCGGGAGTCAAAGGGTCTGACACGTGGGGAGAGTTAGTCGGCATAACTTCCCCCTCGACAGAATCCTCTGGTAAAATAAACGCTATGGGTGCCCTTGATGTACTTGGCGCCATTTGAGCGTGAGTCCCTAAAGCGGGAGTCAAAGGGTCTGACACGTGGGGAGAGTTAGTCGGCATAACTTCCCCCTCGACAGAATCCTCTGGTGATAATGTTTTTAAATACAAAAAATGATCTTTATTGTTTAACATGAAATCAGTACATCTGGTACACATTCTAAAATGGGGTTCCACCATGGCTTTAAACATAATAAACACAGAGCCTCCTCTATGTTAGACATGTTAGAACTAATAAAGAGACTAGTAAGCTTGGAAAACACTTTAAATCAAGTTAACAAGCAAATATAACAAACGTTACTGTGCCTTTAAGAGAAACAAATTTTGTCAAAATTTGAAAAACAGTGAAAAAAGGCAGTAAATCAAACGAAATTTTTACAGTACATGTAATAAGTTAACAGAGCATTGCACCCACTTGCAAATGGATGATTAACCCCTTAATGCAAAAAACAGATAAAAAATAAAAAAACGACATTTTTTTAAACAGACACAACAAAACTGCCACAGCTGAGCTGTGGATTACCTTCCCTATAACTGTTTCTATGCAAAATTTAAGCCAGCCATGTGGAAAAATTAGGCCCCAATAAGTTTTATCACCAAACATATGTTAAAAAACGATTAAACATGCCAGCAAACGTTTTAAAACACATTCTTATAAGAGTATGTATGTCTATTAATAAGCCTGATCCAGTCGCTATCACTGCATTTAAGGCTTTACTTACATTACTTCGGTATCAGCAGTATTTTCTTAGTCAATTCCATTCCTTAGAAAAATATATTACTGCACATACCTTAGCATATATCTCTATCAATCAGCCTGGTACCAGTCGCTTTCACTGCATTTAAAGGCTGTACTTGCATTACTTCGGTATCAGCAGTATTTTCTTAGTCAATTCCATTCCTTAGAAAAATATTTTACTGCACATACCTTATTTGCAGGAAAACCTGCACGCCATTCCCCCTCTGAAGTACCTTACTCCTCAGATTGTGTGAGAACAGCAACTGGATCTTAGTTACGTCTGCTAAGATCATAGAAAAAACGCAGGCAGATTCTTCTTCCAAATACTGCCTGAGATAAACAGCACACTCCGGTGCCATTTAAAAATAACAAACTTTTGATTGAAGAAATAAACTAAGTATAAAAAACCACAGACTCTCACGACCTCCTATCTATGTTGAGACTTGCAAGAGAATGACTGGTAATGGCAGTTAGGGGAGGAGCTATATAGCAGCTTTGCTGTGGGTGGACTCTTGCAGCTTCCTGTTGGGAAAGAGAATATATCCCATAAGTAATGGATGATCCGTGGACTGGATACACTTAACAAGAGAAATTAGAATCAGGTATCTTTCCCGAGTCATTAACATCACCCACTGACTGAAGCTCTCTTTCCTCAGCTTCTGCATATTGTGAGGCAGTATCAGACATGGTTCTTAAAGCGTCAGTATGCTATGCATTTTGTCTCACCCCAGAGCTATCTCGCTTACCTCTAAGTTCAGGTAGTCTGGCTAATACCGCTGACAGTGTATTATCCATGACTGCCGCCATGTCTTGTAAAGTAAACGCTATGGGCGCCCTAGATGTACTTGGCGCCATTTGAGCGTGAGTCCCTTAAGCGGGAGTCAAAGGATCTGACACGTGGGGAAAGTTAGACTGCATAACTTCCCCCTCGTCAGATTCCTCTGGTGATAATTTTTTTAAAGACAGAAAATGATCTTTATTGCATAAAATGAAATCAGTACATTTGGTACACATTCTAAGAGGGGGTTCCACCATGGCTTTTAAACATAATAAACAAGGAGTTTCTTCTATGTCAGACATGTTTATACAGACTAGCAATGAGACTAGCAAGCTTGGAAAACACTTTAAATCAAGTTAACAAGCAAATATAAAAAACAGTACTGTGCCTTTAAGAGAAACAAATTTTGTCAGAATTTGAAAAACAGTGAAAAAATGCAGTAAATGAAACGAAATTTTTACAGTGTGTATAATAGGCTAACAGAGCATTGCACCCACTTGCAAATGGATGATTAACCCCTTAGTTCAAAAAACGGATCAAAAAAACGAAATAGACGTTTTTTAACAGTCACAACCAACTGCAACAGCAAGCTGTGGCCCTACCTTCCCCAATAAACGACTTTGGAAAGCCTTTGGGCCCTTTAGAGATGTCCTATAGCATTCAGAGGGCCTTTGAGGGAAGCTGGATGTCACAGTTTGTAATTTTAGGTTGAAATGATTTTTATTGAATACAATAATTTTAAAGCAAACAATGAGAAAAAATAAAACCAAACATATTCAAATGTAGGGACACGATTATACAGATGTCATTGTAGAATAATTCTATGTCATATACATGGAACTACAAAGTATCCATTTCTAAAGGTATCATGACGTTGTCACAGTATCATATCCCCTTTTCACAATTCTTGAAAGCATCTAATCCGTCTCATACATTTAGTGCAAAAAAGGAAAAAACCTTAACTGACCTCAACTCCCCCCCCCGGGTGGTGCCGTACAATTTCCTAAGCAAACTAATCATCCTTAAGATATAACTGTTCCTAAAGAAAGATCATTGTTTTCTTGTCTATGGGTATTTCCTTGGTTAATGTTCTAGATCACGAGTAATCCAGGAGACCTCCTATATTCCTCCTTCTTCCTCTGCTTTTCTTAAGTATTACCCTGACCTAATATCCAGTAGTACCAGATCTTCTGAAACTGCTCTGGTTGCCCCTGTGACCAAGCTGCCAGTTCTGATAGGGTGTACGTGTCTGTAATCTTCCCTACCACTTCCCGCCATGTAGGTACCCCAACTTTCCAATGTCGGGCTATGCATATTCTTAAACATGTGCAGAGTATTCTAATAAACTTGTTGATTGTCGTGTTGAAAGGTTTTACCCTTTCGTGTAGCAAGGCCTGTGATATTGTGAGATTAACTCTATCTCCCAGCAAGCTACCTATTAATTCTGATAATTTTTCCCACAGTGCTTGTACCCTTTGGCAATCCCACCACATGTGTCAATAAGTACCTTTTTCTGGGCAGCCCCTATAGCAGTGTCCATTGTGTGATAAGATAAAGTATGCTGTCCTCTCAGGTGTCAAATACCATCTGAACATTACTTTGATACAATTTTCTCTCATGTCTGCACTAATCATACCCCCATTCAGCATCATTTCGTTCCATTCACCCGTGTCCCATACCTCTGTTGTATCTCTCTCCCATTTCTCTGTCGCAGCCAGTTTAGTGTCATATTTAGCTTTCTGAATTAAGACATAAAGTCGCGAGATCAGTTTTTTCCCCCTAGTATCTATCCTGACCATTCTCTCCAGTTCAGTGAGTGGGTATGCTTGTTTGTGTTTCATGTATGCTGTTACTGCCGAGTTGATCTGTAAATACAAAAACCAATGTAGTTTTTCTGGGTCAATTTGGTCCCTAATTTGGTTAAACGTAAGCAGTTTGGGGCCCGATACAAAGTCAGCCACCCTATACAGGCCTTTATTCGCCCATTTATCTACTAATTTTCTCGAATCTCTAGGCAGAAGAAACCTGATTGGTTTTAACAAAGATTCCGGACTACAAAGTCGCAGTCCTATCGCTATCTTATTCCACAATCTAATTGCTTCTAGTGTTATTGGTGATCTATATGTCCCCACTTTTGTAAGCGCATCTGGGTCCCATATAATGTCTGCTGCTCTAGCACTGCTCGCTATCTCCGATTCTACCTGTGGCCACACCATATCCATGTTGTGTTTGCTCAAGATAACCGTCTGTGCCAATCTTGAGGCGTGAAAATATTCTACTAGGTTTGGAACTCCAACTCCTCCTGCCTGCCTATGTAGCTTCAACAGCTGTGATGCTATCCTGGTTCTACCGTCTCCTCTCAAAAATTTTAAAAGATCTACCTGCAGAGTTTCTAGTTCCGGGAGGGGTATGTTAGTCGGTATTCCTCGGAATAAGTACATTAGTCTTGGAAGGACATTCATCTTAATAGACATTAGCCTACCATACCATGAAAAATTATGTTTCTTCCACTTCCTTAAGTCATTTCTAATAGTTATGTAAACAGGGATATAGTTTAATCTATAGAGGTCCGTCAGTTTGTCGCCCACTTTAATTCCTAGATACGTGATATGACTCTTAACCCATGAGAATGCAAAATTTAACTCTATTGCTTTCTTAGTATGCTGGGGTAAATTGATCGCTAAAGCCTCACACTTGTCAGAGTTTATCTTATAGCCCGAAATCTCGCGTACTCCCCTAAGATATTGTATAGGTGGGGCAAGGAGCTCATAGGCTTAGTAATCGTTAGCAACACATCATCAGCAAACAGCATCAATTTATACTCAGAGATTGTTACTTGCACTCCTGAAATGTCTCTCGAGTTCCTAATACATGCAGCCAACGGTTCTATACAAATTGCAAATAGCAACGTTGACAGCGGGCACCCCTGCCGCGTCCCATTTAGAATGTTAATTTGCCTTGATAAGTAACCCGCTGCTCCCACCACCGCCGTCGGCCCAGAATAAATGATACCTAACGCCTTAATAAAGGCTCCATTAAATCCCATGGCCTCTAATACCTTGAACATGAATTTCCAGTCCACCCTGTCGAACGCTTTTTCTGCGTCTAACGACAGGAATAGAGCTGGTGTCCCTGTCGCGTTTAGGTAGTCCAATAAAGTAGGCGTTCGTCTAACATTATCAGGGGCTTCTCTATCCTGGACAAATCCCACCTGGTCTTGGTGGATCAGGGAAGGTAATATCTTTTTTAGTCTATTCGCCATTACCTTAGCAAATATTTTTATATCATGATTGATCAGGGAGATTGGCCGATAGTTTTGACAGAGTTTACTATTTTTCCCACCTTTTGGTATAACTATAATCTTTGCCTGAAGCATTTCTCTGGGTAATTCCCACCCCTCCATTATCCCATTACAAAAAGTAACTAAATGGGGAAGTAATTCTTGTTTAAAAAGTTTGTAATATTCTCCCGTCAGACCATCGGGTCCCGCCGCCTTACCCACTTTGAGATCCTTAATTACTCCTAGGATTTCCGATGCTGTTATCTTTGAGTTAAGGGTCTCCAAATTATCTTCCCTTATGGTTTTCAAATCAGCTTTGTCTAGGAAGCTGGAAATATGAGTATCATTATTCCCTGCTGCTACCTTTTTCACGTCATATAATTGCTCGTAATAGTGAGCAAAACTGTCTGCAATTGTTTGTGGGTCTGAAGTAAATTTCTCCCCTGTGTGTGACTAGCTTAGGTATAGTAAAGAACATATTTTTTTCCCTTAGCTTGTGTGCCAGATATTTATCTGGCTTATTTGCGTACACAAAATAATGGGCCTTGAGCCGTAAAGCTGCTCTTATAGAAGCTTCATTCAGTAATTTAGCTAATTCCCCTCTTTTAGTGATCAATGTTTTGTATGTTCTCTCAGATAATGTTTTCTGGTGTTCCTTCTCTAACTGTTCAACCTCGTTTTGCAATGTGTTGACTAGTGCAAGTACTGTCTTGTTTTTTATGGACTTTTCCTTTATTAGTAGTCCCCTCATCACCGATTTGTGAGCGGCCCATGTCATTAGTGGATTCTTGACTGTGTTAACGTTTATGTCCCAATATTCTTTTAATGCCTTTTGCATTCTAACATGTATCTCCCTATCTTTTAGCAAGGTCGGGTTATATGTCCATGACCGGTGTCTAGTGAAGTTTATGAGTCCCGAGAGTTCTACATATATAAGTGAATGATCAGACCAGACAAATGTCCGAGTGCCCGCTCTTACTAAATTGGGCACTAGAATTTGGCCAACGTAAATATAGTCAAGTGTCGTGTATGTCTTGTGTGCCGGTGAATAGTAAGTGGGATCAGGTTTTGTTTTACTCACTACTTCCCATGAATCTACCAGTCCCTGTTCATCTAATGAGTTTCTAATTGCCTTTATAATGCTATTGTGTCTATGTTGTTTACTTGTTATTTTTTGAGAGTCGTGTCCTCCGTGTGGAGTCATATTAACATTAAAGTCACCTGCCACGATTAATCTTGTCTGTGACCATTGTGTGAGCAGTGACGATATCTTAGAAAAGAATAAATTTTGTGCTTCATTGGGGGCGTATATATTACATAATGTGACTGCGGTCCCTTGAAAGGAACCCTGGATTATAACAAATCGTCCCTCCTTATCCGTGACTACTTTATCTGTCACAAAATCTAATTATCTATGAATTAATATAGAGACCCCTCTCTTTTTAGTTTCGGCTGTAGAATGAAAGTGTAACGGAAAGTGATGTGACCAGAACTTTGGAACCCCTGATTTTGTGAAATGTGTTTCCTGTAAAAAAATTATTTTAGCTCTTGTTTTCAAGTATTGTGTCATGGCAGTTTTTCTCTTAATGTCTGTGTTCAACCCCCTTGCATTGTGCGATAGCAGGATAAAGTTATGTGACATCATCGTTACTTCCCTCCATCTCCCCTTGTCTCCTTATTTTGTTCCTACCGGAGGTAAACATTACATGGTATATTCTCTGAGCCTCGTGAATTCTGAGAATCTTGGTATACCACCCCCATACCCATATTTCGTTACTCCTATACATTGTATTACCCGGCACCACCCAGAGACAAACATTGAAAAATAGAACCAAACATAACATATAAACCAAAAGTCCTTCATTTGTAACTAAACATTGCATTCTTTTTCTCAATAAGGCAGTTATAGTTCTTAACTTAGCTATCTAAATATTCTTTAAAGGCAAATACAATTATTTATTCAGCTGCAGTAACTTCACCCACAACGATATTTTTGCATAGAAAAAAAGAGTTTAACTATTTGGAATATTTAACCTGGTTATATATTTTAGTTCAAAAAACAAAAAACATAAAGAAAGGTCCTTATCGGTATCCAGGTACCACCATAGTCTTTATATCTTCACCTCTCAGGTTGTGTCCTTGTCTCTGCCAATATGATTAGTTCTCCATTAAAGCATCCTGACACTAACCTGTGATCACACTCAATTAAAGTATATCTAAAACAAATACAAAATATACTCATCTGTCCAAAGTTATGATCAGTCTGGAGGAACAAAGATCCCTGTAGACACAGCCATGTGTGTCTGCTCCTGCTTCAGGATTTAAAATTTTCTGTACTGTGGATTCACCTGATGCTTCATGTCTTCCTTTTCTTCTCCGGCATTTTAGACCATCTTTTTTGGAAAGACGGCCTGCCCCCTGGGTCATTTCCAGTGGGTGGTTTTTGATGTTGCAAAACAGGAGGTCTATTTTCATTCCTCTACAGATTTCTGGCATTTCCTCGGGGTCTTTCATAGATAATATCTTATTATCAAAGTGATGTGCAGAGCAAACGGGAAACCCCATCTATACGGGATTTGGGCCTTCCTCAATTGTGTTGTAAGGGGCCTAAGGGCACGCCTTCTCTGCAGGGTCCTCAAGCATAAGTCCTGGTAGAACTGGATTACGTTGCCCTGGTGCTTGTATGTCGGATTTCTTTGTGCTGCTGCCAATATTTCCTCCTTTTCTTGGTATCTTAGCATCCTGATAATGATATCTCTAGGAGGGTCATCCCCTTAAGGTTTGGGTCGTAAGGCCCTGTGCGCCCTTTCTATTTGAAATTTATTTTCGTCTCCTATTCCTGTGATACCTTGAAATAGGTTAAGCAGATATAAATTCAATTCTTTAGGGATTACTGATTCTGGCACTCCTTTCAGCCCAATATTGCAGCGACGGCTGCGGTTTTCCAAGTCCTCAAGCTTGTCATAGATATCTTCAATGTCTTGTTGTTGGGCTTTTGTTTGATCCGTGACTTCATTTAAGCCTTCAGCCAATGTATCCCCACTTTCTTCTAGTGTATTTACTCTGGATCCTAATTCACCAATCTCCTGCTTGAGTTCTGTGAGGCTATTGGTAACTGTGTTTTGCAATGTCTCCATCTTTTCCAGAAGCTTGTCAAAATTCATTGAGATGTCCTGTTTAGAGACCAGATTATCTAGATCTGCTTTTGTTATAGGTGCTTGATTTCCCAGATCTATTAGGTAGTCTGCATCACTGCCCTGCTCTCCGTCTGAGCGAGGTGATTGCTGCTCTGGAGATTTCTCCCCTCTGGTAGCTTTAAAGAAAATAGGAGCAGTAGTTTGTTTGCCCAAGGGCCCAGCTTTGGTGCTTCTTTTAGAGGCCATAGTAGCAGTGTCTAATTGATAGATATGATCAAATCGCAGTGGCTGCTTATCAATGTCAACCTACTGCAGTGGATAGTTGTCTTCAGGGATTTGTGTTTCTTTATTTTAAGAGTTATTCCCCTTACGCCTTGGTTCTATAGATATGGCTGTATGCTCATATATATCTAGCAAATTGCTGTCCAATCTGACATGTGCTCTATGTGCTCAGATATTTGTTTTAACACTGCATGTCTATGGTGATTTAAATGTTCTGGATGGTGGCATTGTATATTATCTTCCCCCAAGTCTTTTTATTTCTTCACTCGTTGGTTATAATAATGAGTTGGGGTTTTATCATTTAGACTTTCCTACTTGTGTCTTAGAGTATGGGTAAGTGGCTCAATACATCTTGCTTTAGCCCCTCTGCGTACTGTATATACTGTCACTTGATGTCTTCTACCGGAGTTTAAATTGAAATAAAAGAAAGGCTGTCTCTGGTTTTCTCTCCTTATTTTTCATAATCAATGCAGCCCCTCTTAGATTGTGACCTCTCAAGTTCCTTATTTATGCTGACTAGTCAGAGTGTTAATTATGGCTATGTTCCCCGCATAGTTTGCAGCCTGAACGGTAAATGCAGCATTCCTTTCTCACGCTGCGCTGTGTTTTTCACTATGGCGCCATTTGTCTAGCAGGGATCTGACAGAGCTAAAGATTCCTTTTACCTGTCTCCGGTTATCACTCCCTGTATGTTGGAGCCTTTGCTGCCCTTCTCAATCCTTGAACCCTTCAGTTTCCCACTTCTCACACACCAGCTCTCAATTTAGAGCATCGTTCAGGGATTCCGTTTCTCGTTGCGCCACGTGGGTAGCCGACACTGGCCTTATCTGCGTGAGCCCTCTTTATCCGGCTTGTCTGCTTGCTGCGCGATGATAAGCGCTTTGCTCATCTGCTGTACATGTCTCCGGTCAATGTTTCACTGACTTGTGAGTTCCACAGCTGCTATTTTCAGATCGCTTATGCCTTTTTGCTGTGTATACTGCCTGGAGCTTTCCACTTATGCGGCCATTACCTGGCCTCTCCAAACTCCGCCCCCCAGTTTGTAATTTTAAGTGCACCAACTGTAACTTTTTATACTACAACAGTGGAAAGCCTCAGGTTTCTAGTCAAAATTTAAGCCAGCCATGTGGAAAAAACTAGGCCCCAATAAAGTTTTATCACCAAAGCATATATAAAAAAGATTAAACATGCCAGCAAACGTTTTATATTGCAATATCATAAGGGTATTACCCCTGGGAGTAAGCATGATACCAGTCGTTATTAAATCACTGTATTCAGGCTTAACTTACATTAATCCGGTATCAGCAGCATTTTCTAGCGTTTTCCATCTCTAGAAAAAATTATAACTGCACATACCTGATAGCAGAATAAACTGCACGCCATTCTCTCGCTGAAGTTACCTCATCTGTGTAATCCCCTCAGACATATGTGAGAACAGCAATGGATCTTAGTTACAACCTGCTAAGATCATAGAAACCTCAGACAGATTCTTCTTCTATTTACTATAATGAAATAGAGAAGGCGCCACATAGCATAATTCTGTATATTAAATCAGATTTTAAGATTGTAGTTTAGAACCACTCACGTGTATAAAAGCACCAAGATGTGGTGCTGGCTGGGCAAACCGGAACCTCAGAGTTGTCCGGTAAACTCTCCTCTTAGGCAAAGATTCCTAAAAGCCAAGAAAGGTATTCACCAAACAGGCTATCAGTCAGGAAGGCACCGTCCCGCCTCCAGCAGAGGTATAAAATGACTCCAAAAGAGAGTGTCCAAAGAGATACAAGGTAGCAAGTTGTATATATTAAAAAGTGTTTATTACAACACATTAAAAACACAACAACGCGTTTCTCAGTATCATGTACTGTTTCATCAGGCTGAATAAAACTATACAACATTTGCTACTTGATATACTCTATACTAACCAATAAAGAGCTGTTTAGCATACACACCCTAATCTCTCTTAATTAGTCATATGACTCACAGGTGTTTGCAAACACATTCATGTCAAAACAGCATATCCTAGCATACAACCTATAACAAGACTTTTCCTATAAACAATGTCAAACTTGGTTACATCTTGCAACACTCTCTAAGAACATTTATCTGCTAACAATATATGCAGTAAAAGCTAATACAGAATTAAAACTTTCATGGTGATTATACCGCTAACAAACAGCATGTAAATAAAATACATATAAATATTCATCATGTAAATAAAATTGACAATCATTTAAAACCCGCTGATAATATATTACCTATTCATTTATTCAGGTCT
Source organism: Bombina bombina (assembly GCF_027579735.1). NCBI lineage: Eukaryota > Metazoa > Chordata > Amphibia > Anura > Bombinatoridae > Bombina > Bombina bombina. The sequence continues at coordinate 297,444,817 of NC_069500.1, read as the reverse complement.
CATTTGCAGGTTACACACTTTGATCCTTATATTATCTCTTACTTTTAATAATTTTGTATTTGTAGACACAATATGTCTCATTTCAGAGAGTATCTATACTATCGAGAGTTGTTTTAAATTATTTTTATGAAAAATTATTTTCTAGTGGTTTCGTTATTCTCAGGTTAGGGGTATGTGTATATAGAACTATTGTTTTTATACATTGTTACGCTCTCGCAAGCTTAGGTTAGGTTGCTAATGTCGATTCTACCGAATCAAGAGACCACACGTCACATCTGAATGGCCCCTAGCAACCAGACACGTCACTTTTGGCTATTCCAATGGGAGATAACCAGTAGTATACACCCACAGAGACGTAACCTCAGCAAAATTACTAAGGAACATTTTTTGAAAATCGAATATACTAGTAAGTGATTGAAAGCTTGCGAGAGCGTAACAATGTATAAAAACAATAGTTCTATATACACATACCCCTAACCTGAGAATAACGAAACCACTAGAAAATAATTTTTCGTAAAAATAATTTAAAACAACTCTCGATAGTATAGATACTCTCTGAAATGAGACATATTGTGTCTACAAATACAAAATTATTAAAAGTAAGAGATAATATAAGGATCAAAGTGTGTAACCTGCAAATGAGACTTGAATAAACGAATAGGTAATATATTATCAGCGGGTTTTAAATGATTGTCAATTTTAATTTACATGATGTTTATTTATATGTATTTTATTTACATGCTGTTTGTTAGCGGTATAATCACCATGAAAGTTTTAATTCTGTATTAGCTTTTACTGCATATATTGTTAGCAGATAAATGTTCTTAGAGAGTGTTGCAAGATGTAACCAAGTTTGACATTGTTTATAGGAAAAGTCTTGTTATAGGTTGTATGTTAGGATATGCTGTTTTGACATGAATGTGTTTGCAAACACCTGTGAGTCATATGACTAATTAAGAGAGATTAGGATGTGTATGCTAAACAGCTCTTTATTGGTTAGTATAGAGTATATCAAGTAGCAAATGTTGTATAGTTTTATTCAGCCTGATGAAACAGTACATGATACTGAGAAACGCGTTGCTGTGTTTTTAATGTGTTGTAATAAACACTTTTTAATATATACAACTTGCTACCTTGTATCTCTTTGGACACTCTTTTGGAGTCATTTTATACCTCTGCTGGAGGCGGGACGGTGCCTTCCTGACTGATAGCCTGTTTGGTGAATACCTTTCTTGGCTTTTAGGAATCTTTGCCTAAGAGGAGAGTTTACCGGACAACTCTGAGGTTCCGGTTTGCCCAGCCAGCATCACATCTTGGTGCTTTTATACACGTGAGTGGTTCTAAACTACAATCTTAAAATCTGATTTAATATACAGAATTATGCTGGCGCCTTCTCTATTTCATTATAGATTAACCTGTTGTGGATGGCCTTATACATCGAGGAGAGCTGCCTTATATCCCTATAACCTTAAAGGGATTTTTTTGGACTTTATTTTGGACATTTTCTAATCTTTTGTCTACTTGGACATTCTGTATTACAGTTTGTATGTTATGAGCTAAGTTGTTCTTGTATGTTTATGCACAAGTACTACTATTTCTGGGAATATTTGTATTGTGAATTTTGAATATCTGTGTTTTGAACCTTGCTAATCACATATAATTTTTCCAGCACCACTATATCTAGATAGCGCCCCTATTTTATATAATATTGTGTTATCCTCTTATAGGATATACACATATATATATATATATATATATATATATATATATATATATATATATATATATATATATATATATATACACATATACACTGATCTTCTATTTACTGCCTGAGATAAAATAGCACAACTCCGGTACTATTTAAAAATAACAAACTTTTGATTGAAGAAAATAAACTAGCTATATTTAACCACTCTCTCCTACAACGTCCTTGCTTGTTGAGAGTTGCAAGGGAATGACTGACTATGACAGTTAGGGGAGGAGCTATATTACAGCTCTGCTGTGGGTGTCCTCTTGCAACTTCCTGTTGGGAATGAGAATATCCCACAAGTAATGGATGATCCGTGGACTGGATACACCTTACAAGAGAAATAATAATAGTAAGCCAACTGTTCATGCCCAAACTTCAAAATTTCCAACGTTTCTAACTAAAACAATATTTTAATGATACTAATATGCACTAACTAAAATATCTTGCTGTTTAATCATGTTTACATGCTGCATATATTTTTGTGCAGGTACAATAACATTTATGCTTACCTGATAAATTTATTTATTTCTTGACACGGTGAGTCCACGGATCATCTCTAATTACTATTGGGAATATCACTCCTGGCCAGCAGGAGGAGGCAAAGAGCACCACAGCAAGCTGTTAAGTATCACTTCCCTTCCCACAACCCCCAGTCATTCGACCGAAGGAAAAGGAGAGAAAGGAAGTAACACAAGGTGCAGAGGTGCCTGAGGTTTATAAAACAGAACCTGTCTAAATAAACAGGGCAGGCCATGGACTCACCGTGTCAAATAAGAAAGAAATCATCAGGTAAGCATAAATTTCGTTTTCTTTCTAACACGATGAGTCCACGGATCATCTGTAATTACTATTGGGAATCAATACCCAAGCTAGAGGACACAGATGATAAGGGAGGGACAAGACAGGGAACGTAAACGGAAGGCACCACTGCTTGAAGAACCTTTCTTCCAAAAGAAGCCTCAGTCGAGGCAAAAGTATCAAATTTATAGAACTTTGAAAAAGTGTGTAGAGAGGACCAAGTTACAGCCTTGCAAATATGTTCCACAGAAGCTTCATTTTTGAATGCCCAGGAAGAGGAAACAGCCCTTGTGGAATGAGCCATGACTCTCTCAGGAGGCTGCTGTCCAGCAGTTTCATAGGCCAAGCGAATTATACTCTTCAACCACAAAGAAAGAGAAGTAGCTGTAGCTTTCTGACCCTTGCGTTTCCCAGAGAAAAAAAAAACAAACAAAGCAGAAGACTGGCAAAAATCCTTAGTCGCCTGTAAATAGTACTTCAACGCACGCACCATGTCTAGGTTGTGCAGCAGACGTTCTTTATGAGAAGGGTTACCTAAACTTTACCATCCACCTTGCAACGCAGGCAAAGAGAATGACTGGGGGTTGTGGGAAGGGAAGTGATACTTAAAGGGACATGATACCCAAAATTTTTCTTTCATGATTCAGATAGAGAATACAATTTTAAACAACTTTCCAATTTACTTCTATTATTTAATTTGCTTCCTTCTCTTGTTATCCTTTGGTGAAAGCTTTATCTAGGAAAGCTCAGGAGCAGCAGAGAACCTAGGTTCTAGCTGTTGATTGGTAGCTGTATATTGGCTCACCCATGAGTTCAGTTAGAAACCATTAGTGCATTGCTGCTACTTCAACAAATTATACCAAGAGAATGAAACAAATTAGATAATAGAAGTAAATTAGAAAGTTGTTTATAATTGTATGCTATATCTGAACCATGAAAAAAAAAAAAACACAATTTATGCTTACCTGATAAATTTATTTCTCTTGTGGTGTATCCAGTCCACGGATCATCCATTACTTGTGGGATATTCTCATTCCCAACAGGAAGTTGCAAGAGGACACCCACAGCAGAGCTGTAATATAGCTCCTCCCCTAACTGTCATAGCCAGTCATTCGACCGAAAACAAGCCGAGAAAGGAGAAACCATAGGGTGCAGTGGTTACTGTAGTTTAAATTTAAAAAGTACCTGCCTTAAAATGACAGGGCGGGCCGTGGACTGGATACACCACAGGAAAAATAAATTTATCAGGTAAGCATAAATTGTGTTTTCTCTTGTAAGGTGTATCCAGTCCACGGATCATCCATTACTTGTGGGATACCAATACCAAAGCTAAAGTACACGGATGAAGGGAGGGACAAGGCAGGAACTTAAATGGAAGGAACCACTGCCTGTAAAACCTTTCTCCCAAATATAGCCTCCGAAGAAGCAAAAGTATCAAATTTGTAAAATTTTGAAAAAATATGAAGCGAAGACCAAGTCGTCGCCTTGCAAATCTGATCAAAAGAAGCCTCATTTTTAAAGGCCCAAGTGGAAGCCACAGCTCTAGTGGAATGAGCTGTAATCCTTTCAGGAGGTTGCTTTCCAGCAGTCTCATAGGCTAAGCGGATTAAGCGTCTTAGTCAAAAGAAAAAGAGGTTGCCGAAGCCTTTTGACCTCTCCTCTGTCCAGAGTAGACAACAAACAAAGCAGATGTTTGACGAAAATCTTTAGTAGCTTGTAAGTAAAACTTTAAAGCACGGACCACGTCCAAATTGTGTAACACAAGGATGGAACAACAATCTCTTGATTGATATTCTTGTTAGATACCACCTTAGGTAAGAACCCAGGTTTGGTACGCAGGACTACCTTATCCGTATGAAAAATCAGATAAGGAGAATCACATTGTAAGGCAGATAAGCTCAGAGACTCTACGAGCCGAGGAAATAGCTACCAAAAAAAAGAACTTTCCAAGATAAAAGCTTGATATCTATGGAATGAAGAGGTTCAAACGGAACTCCTTGAAGAACCTTAAGAACCAAGTTTAAGCTCCATGGTGGAGCAACAGGTTTAAACACAGGCTTGATTCTAACTAAAGCCTGACAAAATGCCTGAACGTCTGGAACATCTGCCAGACACTTAACTAGCTGACAATCCTTTTTCCAAACCTTCTTGGAGAAAATATAATATCCTAGCAATCCTGACCTTACTCCATGAGTAACCCTTGGATTCCCACCAATAAAGATATCTACGCCATACCTTATGGTAAATTTTCCTGGTGACAGGCTTTCGTGCCTGTCTTAAGGTATCAATAACTGACTCGGAGAAGCCACGCTTTGATAAAATCAAGCATTCAATCTCCAGGCAGTCAGCCTCAGAGAAATTAGATTTGGATGGTTGAAAGGACCCTGAAGTAGAAGGTCCTGTTTCAGAGGCAGAGACCATGGTGGAAAGGATGACATGTCCACTAGATCTGCATACCAGGTCCTGCGTGGCCACGCAGGTGCTATCAGAATCACTGATGCTCTCTCCTGCTTGATCTTGGCAATCAGTCGAGGGAGCAGAGGAAACGGTGGAAACACATAAGCCAGGTTGAAAGACCAGGGCGCTGCTAAAGCATCTATCAGTGTCGCCTTGGGATCCCTGAACCTGGATCCGTAACACGGAAGCTTGGCGTTCTGGCGAGACGCCATCAGATCCAGTTCTGGTTTGCCCCAACGATGAATCAGTTGTGCAAATGCCTCCGGATGGAGTTCCCACTCTCCCGGATGAAAAGTCTGACGACTTAGAAAATCCGCCTCCCAGTGCTCTACACCTGGGATATGGATAGCTGATAGGTGACAAGAGTGAATCTCTGCCCAGCAAATTATTTTTGAAACTTCTAACATCTCTAGGGAACTTCTCGTTCCCCCTTGATGGTTGATGTAAGCTACAGTCGTGATGTTGTCCGACTGAAATCTGATGTACCTCAGAGTTGCTAACTGAGGCCAAGCCTGAAGAGCATTGAATATCGCTCTTAGTTCCAGAATATTTAATGGAAGGAAAGACGACTCCTGAGTCCACGATCCCTGAGCCTTCAGGGAGTTCCAGACTGCACCCCAACCTAGAAGGCTGGCATCTGTCGTAACAATTGTCCAATCTGGCCTGCGAAAGGTCATACCTTTGGACAGATGGACCCGAGATAGCCACCAGAGAAGAGAATCCCTGGTCTCTTGGTCCAGATTCAGTTGAGGGGACAAATCTGTGTAATCCCCGCTCCACTGACTGAGCATGCATAGTTGCAGCGGTCTGAGATGTAAGTGTGCAAACGGCACTATGTCCATTGCCGCTACCATTAAGCCGATTACTTCCATACACTGAACCACCGAAGGGCGCGGAATGGAATGAAGAACCCAGCAGGAATTTAGAAGCTTTGATAACCTGGACTCCGTCAGGTGAATTTTCATTTCTACAGAATCTATCAGAGTCCCTAGAAAGGAAACTCTTGTGAGTGGGGATAGAGAACTCTTTTCCTCATTCACTTTCCACCGAAGCGACCACAGAAATGCCAGTACTACGTCCGTATGAGACTTGTCAATTTGGAAGTTTGACGCCTGTATCAGGATGTTGTCTAAATAAGGGGCTACTGCTATGCCCCGCGGCCTTAGGACCGCCATAAGTGACCCTAGAACCTTTGTAAAGATTCTTGGGGCTGTAGCTAATCCCAAGGGAAGAGCTACAACTGGTAATGCCTGTCTTAAAAGGCAAACCTGAGAAACCGATGATCTTTGTGTATCGGAATGTGAAGATAAGCATCCTTTAGATCCACTGTAGTCATATATTGACCCTCCTGAATCAGTGGTAGGATGGTACGAATAGTTTCCATCTTGAACGACGGAACTTTGAGGAATTTGTTTAAGATCTTTAGATCCAAAATTGGTCTGAAGGTTCCCTCTTTTTTGGGAACCACAAACAGATTTGAGTAAAAACCCTGTCCCTGTTCCTCCTTTGGAACTGGATGGATCACTCCCATAACTAGGAGGACTCGTACACAGTGTAAGAATGCCTCTCTCTTTATCTGGTGTGCAGATAAGGTGAAATCTCCCTTTTGGGGGGGAAGCTTTGAAGTCCAGAAGATATCCCTGGGATATAATTTCCAACGCCCAGGGATCCTGAACATCTCTTGCCCACGCCTGGGCAAAGAGTGAAAGTCTGCCCCCTACTAGATCCGTTCCCGGATAGGGGGCCGTTCCTTCATGCAGTCTTAGAGGCAGCAGCAGGCTTTTTTACCTGCTTACCTTTTTTCCATGTCAGGTTTGGTCTCCAGACCGTCTTGGATTGAGCAAAAGTTCCCTCTTGTTTATTATTAGAGGAAGTTGATGCCGCACCTGCCTTGAAGTTTTGAAAGGCACAAAAATTAGACTGTTTGGCCCTAGATTTGGACCTGTCCTGAGGAAGGGCATGACCTTTTCCTCCAGTGATATCAGCAATAATCTCCTTCAACCAGGCCCGAATAGGGTCTGCCCCTTGAAGGGAATGTTAAGTAGCTTAGATTTTGAAGTCACGTCAGCTGACCATGATCTAAGCCATAGCGCTCTGCGCGCCTGTATAGCAAAAACAGAATTTATGTTTACCTGATAAATTACTTTCTCCAACGGTGTGTCCGGTCCACGGCGTCATCCTTACTTGTGGGATATTCTCCTCCCCAACAGGAAATGGCAAAGAGCCCAGCAAAGCTGGTCACATGATCCCTCCTAGGCTCCGCCTTCCCCAGTCATTCGACCGACGTAAAGGAGGAATATTTGCATAGGAGAAATCATATGATAAAGTGGTGACTGTAGTTAAAGAAAATAAATTATCAGACCTGATTAAAAAAACCAGGGCAGGCCGTGGACCGGACACACCGCTGGAGAAAGTAATTTATCAGGTAAACATAAATTCTGTTTTCTCCAACATAGGTGTGTCCGGTCCACGGCGTCATCCTTACTTGTGGGAACCAATACCAAAGCTTTAGGACACGGATGAAGGGAGGGAGCAAATCAGGTCACCTAGATGGAAGGCACCACGGCTTGCAAAACCTTTCTCCCAAAAATAGCCTCAGAAGAAGCAAAAGTATCAAATTTGTAAAATTTAGTAAAAGTGTGCAGTGAAGACCAAGTCGCTGCCTTACATATCTGATCCACAGAAGCCTCATTCTTGAAGGCCCATGTGGAAGCCACAGCCCTAGTGGAATGAGCTGTGATTCTTTCAGGAGGCTGCCGTCCGGCAGTCTCGTAAGCCAATCTGATGATGCTTTTAAGCCAAAAAGAGAGAGAGGTAGAAGTTGCTTTTTGACCTCTCCTTTTACCAGAATAAACAACAAACAAGGAAGATGTTTGTCTAAAATCCTTTGTAGCATCTAAATAGAATTTTAGAGCACGAACTACGTCCAAATTGTGCAACAAACGTTCCTTCTTTGAAACTGGATTCGGACACAAAGAAGGCACGACTATCTCCTGGTTAATGTTTTTGTTAGAAACAACTTTCGGAAGAAAACCAGGTTTAGTACGCAAAACCACCTTATCTGCATGGAACACCAGATAAGGAGGAGAACACTGCAGAGCAGATAATTCTGAAACTCTTCTAGCAGAAGAAATTGCAATCAAAAACAAAACTTTCCAAGATAATAACTTAATATCAACGGAATGTAAGGGTTCAAACGGAACCCCCTGAAGAACTGAAAGAACTAAATTGAGACTCCAAGGAGGAGTCAAAGGTTTGTAAACAGGCTTGATTCTAACCAGAGCCTGAACAAAGGCCTGAACATCTGGCACAGCTGCCAGCTTTTTGTGAAGTAACACAGACAAGGCAGAAATCTGTCCCTTCAAAGAACTTGCAGATAATCCTTTCTCCAAACCTTCTTGAAGAAAGGATAGAATCTTAGGAATTTTTATCTTGTCCCAAGGGAATCCTTTAGATTCACACCAACAGATATATTTTTTCCATATTTTGTGGTAGATTTTTCTAGTCACAGGCTTTCTGGCCTGAACAAGAGTATCAATGACAGAATCTGAGAACCCTCGCTTTGATAAGATCAAGCGTTCAATCTCCAAGCAGTCAGTTGGAGTGAGACCAGATTCGGATGTTCGAACGGACCTTGAACAAGAAGGTCCCGTCTCAAAGGTAGCTTCCATGGTGGAGCCGATGACATATTCACCAGGTCTGCATACCAAGTCCTGCGTGGCCACGCAGGAGCTATCAAGATCACCGATGCCCTCTCCTGATTGATCCTGGCTACCAGCCTGGGGATGAGAGGAAACGGCGGGAATACATAAGCTAGTTTGAAGGTCCAAGGTGCTACTAGTGCATCTACTAGAGTCGCCTTGGGATCCCTGGATCTGGACCCGTAGCAAGGAACCTTGAAGTTCTGACGAGAGGCCATCAGATCCATGTCTGGAATGCCCCACAACTGAGTGATTTGGGCAAAGATTTCCGGATGGAGTTCCCACTCCCCCGGATGAAATGTCTGACGACTCAGAAAATCCGCTTCCCAATTTTCCACTCCTGGGATGTGGATTGCAGACAAGTGGCAGGAGTGAGTCTCCGCCCATTGAATGATTTTGGTCACTTCTTCCATCGCCAGGGAACTCCTTGTTCCCCCCTGATGGTTGATGTACGCAACAGTCGTCATGTTGTCTGATTGAAACCGTATGAATTTGGCCTTTGCTAGTTGAGGCCAAGCCTTGAGAGCATTGAATATCGCTCTCAGTTCCAGAATATTTATCGGGAGAAGAGATTCTTCCCGAAACCAAAGACCCTGAGCTTTCAGGGGTCCCCAGACCGCGCCCCAGCCCACCAGACTGGCGTCGGTCGTGACAATGACCCACTCTGGTCTGCGGAAGCTCATCCCCTGTGACAGGTTGTCCAGGGACAGCCACCAACGGAGTGAATCTCTGGTCCTCTGATCTACTTGTATCGTCGGAGACAAGTCTGTATAATCCCCATTCCACTGACTGAGCATGCACAGTTGTAATGGTCTTAGATGAATTCGCGCAAAAGGAACTATGTCCATTGCCGCTACCATCAAACCTATTACTTCCATGCACTGCGCTATGGAAGGAAGAGGAACAGAATGAAGTATTAGACAAGAGTTTAGAAGTTTTGATTTTCTGGCCTCTGTCAGAAAAATCCTCATTTCTAAGGAGTCTATTATTGTTCCCAAGAAGGGAACCCTTGTTGACGGAGATAGAGAACTTTTTTCTACGTTCACTTTCCACCAGTGAGATCTGAGAAAGGCCAGGACAATGTCCGTGTGAGCCTTTGCTTGTGGAAGGGACGACGCTTGAATCAGAATGTCGTCCAAGTAAGGTACTACTGCAATGCCCCTTGGTCTTAGCACCGCTAGAAGGGACCCTAGTACCTTTGTGAAAATTCTTGGAGCAGTGGCTAATCCGAACGGAAGTGCCACAAACTGGTAATGCTTGTCCAGAAATGCGAACCTTAGGAACCGATGATGTTCCTTGTGGATAGGAATATGTAGATACGCATCCTTTAAATCCACCGTGGTCATGAATTGACCTTCCTGGATGGAAGGAAGAATTGTTCGAATGGTTTCCATTTTGAACGATGGAACCTTGAGAAACTTGTTTAGGATCTTGAGATCTAAGATTGGTCTGAATGTTCCCTCTTTTTTGGGAACTACAAACAAACAGATTGGAGTAGAACCCCATCCCTTGTTCTCCTAATGGAACAGGATGAATCACTCCCATTTTTAACAGGTCTTCTACACAATGTAAGAATGCCTGTTTTTTTATGTGGTCTGAAGACAATTGAGACCTGTGGAACCTCCCCCTTGGGGGAAGCCCCTTGAATTCCAGAAGATAACCTTGGGAGACTATTTCTAGCGCCCAAGGATCCAGAACATCTCTTGCCCAAGCCTGAGCGAAGAGAGAGAGTCTGCCCCCCACCAGATCCGGTCCCGGATCGGGGGCCAACATCTCATGCTGTCTTGGTAGCAGTGGCAGGTTTCTTGGCCTGCTTACCTTTGTTCCAGCCTTGCATTGGCCTCCAGGCTGGCTTGGCTTGAGAAGTATTACCCTCTTGCTTAGAGGACGTAGCACTTGGGGCTGGTCCGTTTCTGCGAAAGGGACGAAAATTAGGTTTATTTTTGGCCTTGAAAGACCTATCCTGAGGAAGGGCGTGGCCCTTACCCCCAGTGATATCAGAAATAATCTCTTTCAAGTCAGGGCCAAACAGCGTTTTCCCCTTGAAAGGAATGTTAAGCAATTTATTCTTGGAAGACGCATCCGCTGACCAAGATTTTAGCCAAAGCGCGCCACAATAGCAAACCCAGAATTTTTCGCCGCTAATCTAGCCAATTGCAAAGTGGCGCCTAGGGTGAAAGAGTTAGGCAATTTGAGAGCATGAATTCTGTCCAAAATCTCCTCATAAGAAGAATCTTTGAGCGCCTTTTCTAGTTCATCGAACCAGAAACACGCTGCTGTAGTGACAGGAACAATGCATGAAATTGGTTGTAGAAGGTAACCTTGCTGAACAAACATCTTTTTAGGCAAACCCTCTAATTTTTTATCCATAGGATCTTTGAAAGCACAACTATCTTCTATGGGTATAGTGGTGCGTTTGTTTAGAGTAGAAACCGCCCCCTCGACCTTGGGGACTGTCTGCCATAAGTCCTTTCTGGGGTCGACCATAGGAAACAATTTCTTAAATATAGGGGGAGGGACGAAAGGTATGCCGGGCCTTTCCCATTCTTTGTTTACAATGTCCGCCACCCGCTTGGGTATAGGAAAAGCTTCGGGGGGCCCCGGGACCTCTAGGAACTTGTCCATTTTACATAATTTCTCTGGAATGACCAAATTCTCACAATCATCCAGAGTAGATAACACCTCCTTAAGCAGGGCGCGGAGATGTTCCAATTTAAATTTGAATGTAATTACATCAGGTTCAGCTTGTTGAGAATTTTTCCCTGAATCTGAAATTTCTCCCTCAGACAAAACCTCCCTGGCCCCCTCAGACTGGTGTAGGGGCACTTCAGAACCAATATCATCAGCGTCCTCATGCTCTTCAGTATTTTCTAAAACAGAGCAGTCGCGCTTTCGCTGATAAGTGGGCATTTTGGCTAAAATGTTTTTGATAGAATTATCCATTACAGCCGTTAATTGTTGCATAGTAAGGAGTATTGGCTAGATGTACTAGGGGCCTCCTGTGTGGGCAAGACTGGTGTAGACGAAGGAGGGGATGATGCAGTACCATGCTTACTCCCCTCACTTGAGGAATCATCTTGGGCATCATTTTCTCTAAATTTTGTGTCACATAAATCACATCTATTTAAATGAGAAGGAACCTTGGCTTCCCCACATACAGAACACAGTCTATCTGGTAGTTCAGACATGTTAAACAGGCATAAACTTGATAACAAAGTACAAAAAACGTTTTAAAATAAAACCGTTACTGTCACTTTAAATTTTAAACTGAACACACTTTATTACTGCAAATGTGAAAAAGTATGAAGGAATTGTTCAAAATTCACCAAAATTTCACCACAGTGTCTTAAAGCCTTAAAAGTATTGCACACCAAATTTGAAAGCTTTAACGGAACCGGAGCCGTTTTTATATTTAACCCCTTTACAGTCCCTGGTATCTGCTTTGCTGAGACCCAACCAAGCCCAAAGGGGAATACGATACCAAATGACGCCTTCAGAAAGTCTTTTCTATGTATCAGAGCTCCTCACACATGCATCTGCATGTCATGCTTCCCAAAAACAAGTGCGCAATAGAGGCGCGAAAATGAGGCTCTGCCTATGATTAGGGAAAGCCCCTAGCAAATAAGGTGTCCAATACAGTGCCTGCCGGTTATTTTAGCTAATTCCCAAGAATAAAATAATTCCTCAAAGCTATGAAGTATTAAAATATGCTTATATATCAATCGTTTTAGCCCAGAAAATGTCTACAGTCTTAAAAGCCCTTGTGAAGCCCTTTTTTTCTTATGTAATAAAAATGGCTTACCGGATCCCATAGGGAAAATGACAGCTTCCAGCATTACATCGTCTTGTTAGAAATGTGTCATACCTCAAGCAGCAAAAGTCTGCTCACTGTTTCCCCCAACTGAAGTTAATTCCTCTCAACAGTCCTGTGTGGAAACAGCCATCGATTTTAGTAACGGTTGCTAAAATCATTTTCCTCTTACAAACAGAAATCTTCATCTCTTTTCTGTTTCAGAGTAAATAGTACATACCAGCACTATTTTAAAATAACAAACTCTTGATTGAATAATAAAAACTACAGTTAAACACCAAAAAACTCTAAGCCATCTCCGTGGAGATGTTGCCTGTACAACGGCAAAGAGAATGACTGGGGAAGGCGGAGCCTAGGAGGGATCATGTGACCAGCTTTGCTGGGCTCTTTGCCATTTCCTGTTGGGGAGGAGAATATCCCACAAGTAAGGATGACGCCGTGGACCGGACACACCTATGTTGGAGAAACCAGAATTCTTAGCCGTTAGTTTAGTCAAATGAACAATGGCATCAGAATAAAAGAATTGGCTAGCTTAAGTGCTCTAAGTTTGCCAAGTATGTCATCCAATGGAGTCGCTACCTGTAAAGCCTCTTCCAGAGACTCAAACCAGTACGCCGCAGCAGCAGTGACAGGGGCAATGCATGCAAGGGGCTGTAGGATAAAACCTTGTTGAATAAATATTTTCTTAAGGTAACCTCTAATTTTTTATCCATTGGATCTAAAAAAAAAAAAACCACAACTGTCCTCGACAGGGATAGTAGTACGCTTTACTAGAGTAGAAACTGCTCCCTCCACCTTAGGGACTGTCTGCCATAAGTCCCATGTGGTGGCGTCTATTGGAAACATTTTTCTAAAAATAGGAGGGGAAGAGAACGGCACACCTGGTCTATCCCATTCCTTATTAATAATTTCTGTAAACCTTTTAGGTATTTGGAAAAACATCAGTACACACCGGCACTGCAAAGTATTTATCCAGTCTACACAATTTCTCTGGCACTGCAATGGTATCACAGTCATTCAGAGCAGCTAAAACCTCCCTAAGCAACACGCGGAGGTGTTCCAGCTTAAATTTAAATGTAGAAATATTAGAATCAGGTATCTTTCCTGAGTCATTAACATCACCCACTGACTGAAGCTCTCTTTCCTCAGCTTCTGCATATTGTGAGGCAGTATCAGACATGGTTCTTAAAGCATCAGTATGCTCTGCATTTTGTCTCACCCCAGAGCTATCTCGCTTACCTCTAAGTTCAGGTAGTCTGGCTAATACCGCTGACAGTGTATTATCCTTGACTGCCGCCATGTCTTGTAAAGTAAATGCTATGGGCGCCCTAGATGTACTTGGCGCCATTTGAGCGTGAGTCCCTTAAGCGGGAGTCAAAGGGTCTGACACGTGGGGAAAGTTAGTCGGCATAACTTCCCCCTCGTCAGATTCCTCTGGTGATACATTTTTTAAAGACAGAAAATTATCTTTATTGCATAAAATGAAATCAGTACATTTGGTACACATTCTAAGAGGGGGTTCCACCATGGCTTTTAAACATAATAAACAAGGAGTTTCTTTTATGTCAGACATGTTTATACAGAATAGCAATGAGACTAGCAAGCTTGGAAAACACTTTAAATCAAGTTAACAAGCAAATATAAAAAACGGTACTGTGCCTTTAAGAGAAACAAATTTTGTCAGAATTTGAAAAACAGTGAAAAAATGCAGTAAAGCAAACGAAATTTTTACAGTGTGTATAATAGGCTAACAGAGCATTGCACCCACTTGCAAATGGATGATTAACCCCTTAGTTCAAAAAACGGATCAAAAAAACGAAATAGACGTTTTTTAACAGTCACAACCAACTGCCACAGCAAGCTGTGGCCCTACCTTCCCCAATAAACGACTTTGGAAAGCCTTTGGGCCCTTTAGAGATGTCCTATAGCATTCAGAGGGCCTTTGAGGGAAGCTGGATGTCACAGTTTGTAATTTTAACTGCACCAACTGTAACTTTTATACTACAACAGTGGAAATTGTTTCTAGTCAAATTTAAGCCAGCCATGTGGAAAAAACTAGGCCCCAATAAAGTTTTATCACCAAAGCATCTATAAAAACGATTAAACATGCCAGCAAACGTTTTATATTGTAAATATCATAAGGGCATTACCCCTGGGAGTAAGCATGATACCAGTCGTTATTAAATCACTGTATTCAGGCTTAACTTACATTAATCCGGTATCAGCAGCATTTTCTAGTGTTTTCCATCTCTAGAAAAAATGATAACTGCACATACCTGATAGCAGAATAAACTGCACGCCATTCTCTCACTGAAGTTACCTCATCTGTGTAATCCCCTCAGACATATGTGAGAACAGCAATGGATCTTAGTTACAACCTGCTAAGATCATAGAAACCTCAGGCAGATTCTTCTTCTATTTACTGCCTGAGATAAAATAGCACAACTCCGGTACTATTTAAAAATAACAAACTTTTGATTCAAGAAAATAAACTAGCTATATTTAACCACTCTCTCCTACAACGTCCTAGCTTGTTGAGAGTTGCAAGAGAATGACTGGCTATGACAGTTAGGGGAGGAGCTATATTACAGCTCTGCTGTGGGTGTCCTCTTGCAACTTCCTGTTGGGAATGAGAATATCCCACAAGTAATGGATGATCCGTGGACTGGATACACCTTACAAGAGAAAATTGGGTTTCATGTCCCTTTAACAGCTTTGCTGTGGTGCTCTTTGCGTCCTTCTGCTGGCCAGGAGTGATATTCCCAATAATAATTAGAGATGATCCGTGGACTCACTGTGTCATTAGAAAGAAATAATAATCTTGCTGCTTTATCTTTGTCATATTATATGCTTGCTTATTCATTCCATTTTACACTGCAGCAAAAGAAAACTAAACTAAACAAACAAAAAACATGTATATCTTGAAACACAAGATTTATGACCAATTTGCAATAATGTTTTCTTAAATGCATATCAAGATAAAACAATTCAAATTTAAAGGAACACTCTAGTCATCGTAATGTCCATCATACTTGTATTAGCAGAAAAGCTCCCAGAAAAAGTTCATAGTCACAGTGATAGTTTTTATTAAAGGCCATAGGTTTCATGGATTCACATTCAGAGACTGCAATGACACAAAAGAAGTAATCTCCAGCTCTGTGCACAGGAGCAATCTCTGAATACAGGTGCACACAGCATATTACATATGCACAGCAAAAGCTATTACTAAATCGGTGATGGCAAAATACTTTTAATAAAAGCTAACAGATGTTTTCAAAAAATGGTCCCAATAAGAATTGAAGTGCACTCATATGCATCTCAATTTTGCCAGAAATTCTCCTTTAACATACAGTTCAACATGTCATACCTCATCTCTTGATCGGTCATAAATGACGGGAGCGGAAATACTGATTGCTTCCATTCGAGGAGTTATAATTGATGTGGGTGTTACAGGAGTGATGGCAGGACTAGGTTCTGATGACAAGATGAGGTCTCTTTCAGGACTATCAAGGGACACTTCGTCTGTGGCTTCTATAGATAATGCAAACAAAATGTGTAGAAGAATAGAAAAATTACTTTGCTGATCTTATAACAATTTACAATATAGCACCTATGCTGTACCATTCAGCCATTGATGCTTAAAGAAGTGGTAGGTATATTTCAAAACGAAAATACAAAAGAAAAATGTGGCAAACAATATTGCAGTTACTGTTCCAATAGTAACTTTGCTACAGAAGAACATAACTAAAGCTAGGATAAATATACTATGCAGCTTGAGTGTTTGTTAAAGGGACACAAAAACAGTGCATAAAGTTTAATGGATACCCTTCAGTACAGCAAAGGTGTACCTCGAAGATATTGCGGGTTTGGTTCCAGGCAACTGCAATAAAGCAAATATAGCAATAAAGTGAGCCATACTTTTTTATTTTTGTTTCTCATTGCATATAAAAGTTATGTTTACACTATACTATATGTCTTAAAGTGTGCAATAGCATTTTGTCCTAAAAAAACAATTTATGCTTACCTGATAAATTTATTTCTCTTGTGTATCCAGTCCACGGATCATCCATTACTTATGGGATATTCTCCTTCCCAACAGGAAGTTGCAAGAGGATCACCCACAGCAGAGCTGCTATATAGCTCCTCCCCTAACTGTCATATCCAGTCATTCGACCGAAAACAAACAGAGAAAGGAGAAACCATAGGGTGCAGTGGTGACTGTAGTTTAATTAAAATTTAGACCTGCCTTAAAAGGACAGGGCGGGCCGTGGACTGGATACACTACAAGAGAAATAAATTTATCAGGTAAGCATAAATTATGTTTTCTCTTGTAGTGTTTCCAGTCCACGGATCATCCATTACTTATGGGATACCAATACCAAAGCTAAAGTACACGGATGATGGGAGGGACAAGGCAGGATTAAGCGGAAGGAACCACTGCCTGAAGAACCTCTCTCCCAAAAACAGCCTCCGAAGAAGCAAAAGTATCAAATTTGTAAAATTTGGAAAAAGTGTGAAGTGAAGACCAAGTCGCGGCCTTGCAAATCTGTTCAACAGAGGCCTCATTTTTAAAGGCCCAGGTGGAAGCCACAGCTCTAATGGAATGAGCTGTAATCCTTTCAGGGGGCTGCTGTCCAGCAGTCTCATAGGCTAGGCATATGCTCCGAAGCCAAAAGGAAAGAGAGGTTGCCGAAGCTTTTTGACCTCTCCTCTGTCCAGAGTAAACGACAAAAAGGGTAGATGTTTGACGAAAATCTTTAGTAGCTTGTAAGTAAAACTTCAAGGCACGGACTACGTCCAGATTATGTAAAAGAAGTTCCTTCTTTGAAGAAGGATTAGGACACAATGATGGAACAACAATCTCTTGATTGATATTCTTGTTAGAAACCACCTTAGGTAAAAACCCAGGTTTGGTACGCAGGACTACCTTATCTGCATGAAAAATCAGATAAGGAGAATCACATTGTAAGGCAGATAGCTCAGAGACTCTCCGAGCCGAGGAAATAGCCATCAAAAACAGAACTTTCCAAGATAAAAGTTTAATATCAATGGAATGAAGGGGTTCAAACTGAACTCCTTGAAGAACTTTAAGAACCAAGTTTAAGCTCCACGGGGGAGTAACAGGTTTAAACACAGGCTTAATTCTAACCAAAGCCTGGCAAAATGCCTGGACGTCTGGAACCTCTGCCAGACGCTTGTGCAAAAGAATAGACAGAGCAGAAATCTGTCCCTTTAAGGAACTAGCTGATAATGCTTTGTCCAAGCCCTCTTGGAGAAAAGACAATATTCTAGGAATCCTAACCTTACTCCATGAGTAATTCTTGGATTCACACCAATAAAGATATTTACTCCATATCTTGTGGTAGATTTTCCTGGTAACAGGCTTTCGTGCCTGTATTAAAGTATCAATGACTGACTCGGAGAAGCCACGCTTTGATAGAATCAAGCGTTCAATCTCCATGCAGTCAGTCTCAGAGAAATTAGATTTGGATGATTGAAAGGACCTTGTATCAGAAGGTCCTGTCTTAGAGGCAAAGTCCATGGTGGAAAGGATGACATGTCCACTAGGTCTGCATACCAAGTCCTGCGTGGCCACGCAGGTGCTATCAGAATCACTGATGCTCTCTCCTGTTTGATTTTGGCAATCAGTCGAGGGAGCAGAGGAAACGGTGGAAACACATAAGCCAGGTTGAAGAACCAAGGCGCTGCTAGAGCATCTATCAGCGTCACTTCTGGGTCCCTGGACCTGGATCCGTAACAAGGAAGCTTGGCGTTCTGGCGAGACGCCATGAAATCCAACTCTGGTTTGCCCCAACGATGAATCAACTGAGCAAACACCTCCGGATGGAGTTCCCACTCCCCCGGATGGAAAGTCTGACGACTTAGAAAATCCGCCTCCCAGTTCTCCACGCCTGGGATATGGATTGCTGACAGGTGGCAAGAGTGGTACTCTGCCCAGCGAATTATTTTTGAGACTTCTAACATCGCTAGGGAACTCCTGGTTCCCCCTTGATGGTTGATGTAAGCCACAGTCATGATGTTGTCCGACTGAAATCTGATGAACCTCAGTGTTGCTAACTGAGGCCAAGCCAGAAGAGCATTGAATATCGCTCTTAACTCCAGAATATTTATTGGAAGGAGTTTCTCCTCCTGAGTCCACGATCCCTGTGCCTTCAGGGAATTCCAGACTGCACCCCTACCTAGAAGGCTGGCATCTGTTGTTACAATTGTCCAATCTGGCCTGCGAAAGGTCATACCCTTGGACAGGTGTACCCAAGACAACCACCAGAGAAGAGAATCTCTGGTCTCTTGATCCAGATTTAGCAGAGGGGACAAATCTGTGTAATCCCCATTCCACTGACTCAGCATGCATAATTGCAGTGGTCTGAGATGAAGGCGCGCAAATGGCACTATGTCCATTGCCGCTACCATTAAGCCGATTACCTCCATACACTGAGAAACCGAAGGGCGCGGAATGGAGTGAAGAACACGGCAAGCATTTAGAAGTTTTGATAACCTGGACTCCGTCAGGTAAATTTTCATTTCTACAGAATCTATAAGAGTCCCTAAGAAGGAGACTCTTGTGAGTGGTGATAGAGAACTCTTTTCCTCGTTCACTTTCCACCCGTGCGACCTCAGAAATGCCAGAACTAATCTCTGTATGAGACTTGGCAACTTGAAAGCTTGACGCCTGTATCAGGATGTCGTCTAGATACGGAGCCACCGATATGCCTCGCGGTCTTAGAACCGCCAGAAGTGAGCCCAGAACCTTTGTAAAGATTCTCGGGGCTGTAGCCAACCCGAAGGGAAGAGCTACAAATTGGTAATGCCTGTCTAGAAAGGCAAACCTTAGAAACCGATGATGATCTTTGTGAATCGGTATGTGAAGGTAGGTATCCTTTAAGTCCACTGTGGTCATGTACTGACCTTCTTGGATCATGGGTAGGATGGTCCGAATAGTTTCCATTTTGAAAGATGGAACTCTGAGGAATTTGTTTAAGATCTTTAGATCCAAAATTGGTCTGAAGGTTCCCTCTTTTTTGGGAACCACAAACAGATTCGAATAAAAACCCTGCCCTTGTTCCATCCGCGGAACTGGATGGATCACTCCCATAACGAGGAGATCTTGCACACAGCGTAGGAATGCCTCTTTCTTTATCTGATTTGCAGATAGCCTTGAAAGATGAAATCTCCCTTGTGGAGGGGAAGTTTTGAAGTCCAGAAGATATCCCTGAGATATGATCTCCAACGCCCAGGGATCCCGAACATCTCTTGCCCACGCCTGGGCGAAGAGAGAAAGTCTGCCCCCTACTAGATCCGTCGCCAGATAGGGGGCCGTTCCTTCATGCTGTCAGAGGCAGCAGCAGGCTTTCTGGCCTGCTTGCCTTTGTTCCAGGACTGGTTAGGTTTCCAGGCCTGCTTAGATTGAGCAAAAGTTCCCTCTTGTTTTGAAGCGGAGGAAGTTGATGCTGCACCTGCCTTGAAATTTCGAAAGGCACGAAAATTAGACTGTTTGGCCTTTGCTTTGGCCCTGTCCTGAGGAAGGGTGTGACCCTTACCTCCAGTAATGTCAGCAATAATTTCCTTCAAACCAGGCCCGAATAAGGACTGCCCCTTGAAAGGAATGTTGAGTAATTTAGACTTCGAAGTCACGTCAGCTGACCAGGATTTAAGCCATAGCGCCCTACGCGCTTGGATGGCGAATCCGGAATTCTTAGCCGTTAGTTTAGTCAAATGAACAATGGCATCAGAAACAAATGAGTTAGCTAGCTTAAGTGTTCTAAGCTTGTCAATAATTTCAGTCAATAGAGCTGTATGGATGGCCTCTTCCAGGGCCTCAAACCAGAATGCCGCCGCGGCCGTGACAGGCGCAATGCATGCAAGGGGCTGTAAAATAAAACCTTGTTGAGTAAACATTTTCTTAAGGTAACCCTCTAATTTTTTATCCATTGGATCTGAAAAAGCACAACTGTCCTCAACCGGGATAGTAGTACGCTTTGCTAAAGTAGAAACTGCTCCCTCCACCTTAGGGACCGTCTGCCATAAGTCGCGTGTAGTGGCGTCTATTGGAAACATTTTTCTAAATATAGGAGGTGGGGAAAAAGGCACACCCGGTCTATCCCACTCCTTGCTAATAATTTCTGTAAGCCTTTTAGGTATAGGAAAAACATCAGTACACACCGGTACCGCATAGTATTTATCCAGCCTACACAATTTCTCTGGTACTGCAACTGTGTTACAGTCATTCAGAGCAGCTAATACCTCCCCAAGCAACACACGGAGGTTCTCAAGCTTAAATTTAAAATTAGAAATCTCTGAATCAGGTTTCCCCGAATCAGAGATGTCACCCACAGACTGAAGCTCTCCGTCCTCATGATCTGCATATTGTGACGCAGTATCAGACATGGCCCTTACAGCATCTGCGCGCTCTGTATTTCTCCTAACCCCAGAGCCATCGCGCTTGCCTCTTAATTCAGGCAACCTGGATAATACCTCTGACAGGGTATTATTCATGATTGCAGCCATGTCCTGCAAGGTAATCGCTATGGGCGTCCCTGATGTAATTGGCGCCATATTAGCGTGCATCCCCTGAGCGGGAGGCGAAGGGTCTGACACGTGGGGAGAGTTAGTCGGCATAACTTCCACCTCGACAGAACCCTCTGGTGATAATTCTTTATATAGATAAAGACTGATCTTTACTGTTTAAGGTGAAATCAATACATTTAGTACACATTCTCCTATGGGGCTCCACCATGGCTTTCAAACATAATGAACAAGTAGTTTCCTCTCTGTCAGACATGTTTAAACAGACTAGCAATGAGACTAGCAAGCTTGGAAAACACTTTAAACAAGTTTACAAGCAATATAAAAAACGTTACTGCACCTTTAAGAAACACAAATTTTGTCAAAATTTGAAATAGCAGTGAAAAAAGGCAGTTACACTAACGAAATTTTTACAGTGTATGTAACAAGTTAGCAGAGCATTGCACCCACTTGCAAATGGATGATTAACCCCTTAATACCCAAAATGGAATAATAAAAGACAAAAACGTTTTTTTTTCCCAAACAGTCACAACTGCCACAGCTCTACTGTGGCTTTTTACCTCCCTCAAAAACGACTTTGAAGCCTTTTGAGCCCTCCAGAGATGTCCTGGATCATGCAGATGGAAACTGAATGTCTCTGTCAGTATTTTTATCTGCACAGAAAAGCACTAAAAAAGGCCCCTCCCACTCATATTACAACAGTGGAAAGCCTAAGGAAACTGTTACTAGGCAAAATTCAAGCCAGCCATATGGAAAAAAACTAGGCCCCAATAAGTTTTATCACCAAATACATATAAAAACGATTAAACATGCCAGCAAACGTTTTATATTACATGTTTATAAGAGTATGCATCTCTATTAATAAGCCTGATATCAGTAGCTATCACTGCATTTAAGGCTTTACTTACATTAGTTCGGTATCAGCAGCATTTTCTAGCAAATTCCATCCCTAGAAAAATATTAACTGAACATACCTTATTGCAGGAAAACCTGCATGCCATTCCCTCTCTGAAGTTACCTCACTGCTCAGAATATGTGAGAACAGTCATGGATCTTAGTTACTTCTGCTAAGATCATAGAAAATGCAGACAGATTCTTCTTCTAAATACTGCCTGAGATAAACAGTACACTCCGGCACCATTTAAAAATAACAAACTTTTGATTGAAGAATAAACTAAGTATAAGACACCACACTCCTCTTACGACCTCCATCTTGGTTGAGGCTTGCAAGAGAATGACTGGATATGACAGGGGAGGAGCTATATAGCAGCTCTGCTGTGGGTGATCCTCTTGCAACTTCCTGTTGGGAAGGAGAATATCCCATAAGTAATGGATGATCCGTGGACTGGATACACTTAACAAGAGAAACAATGTACATACCTTAATTAAAAAATACTTAATTGCTAATAAATGCTAACCTTCATCTGAGCTTTCAGTGAGTGGTGTATGTATGTATATTTCTCTCTGTGTGTATATATATATATATGTGTATATGTGTGTGTGTGTGTGTGTGTGTGTGTGTGTGTGTGTGTGTATTTATGTGTTTATATATGTGTATATATGTAAGAAAAATGACGTTGATGGTTTTGCTCGATGTAGGGTTGCCACAAACTTTCAGTTTGTAAAAATAAAAAAAAAGTAAAGAAGATCAATATCTGCAAAGCGCAATATTGCGAAGCGCAACAAACAAGGTATGCCTGTATCTAAAAGCAGTTTCCCATCATTGTGATGTAACATTTGACATCTCCAGTCAGCCCTTACTACCCACTCCCAGCTGTAGTGCCGTTTACAGCAAGAGCACTGCAGAAAGGGGCTATACTATTTCAACCACTTTACTCTAGGGTAATATGCTCCTGGATGAAACATAACACATAGTATACATTTACTCGTTAATATTTAATAATATTCAAAAGTGTAGCTGAATATCTTCTTTAACTTGATTTTTAGGATGTTTCACAACAGATTTACAAGACTATGTTAAATTGATTGTAATACTTTGAAATCAATTTTTTTCTATAAATCCTTATTGCCCTCAATAAATATAAAAAAAAAAACAAATAAAAAAAAACAAATAAAAAAAAAAACAAAAAAAACCTTGTGTTAAATAATATATTATATAACATTTTATAAACAATACACAGAATGGATTAATGACAAGGCATGTTATATTGCATGTCACACTACATGTTCGATAAGTTTTAGATATTATTTTCCTTTATAGGAAAAAAATTAAAAACAACAAAAAACAAAAACTTAAAGCAAGGAGGAAAAAACAACAACAATATAATGATTAATATTTTTTAAGGGGGAGGTATTACATCTTCTTAAACTATCAAACAGCAAATACCATACAGATTAACTTTTCAAAATGTATAAAATAGCTTCAGAATCTGGCAAGAGAATAACAATTTGAACCTAAAATAAACCTCAGCTACTGTAGATAAGCTAACCTTTTATGACCAAGTTAAAAGACATATAAACAATTAATCATTCTAAATAATCAGCCCGATGAGGCTATGAATTTACATTATGAAAAGAAAAAGTGATGGTCATGGGTCAATATAACCTACATTCTCAACACAGAAGTATTTAAAAAGTATCTGGGGGGGGGGGGGGGGGGGTTAATAAAAATTGGTCCAAGAAAATATATTTAGTGGTCTGTAGTGTAAAAATAAGAAAGTGCTATATGGGAAAAATGGCTCTAAAATATATCAAATGCTTGTAAATTAAAAATATTTCTCTCAATATTTTAACCAACATGCTTTATGTTATAACAACAAAAATATGAAATAAAAAACAAAACAATGCAGGAGGCATGTCTCTGGGCAGCACCTTGATTGAACGCAATATCGGTTGCTCTGTGCCGACTGCAGCTAATTTGCAGTCTACCTGCATTCTATTAAGCCATCTGCCTTATCTTTCAAGTTATATAAAGCCTAAAGAATGTGTCGAGTTCTGTACTACGCAGACCGATCTAGAGCGTTGAGGCCTGCAGCAACCCACTGGTGGAGAGGCCTTCAACACCCCCCCCTCTCCGGTAAATTCTATATGGGGTATATAAACAGTCGCTGAGCTGTTTTTATTTGTTTACACACACAATGGAGCCTATGGAACAAGCTTTTCTAGCAGCTTTTGATCACTTACTATGTGACAGTATTCTTCAGATTGAAAACTATCTTAAGACAGCCCGGGAAACACTGACAAGATGGAGGACCGAGTCCCTACACTAGAACATCAGCTAACAAGAGGAGAACACATTCACAGACTATCGCAGCAGCTATGACCTGCACTGTGGCAGTAAATTTGACATTGATGGGCAATATGGGAGAACCGATATCTAGGTCAATTCCGCACCTAAGTGAGAAGGAAACTCAGTGGAGGAGCCCACTGCTTGCTCAGGCCGCTGATCAAAACCAGATACATGACGCTCAGGACAACCTCTGGAGTCTTTTACCTCGACACTCATCACAGCTTGATTCTGTTTATGAGTTGCACACACTTCTTTCCCACACGCTAGATACAGGAGTTAGTTTCCAACAGACGCCTGCAGATCAGAAGCCGAGCCGAGATCCCCCGGAGAAGCGGCCGGTTTCTGGGGGAGCATGGTTAAATGTTGGGCTGCAGTCCAAGGAGTGTGTACCGCAGAGCGTACGATTTCTTACCATCAACTCCCACATGTAAGTCTCCAACTTACAGCAACCCTATGGGAGCTATTAGTCTCATACACGGTGTCTGGCCTGTGCAATGTCTTTTCTTACCTTCCTGTGAGGCCTCAGTAGCTGACTATTGTCTCCGGAACTATCAGATGCGAGGGTGTGAGAATGAGCGGATTTTACAGGCAGACACTATCTGTTTGTGGCTCGTGGCATAGGGTAAAAGTGTTAAGTGCTGCCTTAATTCAGTTGGAAAGTCTGCTTATATATTGGCTGATTGTGTACACTTATTGTGAAATAGTTATATAGCAATACCCTAGACGAACTTTACCTTACTCAATTTATATAAAGCAAATTTGCATGTCTTGCGTGGCTCGCCTTCTCAAGCAAAAGACAGCTAATAAAAAATAAATAAAAAAATAATTGGAATAAAGGCTGAATTGTATGATAAATATGGATGTGCGACTTGTTGATTACATTTATTTATTAAATGCAGGATCACTGCCAAAAGTTCCAACATTCCTGGCAAAGCAAGATATTCCAAATCTTCTGCTAAGAGCATAAAGGGCATGACAACCAGTTCATCCCAAAAAACACTGTACTACTTCTCTGTTAGAGCATGCAGTATTAGCATACTGAGACGCGCTTACTGACTTGTGGCTTAATGTAGCAACCAATAAGCAAGCGCTATCCAGGGTGCTGAACCTAAAATTGGCCGGCTCCTAAGTGTTACATTCTTGCTTTTCAAATAAAGATAGCAAAGGAACAAATACAAATTGAAAAATACGAGTAAATTAGAAAGTTGCATAAAATTGCATGCTCTATCAGAATCATGAGAAAAAAAATTGTTTAGCATCTCTTTAACCCAGTTATTATTCTAAAAGAAAAATCACAGGATCTTTCATTCTCACTCTTTCCTGTTTTTTTTTGTGATGGGTAGCAGGCATTCTTTATACTCCTGTGGACAGCATGAATCACAGCCAAAATTAGAAAATGTTCCACCTTTCAAACTGTTGCATACATGTGTATCGTCTTTAAAAATGAAAAAATAAGTTGCTATTGGTTTGCAGGGCGGATAAAAATTAACGATTTAAAAAATATTTTTTTTTTTATTTTTAAATGATTTTTTTTCCAATTTAAATAGGATTTTTTTTTTTTTTTTTTTTTTTTAAATCTATCTAAAGATAGTTTTCTATTTACAATACATTATGATCCAAAGGTTATTCATCCTGAAATAAGGATTGGTTTTTAATTTCTGTCTGCAGAAATAACACGCCTCTTCTTCACAGCAAAAAATATTATAAAATAAACATACAAAAGTTGAGAAATAGACCTTAAAAGGGACATAAACACAACATATATGACTCACATCAAACAGAATTGTAAACAATAAAGATGATCAAATATGAATGATTTGAGATAGTTCACCTCCAAATAATTTCATAATTATCTATGTATTTCTAATGGCATATATAAGTAAATCAGTCATTTTCTTTTATAAATGGAAACAATCTGAAAGTTATTCTAAAATGAAACCTTTATGTAGAAAACCCTGATTTAAATTAGTTCTTACTAAATAGTGATTTAAATTGTGGTTTAAATCAGGATTTAAATCAAATCCACCCTGTTGGTTTGCGAACAAAAGAGGGAGCATTATTACAAATATTGGTGGACTGTGAATTGCTATCTAGGATTTCTATTGTGGTAAATGGAGACATTAAGCATTTTCATACGACATGTGCCAATTTCAAGCCCTTTTTTGGCACAATTACTTTTCATAAAGTATGAGATGTAATTTGTGCATGCTTTTTGGAGCAGAAACATTGGGAGTTGTGTGAAATGCACTTTGATAAATGTACCCCTAAGCTATACTTTCATTGAGGGCATTATTATTGTTAGTTACTTTCTAGTTATTTGTAATACCTTTTTAGAAGTCTCTTGTTAGGTGTAATGTTTTCTGAAGAGATCATGGAGGGCTTAAAAACATATACAGTCCACCATTTTATGACATAATGTATCAAGGCCAAAACTTTCTCTATTAGAGAGACAGACAACAATAACATTCTAAAAAAAAATAAAAAAAAAAATCTACCTTTTAATTAAAATAAATCCATAAAAAAAAAAAAAAAAAAAAAAAGAATAAAAAAAAAAAAAAAAAAAAAAAAAAAAAAAAAAAAAAAAGGTACCAGCAAATAGATCCTCCCGGTCATCCGTTAGAATAACTTCTGCAGGCTTTGGCCCATTAGAATTTGTACTGATGTCTTCTGCAGGAAGACTCGCTGGCTCAGGAGATGAGGGGCTTGACTGGAAAACAAGCAAACAACAATAGTTTTCATAAAAGTAAATTCAGTCATATTCACTGCCTTTAAAAAGAAGCTGACTATGTTTTACTGGCAAAAAAACAAGGGAAGCTGCAGCAAGTGTCAGCACTTTCCATTTCCTAATCCTGGCAAGATAACAATAAAGAAGGAAACATTCATCACCATCTTATCACTTTGCACATATTTTAATTCAGAGCAGGGGTGGAAAAAAATCCCAGGAGCCAGTGAGTTTAAGCTACTAAAATGATAAGGCTGTATACTAAAAACAATGAAATATCTATGGACGCCTCACACTATTTACACCTAGCTTGTAAAGAAGAATAACCAGTTTCACATAATATTGTTTAACCCCTTTATTAAAGCTAAATAGTTGTCATCTAGTTATATTTTCATTCATACATTCTTCTATTTTTTTTTATAAATTCTCTCTTAAACAGGCAACAGATAACAAAAGGGTTGCTCCTGAATCTTTTCAGGCTTATGCACTTTTGGGATTTAAATAAAAAAAATTTTTAGAGGAAAAACATAGCAGGCTGTACTGTACATTAATATATATATATATTCTGACTATCATTTGCAGGAGCAGATGCTGAGAGGCTATTCCAATTAGAAAAACAACAAGAACAGAGCAGCTAAACAAACTAAACTATACACAGTGAAAGCTAAAGCAGAACTGTGTGGATCAATGTGGGGTATATTGATACATGAAAAAAAGTTGCTGGACCTCATCAGGGCAACTGCACATTTAAAGTGATGGTCAAGTATGACTAACTACATCTTGCGATCCTAATGTAACTAGCAAAATAATGTGACTTTCATTCATCATTTCGCCATATTCATTCTAGTTTGTGCTCTATCTTATATTATTTTCCTACCTTACTAATATCCATCCTCCTCCCATCGATTGTCCGCCATTGTTTTTTCTGCCGTCACATGTTTTAATTATCCAATTACAGTACAGGCCACTCGGGGAATCAGCTCTAAGTAAAAACACCCTTATTCAATTCTGCGCATGCCCTAGCTCCGTAACCGCGGTGAGACAGAGATTAGGATGCTATTACGGAGCTAGGGCATGCGCAGAATTGAATAAGGGTGTTTTTACTTAGAGCTGATTCCCCGAGTGGCCTGTACTGTAATTGGATAATAAAAACAATGGCGGACAATCGACGGGAGGAGGATGGATATTAGTAAGGTAGGAAAATAATATAAGATAGCGCACAAACTAGAATGAATATGGCGAAATGATGAATGGAAGTCACATTATTTTGCTAGTTACATTAGGATCGCAAGATGTAGTTAGTCATACTTGACCATCACTTTAAAAAAAGAGGACATATTTCAGTGTTTAAAAGGGATATTCCGGTCACAGTTAAAATGCACATAAATTAATGACATATTTGAATATAAACACTTTTCTCTGCATGTGCAGATAGCTGTATATTGTCAGTGCACCAGCATTTAAAATACTACAGCTGTTCAGAGCACCAGTGGGGGTTTGTACCATGTCAGGCTGTCAGCAATTAACAAATTGAGTCATTACCAGATGATACAAGCACCTTAGGCTCTCTGAGAAAGTGCTGTGTTTTAAATGCTGGTGCACGGTGCATACTTAAAGGGACAGTCTACACCAAAATGTTTATTTTTTAAAAAGATAGATAATCCCTTTATTACCCATTCCCCAGTTTTGCATAGCTAACAAAGTTATATTAATATATGTATATTTCAAAATGCTCTGAGCGAGGAGGCAGTTTTCAGTGGTTTAGAAATCTGTTTGAGCCTACCTAGGTTTAGCTTTTCAAAAATACCACCAAGGGAACAAAGCAAATTTGATGATAAAAGTAAATTGGAAAGTGGTTTAAAATTGCATGGCCTATCTGAATCATGAACGTTTAATTCTGACTAGACTGTCCCTTTAAATACACATTTGAAAAACCTTTTGTTAGAAGCATTTTTGCTAATACATGCATATTACAAAAAAAACAATGAAATGCATCCCTTTAAGAAAAGATGAAAGTATGGGGAAAACTACACCAAAATAAAAATATTAAAACAAATGCTTAGAGCTTGCATGCTCGCTTCTCTTCCTGAAGAATTCTCTCTCACAGCTGTACACCCATCAAAGATCCTGCTGTCCATTTCAATAAAGACTTTGCTTTACAGTGCAAGGAAGTGTCAGTGTAATAGTGACGACTGCTACGCTTTTTTACCACAGCCACTTTATGAGCTCTGCCAAAACTTTTTCTCATGGTCAGTTTACGCTACCTGCTGCTTCAGCATTTGCTCTGAATCAAAACGGTCAAATGCTGTGCGCACACACAGCGCAATATATAAATAAAGGATAGGGGTTGGCTGGATAACAGACAGGTTATCAAGCAGTTTATAAATAACTGCAACTTTAAAGCTTGAAAATGATCTACAGTAAATACCAGAATGAATAAATTAATTTAGCATTTATGTGCATGTTCGTATGGAGATTGCAGAGGTTTAAGTATGACAATAAGAACAAGAAATCGAAGAAACCATCCAGAATATAAAAAGACAAATAACATTAAAGGGACATGAAACCCAATTTTTTTCTTTCATGATTCAGATAGAGAAAACAATTGTAAACAACTTTCTAATTTACTTCTATTATCCAATTTGTTCTATTCTCTTGTTATCATTTGTTGAAGGAGCAGCAATGCACTAATGGTTTCTTAATGAACACATAAGTGAGCCAATCACAATCGAGATTATATATATATATATATGCAGCGATCAATCAACAGCTAGAACCTAGGTACTGTCTCACCAAAGGGTAATAAGAGAAGGAAGCAAATTAAATAATAGAAGTAAATTGCAAAGTTGTTTAAAATTAAATTCTCTATCTGAATCATGAAAGAACATTTTTGGGTTTCACGTCCCTTTAATTTCCATATGTCAAAAGTTAATGAATGGTATACTGCTGTAAAGAAATGAAAATGGTAAAAAGGGACGGTAAATACCTTGTAATTACACAACATTTCTGTTGCTATAGAATAATAGATCAACTATCTTTTCATTTAAACGCCAAACTCCACCCACCATTTGCCTTACATGAAAGAGCCAATCTGGGCTCTAATCTGCAGACAAGGCTAGTCACGGTCACAATGTTAGTTAGTATGAAGTGCAATATTTAGCAGTTATCAGTTAAAGCCATATAGGCAAAGATGTATTGCAGAGTTATTACAAATTACATGAAAAGGGAGAAAAATAATTAATGAAAGTACATTGCAAAGCTATTTCATTATTTATAACTAAACATGTTATATAAAACTCTCAAGTTGTTTACTGTCCCTTTAATGGAAAACAAATTGCCATTGTATCCACTGTTAGCTAACTATTAAGTTATCACCTGTACATCGCTTTTATTATGGTCTTACAAAAGGATTTTTACTCTTTTTGAATGGCAAATATAAACACATAAAAATGTTTGGGAGTCGCCAGAAGATGTATGATAGCAGGAGGGGTTTCAGGTACAATGGGAGGCTAAGTTGCAGTTTCTGTAAAGGGATGTGAAACTCAAAAATATTCCTTTCACGATTCAGTTAGAGCATGTGATTTTTAAACAACTTTCTAATTTACTCTTTTTATACATTTTTCTTTGTTCCCTTTGTATCTTTTGTTGAAAAGCAGGGACATAAGCTCAGGAGCCAGCTCATGTCTGGAGCACTATGGCAGCAGTTTTGCAAGAATGTTTTCCATTTGCAAGAGCACTATATGACAGCACTATTTCCTGCCATGTAGTGCTCCAGACACCTACCTAGGTATCTCTTCAACAAAGCATATTATGAGAACAAAAGCAAATTTGATAATAGAAGTAAATTGGAATTAAAATGGTCTGCTCTGTCTGAATCACAAAAGAACATGTGTGGGTTTTACACTTCTCCCACCTGGCTAGTTTATGCCCCAGCTGGCAAAAGTTTCTGTGGAGAACACAAACTGTTATTTTGCTTATTTCAAACCCAGATGGGTACCTTGGGGACACTACTTGCACTGATCAGGGAATCTCCAAATGAGCCAACCAGTGTGTATGAACGTTACAGGTAACAAATAGTAATAATGCTGCTCTGTATTCCATTAACATGCTGTTTCTGATATAAAACCCACAATCAAAGCTGAATCCCTGAAATACCCCAATGATGCTGCAGAAAGGGATACGGCCAGCAAGAAAACGTCAGCCTTCCCCAAGTGCACAACAGTTACTTACACACTGCTGCTAGCAGAAGCTACTTAGGCAGCAGATAAACGTCAGCCTTCCCCAAGTGCACAACAGTTACTTACACACCGCTGCTATCAGAAGCTACTTAGGCAGCAGATAAACGTCAGCCTTCCCCAAGTGCACAACAGTTACTTACACACCGCTGCTAGCAGAAGCTACTTAGGCAGCAGATAAACGTCAGCCTTCCCCAAGTGCACAACAGTTACTTACACACCGCTGCTAGCAGAAGCTACTTAGGCAGCAGATAAACGTCAGCCTTCCCCAAGTGCACAACAGTTACTTACACACTGCTGCTAGCAGAAGCTACTTAGGCAGCAGATAAACATCAGCCTTCCCCAAGTGCACAACAGTTACTTACACACCGCTGCTAGCAGAAGCTACTTAGGCAGCAGATAAACGTCAGCCTTCCCCAAGTGCACAACAGTTACTTACACACCGCTGCTAGCAGAAGCTTAGGCAGCAGATAAACGTCAGCCTTCCCCAAGTGCACAACAGTTACTTACACACCGCTGCTAGCAGAAGCTACTTAGGCAGCAGATAAACGTCAGCCTTCCCCAAGTGCACAACAGTTACTTACACACCGCTGCTAGCAGAAGCTACTTAGGCAGCAGATAAACGTCAGCCTTCCCCAAGTGCACAACAGTTACTTACACACCGCTGCTAGCAGAAGCTACTTAGGCAGCAGATAAACGTCAGCCTTCCCCAAGTGCACAACAGTTACTTACACACCGCTGCTAGCAGAAGCTACTTAGGCAGCAGATAAACGTCAGCCTTCCCCAAGTGCACAACAGTTACTTACACACCGCTGCTAGCAGAAGCTACTTAGGCAGCAGATAAACGTCAGCCTTCCCCAAGTACACAACAGTTACTTACACACCGCTGCTAGCAGAAGCTACTTAGGCAGCAGATAAACGTCAGCCTTCCCCAAGTGCACAACAGTTACTTACACACCGCTGCTAGCAGAAGCTACTTAGGCAGCAGATAAACGTCAGCCTTCCCCAAGTGCACAACAGTTACTTACACACCGCTGCTAGCAGAAGCTACTTAAGCAGCAGATAAACGTCAGCCTTCCCCAAGTGCACAACAGTTACTTACACACCGCTGCTAGCAGAAGCTACTTAGGCAGCAGATAAACGTCAGCCTTCCCCAAGTGCACAACAGTTACTTACACACCGCTGCTAGCAGAAGCTACTTAGGCAGCAGATAAACGTCAGCCTTCCCCAAGTGCACAACAGTTACTTACACACCGCTGCTAGCAGAAGCTACTTAGGGCTCCACCGTTATCATTATACAAGTGTGTGTCAGTCGCCAGTTGAAGGAACCACTATTTAATAAGGCAGACTGAGCTGAATTTAAAAAACAAAAAAAAACAAAGATAATTCCCTTATGTTACAGTGTAGTCTGCCAATATTTTTAATTTTTATTAATATTTAGCTTGACTCTAGCAACAAGCAGTTTAAACGCTACATTAAACACATTTTATAAATCTATCTCTATATTTTCTAGGGTCTGTTTTCTCTAGAAAAGAGGCGCTTGAGAGGTGACAAGATTACTTTATTTAAATATATTCAAGGCCCATATACAGAGATGGCAGAAGCGCTGTTTATTCCAAGAAAATTGTTTCTGACAGTAGGTCACAATTTAAGGCTGGAGGAAAGGAGATTTAATCTCCTACAACGGAAACATTTTTTCACTGTAACACTAAAGCGCTAGTGCTGGGCGATATGGGCAAAAAATTTTTCTTATAAAAGGACTATATAAACACCTTCATTTTTTAATAAAAAAATGTATTTAAGACTACAGAATCTTAATGTACATGTTTCTCAATGCCCAATACACTCTGGGAGAATAAAAATACAAACCACGTGTGTGTGTGTGTGTGTGTGTGTGTGTGTGTGTGTGTGTGTGTGTATATATATATATATATAAAAAAAAAAAATTCTTTCTTCCATAACCTACAGTATCATTTTATTACACTAAGTATGCATTTAACTTGCAGCACTAATGTTCTATTAAAAAATAAGCAAGCTTCATAAAATACAGTTATATTCTTAATTCCAGAGTGAGCAGTCTCTGTGCCTGTAGAAATATTGCAAGTAATCATGCTCCATAGCCTAGAGACAGAACTTTTTTTCACTTTCTGTAATGAGATTTTTTTTTAGTGAAAATTTTTCTGCAGGTCATTTTTAAATAAAATAAAATTGTAAATTTGTTTGTTACACTAAAGCACCAGATCAATTGCAATGTGTTGGTTAACTGGAGAATAAAGCAATATTTAAAGTTGTATAATCTAGTGCAGTAGTTGAAAATTGCATTGCAAATTAGCTGCAGACAAAAAAAAGTAATTGTAAAATGTCTCTTGAATTCATTTGTTTCCTTTTCTCTTAGTCTAACATAGAAATGTAGTAATAAAAAAGGTGCATTGCTCATACGAACATCTTACATTCAGAGAAAACTCTTTGATTGTTGTCCTCAAACAGCACTTTGCTCTGGATGCACTGTGTTAATGAAAACTTATACAATGCAGCCAGAGAACAGCTCTGTTTAAAAAGAACAGCCTAATGTGGAGCAGCAATGAAAAGTTAAAGTGCTAACAGTTCCTGTTCTTTCTGCAGACATGCTGCATTTTCTGCGATGACATCTCAGATCACTTTATTTTCTGCCTTGGGACTCCATAGCATGCAATAATATTCTATTTTGTGCAGTGCAGTACATCATAAGTGAATAGACAAACAAAAATGGCACTACCTTGCATAGAGAATATGTGGGGTAAAATGATTAGAGGGACTTAGCACTGCACCCACAAATCAGCAACAGTACTAATCGGTTATATAAAATGCGAGTAAGGTCTATACTCTGCAGTAATGTCTCTATAGCAAACAATAATAGTGTAAAGTAAGCCAGCTGAGCTCTATAGTTTGCAGTATGATTAAAAAGCAGAGGAGACAAGCTCTTTCTCTTGCAATGGTGACCTATGCCAAGTGAGTCCCACTACACAACACTACCACAGTCACTCACCAGCCCCCCAAGCAGCATTTTCTTGTCCGGTGCAGCAGCAAGCACAGTGGCTCCCTCCCACCACGAATAGAAAGCTGGCCAGCAGGATACACAGTCTGCGGGCCCAAATACTCCAAAGTATTTGGACGCGCAGACCGTGCATCCTGCTGGCCAGCTTTCTATTCGTGGTGGGAGGGAGCCACTGTGCTTGCTGCTACAGCGGACAAGAAAACGCTTCTATTCCATCCAGCACTGCATGGCCTGCTATCCCTCCAGCTAGATCCGACACGGCTGCCCCCCGGCCCCCCCTCAGCCTGAGTTCAGTCAGTCACCATGTGCTAGTACAGCACTGGTAAGTCACTGCCACCCCCCTTCCCGCATGTGGCAGCCGCGGAGCCCTTCTGTACGTCATAGGTGACATCATCGTGGGCGGGGTTATAAATTGTGTACTCTCGCGGTTTTTTACCCACATCGTATAATCGTGATTTTAAATCGCATATGCACTGAAATTTTGGTCGCAGAAACATTTTTGCCAAAATTGGCATACTTTTTTTCTTTTTTGCCAGTTTTTTTTCTTGGTAAAATTAATGTGTAGTATATTATTGTTTTAAGGTTTTTTTTTGTTTTTTTTATTGAGATTCAGTTTGAGGCAAACAAACAAAGCATACATGTCTGTCAAAGCTATACAGATTATATATATATATATATATATATATATATATATATATATATATATATACACACACATACACATACACACACACACACACAATAAAAGCTATGTAAATTAAACATAACATAGTTATGACATTTCTTAAGAAAGTTAGGAAACAAAGTGTTTGCCATTCAGACGTTAAGCCTTCTAATGAACCCATGAGGCCACTCTTGAACCTCTCAATGATATAGAAATAATGCAAAGCTAAAGAAGGCAGCTAGGGACAATAGGAAGCCTCTCTCTTGGGTCTCGAATGGTGAATCTTGTTTTTCCGTTTTGTAGGGTATAATAGAACAAGCTCTCATAGCCTCATTTTAAATGAATTAGGTATGCAAATATCAAAGAGTTAAAACTTATATAGGCTTAAAATTAACTATAGGGTGAAAGTGGCAGACATCAAATCCCATAAGTGCATATTTAAGTTTTGGCTATATGGAGCTATTGACTACAGTGCAAAATATATAAAAATATCTGAGCATATACAAGCATCTTAGGTTTTAAGAAATTATGTCATAGATAGAATCTCAGCTCCTAAAGAGAAAAAAATCAAAAGACGAATGTCTCTAGAGTGTTGTACGTGGGACTCTAAGTCAGTAATCGCTTGAGTTCTCAACAAGGTTACTAAGGGACAGTATGGCTCTGATCTTATACTAAATCTTAACACAGTAACATAGTATTATATCATATTCCTGGGTTATCACTCATGCTTCTAGCCTAGAAAGAAAAAAAACAAAAAAAAAAAAAAAAAAAACTATAGGGCAGTGACGTTTAACCAATTGTGGATGTTCCTAATCCCCAATGAGTATTGCATATAGAATCCAAATATCAGTCACCAGTCTCTAAGGTTGAGTACAAGTAGATTGTAGTACGAGTCCCAAACATATATAGAACTTTGGCTCTCTCTTTAAATACTATATAATAGAAGGTATTTAATAACTTGTTATTAACAGCGCAATCGTGCTACCTCGGCCCGCCGGCAGCACGTCGCCATGATCAAAACAACTAATAGTGTTAGAGCCAATAATACATTAAGCACAAATAAGTACTAACTAATTAAAGGTAATGTATGGCCATTAATTATCTAAGCTAGTCTGGCATATCCAAGTATACAGCATGGCGATATCATCTGCATATTCATGTACATTCCACAAGTATAACACAAATAAAGGCAACCATTGGTATTATATTAATACTGCTTAGGGGTTTATGTGAAAAATAACCAAGTGCATAACAAAGGACATATAGTAGAAACCGTATAGATTATCAAGTCTGGGGTATGCAGAATATAAGTCCACCGATGACCACGGAGCTGTTCATTTCCAAGTAGGCCTCTATCCTATGCCAACTCTTTTGTACAGGCCTCTGACTAATGGGGTATCAATTGTGCTCATGCACCGTCTCAGCAGAGACTAGTCACGGTGGATATGGGTTCTTATCAAGTCCCCCTGATTAAACCCAATATGCTTTTTCCGGGTCTGAGTCACCAAGCCCAGGGTGTCAGCATGGTAAGCTCGAGGCCTCTAATAATGGAATGAGCCTCCTCAACTAACGGTGTCCGATCCACCTTCTCCCTTACGCCAATCTGTCTCGCTCTACCTCTCAGCGGCTGTAAGTATGAGAGCTCCGTCATATTCACTTGGTGAACAGCACTTTCATTAACCTCAGTCCAATCCGAGCTAATGTCTCCTCTAGGAGTAGCAGATTGTGACGGTAGTATGAGAGCGAGTGTCATGTCCATAGACAGCTGCGTTGCATTAGCAGGGGTAAGTAGGAAAGTGCTTCTTGGCTCTGATCATGTCGGTTTACCTGAGATTGCTTGCACATCTAAAACCTTGTCTGGGGTATTTGATGGGATTCTCTGCGATTTTACGCCACCATCTCCCTCCCATGCTGCTAGTATGTTCTCTTCAAGTTTTGAAAAGTGACTGCATAGTAAACAGTCACAATTTCTCCAGCAAAGTGAAAAATGACATCTCCATCCTATGGTTTTATTATAGCCTTGAAGCCTGCTATTCTAAAGCTTCTTACTGCGCTGTTCAGCCTGACTTATCAGGAAACTGGGGGGGGGGGGGGGGGCTGGCTTCTTTTGTTGTGCATAAATTATATAAGTCTGCTCCACTAATGATAAATGTGCACAGAACTCTTAAAAAAAAAAAAAAAAAAAAAAAAAAAAAGAAGAACAGGAATGAGGAGAGTTAGAACAGATAAAATGCAGATTTATCAGCCCTATAAATCAGCTGTAGTTGAAAAGCAGCCATCTTGGTCGCTGGTCGGACCCGCCCCCCTGTTTTAAGTTATTTTTTGTACAATTTTAATGTGTTACTTTCAATAAAAGTGTGGTTATTTTATTGGCTTGCAGTTTTTTCAATTAGATTTATTCATTAAAAGGGACAGTCAACACCAGAATTTTTGTTGTTTTAAAAGATAGATAACCCCTTAATTACCCATTCTCCAGTTTTGCATAACCAACTCAGTTATAATAATACACAATTTTACCTCTATAATTACCTTGTATCTAACCCTCTGCAAACTGCCCCCTTATTTCAGGTCTTTTGACAGACTTGCATTTTAGCCAATCAGTGCTCACTCCATGGTAAATTCACGTGCATGAACTCAATGTTATCTATATGAAACACATGAACTAATGCCCTCTAGTGGTGAAAAACAGTCAAAATGAATTTACATTAGAGGCGGCCTTCAAGGTCTAAGAAATAAGCATATGAACCTCCTATTTTTAGCTTTCAACTAAGAATACCAAGAAAACAAAATAAATTGGTAATAAAAGTAAATTACATGCCCCAATTGAAACATGAAAAAAAAATTTGGACTTGACAGTCCCTTTAAAGGGACAGTCAAGTCCAAAAAAAACTTTTTATTTAAATAGGGCATGTAATTTTAAACAACTTTCCAGTTTACTTTTATCACCAATTTTGCTTTGTTCTCTTGGTATTCTTAGTTGAAAGATAATTCTAAGAAATTCATATGCTAATTTCTTATACCTTGACGACTGCCTGTCATTTGAATGCATTTTGACCACTAGAGGGCATTAGTCCATGTGTTGCATATAGATAACATTGAGCTCATGCACGTGAAGTTACCCTGGAGTGAGCACTAATTGGCTAAAATGCAAATTTAAAGAGAAAAAGGTGCGATGGCACTACTATTGGTATTAAGGGTTGGGCTAATAATAGTATCGGCTTGGCCTTATTAACAGTCTTTATTGCCCTTGGGTGCTGTGTACCAATTTACATATAGCATATACAACCAAAGAAAGTTGCACAGAAAGTGTACACAGTAATAGCACTCTCACCCTCAAAAATAGAATTATATACGTATGGTGTGGTGTATGTATAGGAAAAAATTTTGACACATTAAAACAAACTTTAATAAGTATTATTTAAAAATTGGGCACACTTAAAAACCCTAGAGAACTAGTAGTTGTGGTAAGTAAATTCATCTAAATAATAACAGGCAAAGCTAAATATTATTTACAGTTTTCAGATAAATCTTTATGAATTCACCCAAGGTATTAATTATACTGTATTTATAGTTGGTTGAACAGAACTGTATTTGGTACACACGATGGGACCAAATTATAATTTATATTTGGTACCTATTAGTATTTAGTGTAATACACTTTTCTGTTATGTTTATACCAACTAGACTAAGAGGTAGAATATCATGAGAGCCATGTTTATGATAGTTTCTTGATAATTAGAGTATTCAATAGCTATATTTCTTCCTATAGTTGTATATAGGGATTGTCACTGTGCCATCTAATACGTGATATATATGTGTAACAGTGATTATGTTGGTATCGCTAATAATATCACTGAATGGTATATTGCTCTACAGTTTAGATATTTGTAACCTAACTGTTGCCATTATAATTTCAAGATAAATGTTGTGATTGTGGATGGTAGAAAATATTATATAATCTAATTCTAATATATCTTATATACTGCCTCCAAATGTGCTGAGGTCTAATGCTGTATAAAGATATTATAACCGCTCAGTAATGTCTTAAAAACAAATAATCGTTGTTATTAAATCAGGTTACTATATCGGCTTAATAGCATTTAAAAATAAACGATCTTGGTTACTGTATAAAGATACTAGAGCAGCTTGGTAGCGTATTGTTCAATAGCAATAAACAATCTTGGTTACTGTATATAAATACTGAAGCAGCTTAGTAGCATACTGTTCAGTATTGCAGTATATGACTTTACATTATAGTATAGGCGGTCTAAAAGTTTATTTTTTAATGTGTCAAATTTTTTTCCTATACATACACCACACCATACGTATATAATTCTATTTTTGAGGGTGAGAGTGCTATTACTGTGTATACTTTCTCTGCAACTTTCTTTGGTTGTATATGCTATATGGCTAATACACAAGCCTGTCAAAAGAACTGAAATAAGGTCCAGAATTTCCATTTCGGTGCTTCAATAATAGATATGATTGCTTGTGTTAAATGGGTCACCTTTTAATGGGATTAATTTAAGCTCCACTGCTATGTTACTATGCATTAGCATTGTATTGAGGATATTCCCCTCCTCTCTCTAGTCATGGGTGCTACCGTGTTGAAATCTTCTTTCACTATATTCCAGTGCTGACCTGTTTGCACATGTGCAGTAACTCTCCTTCAGATATCTGTAGTGTAACCTAGGTACCATAATGGCAGCTCCTATGATTAGAGGGAGGTGCATGCAATGTATTTAGTGTTAAGTATGGCAAAGGTTAAAATTGACTATGCAAATAGTTCACTTCAAGACAATACTCCTAAAATCTGTTAATGCCAAAAGAAAAAAAAAAAAAAAAAAAGAACGTCCACATTTTTATAGTAAAAGCCTGTTACAAAACACTTCCCTGAAAAATGTAAATAGTTTTGAAACTCAGTGCAGGTATTTGTATCAGTTCCTTATACAATTTAACTCAACTTTTTTACATGCCATGGCATAGACTTCCTCTTTTCTTTCATAGGTAACATTTTGCACATAATATTTACACACAAACACAAAGAACAATTACTGCATTTAGGTTTCTGCATCATTGTACTGTAGATGGCATGCAAGATTAGGTTAGAGGGACATAGACATATTTTCAGATCAATTTTGCCAGTTGAAAGCACCCATGGCTAGTTCTATCCAGTGCAACTAATCAGCACAATTGTATAGTCAGAATTATCAACAGGAAGCTTTGAAGGGGTGAACCTCTGAAGATCATATTAAAATGTACTTTGCATGTGTTTGTTCAAATTATTAAATGTGATATAGCAATAGTATCTTTTATTTACGTGACATTTTGGGGACAGCTCCCCTTCATCTGATGAAGGGCAGCAGTCTTCGAAACGTCACGTAAATAAAAGCTACTATTGCTATTTCTTAAGCCCAGTGAGTGCCGTCTTCCATAACCTATACCCGTATTCAGCACCCTGGCACCTGGACACCTATATATATATATATATATATATATATACATATATATACATATACATATATATACACACACATATACATACACACATATATGCACACTATGCTTAAAAGGACCATTAAACTTGAGATTTCAACAATGCATAAAATGTTTCATAGCTGCAAGTAAAACATCATTGCAATATACATTATTTATTTTGCAGCCTTTTGCTGTAAAGTATATCTAAAAATTGTACTTGCTTGACTTTCTCACAGGGAGGATTGAGCTAATACTTTTAGGCAATTTACGTGAGTTTTTTTTTCTCCTTTTCCCTCCCTAAGCTTCTACGGTGTCACATGCTTTTAAAGAGTGGGTTATCAGTTTTGCATCAACAATCATGATAGGAAAAGCATTCTTTGCAATAGTAATTAAGTTGAATCAGTGCTAAACTTCCTTAAGGGAATACAAGAGGACAGGCTAACCCAGTCTGCACATGTGCAAACAGTTTGTGCTATACCTGAATATTAGTTTGTGATTAGTTAGCAGGGGTTCTTTGTTCTGGGGACAGGGAAATCAGTGAAAAGAATAAACATAAAACATTCAGTTGACAAAATAAAAGCTGCAGTTTTTATCGTAAAATTATCCTCTATATATATATATATATTCATAATCATGTAGTTTACAGTTTGTGTTTAATGTCCATTTAAAGTAATTTATGGGAATTCATTTTGAGTTCCATGTCCCTTAAAGACTGATTTTTTATTCTCCTATAATCCCTTTTTCCTCATGTTCCACATCACTGTGCTTTTTCTCCACATACCATATCACAGAGGTACACTAATTTATTTTAAAATTACAAGCCATCCAGAATATTGAAGCGTTAAATATTGAAGCGTTAGGAACTTTATGTATTTATATACGTATGTATGTATAGCAATGATAAACTATAGGAGCCAGAATTAAACTTATATGAGCCATGGCTCCCTAGCAACAGATTTGTCAAGTCCTACCTTATGACATTTCTTTATAAGCCTGCTCCAGGGATCAGCAGGTTTTATAAACCTGATGCTGACAAACCCTGCTATAATGTACAAAGTAACCCATTTATGTAAATTTTCTAGCGTCATACGTAAATGCTGATCATGGAAATACATCAATTACATTTTTTCAAAGCTATTTTTCATGACATACGTGTTAAATATACTGTAACAAAGCATAAACATATGCATTTTTATATCTGTCAAAACGCTTTAAAGAAAAAACTGGAACCTGGTTGTTTTATTTAAATATATAATATAATTTCATTACCATTGCTGTTTATAGCTTTTGTGTGGGGTTTTTGTGTGTGTTGCAGCCAGTAATTAATCACTCTTATGTACTGGAGATCACCATTATTATACCAAAGTATGTGCACTTATTTTTGTATACCGGATTGTATGGTGGAGGCGCAGTCACACATGTCTCTCAGAGCACGTGCGCATAGATACCAGAACGTCAGGCAAGCAATGCACCGCCATAATGTAACCTACATTTCCATCTCTGCTGAAGCCAACTAGGGACAACTATAATTGACTCACTAGATTAGGCAACCGATGCACAATATAGCGGTGTAAAGTCTGATGTCTCCACAAACTTCTGATAATTAAAATATATTGCAAAGTTTTTTTTTTGTTACCACTCATAATTAAACATTATTAAGGTTTAATGTCCCTTTTATGTTCTCCATTAGAAACACAATTTTTTTTAAAAAAAAAACATAATAGAGGACATTGTACAATTCAATGATAATATTTCTAGTATGTAAGCCATATAATACAGTTACTATGTATTTCACAACGTTACTCATGATGTGTTTCAGTGCACCAATAATTTAAGTTAAAAAAACAAAAAAAATCAGTGTATCAGAGCAGTAAGAATTAATTATCACACAACCCTATACACCAATCATCAAATATATTTTGACACATGACCAGAATTACTGAAATTAGTGAAACAACTTAAAGTTAACCACGAAAATCAATAGGCTGTGACAAATAAATCCTTTGGTCCTCTGATCATGTGACACTTGTAAGTCATTCAACAATTAGTAACCATCAGTTAGTCAATATATACACACATGTATATACTAAAGTGTTAAATATTAATGAATTAGCATAGTGTAGACAAAACCAATTTTTTTTTACCAATTTACATGAATTTTTAAGGCTCCTTTCCATTAAAGTGAAGGTAAAGTTTTTCCCATAAAAATTGATATCTATATTCC
Source organism: Bombina bombina (assembly GCF_027579735.1). Taxonomy (NCBI): domain Eukaryota; kingdom Metazoa; phylum Chordata; class Amphibia; order Anura; family Bombinatoridae; genus Bombina; species Bombina bombina. The sequence continues at coordinate 297,402,146 of NC_069500.1, read as the reverse complement.
TTTTCCAACGTAGTCACTATGTTTATTTTTTAAATAAACTTATATTTGACCGTATTTATCTACCTTTACTTTTCTAATCCTTGCCATCCTAATCTCCTCCCATCCAGCATTTCCGTGTTTGCGATACTTTGACGAATAGAGCGGTCCCACCCGCTCTATACATGTCAACTATGCTCGTGCACATCGAGCCTCTAATCACCGCGCATGCGCCCAAAATTATCTGTCACCAGCTGTGTGAATATCGCTCGTTCGTTGCAACTGAACCTCTTAATGCGCATGCGCTACACAAGGACGTGCTCGCTTTTCAAGGAGGAACTACAAATAGTTGACCATCCCCTGCTGACATCAATTGACGGCCGCCTAATGGCCAAAGAATCAATTGGCTGTCTAAACAACGTCATCGTTGTTTAGGAGAGAAAAAAAAAACGGGTTGATTTGAGCAAAGCAAAATTGGAGCACATTATAACAGATATCTAAGGTAATATTGCAAAATAGAAGAATTGATGAATGAACATGCTATTTATTTTGAATGATATATTTATTTTTTTGTAGCAGACCCATTAACTTTACCTTCACTTTAAGAAATGAATCCCAACTTTTATCTAAAGAACTTATATTTCCATAAATGTATATGCGACTCATATTGGTCGTTCAATAGAAAAGGATAATGCTTACATTTAATAAACCTTTGTTTTAGTTAACTAATTTTTATGTTTTTTGCTTGGCTTTAAAGGGACATGAAACCCAAAATATATCTTTCATGATTCAGATAGAGAATACAATTTTAAACAACATTCCAATTTACTTCTATTATATAATTTGCTTCATTCTTTAGATATCCCTTGTTGAAGAAATAGCAATGAACATGGGTGAGCCAATAACAAGAGGCATCTATGTACAGCCATCAATCAGCAGATACTGAGCATATCTAGATATGTTTTTCAACCAAGTATATCACGAGAATGAAGCAAATTAGATAACAGAAGTATATTAGAAAACTGTTTAAAATAGCATGCCCTTTCTAAAGCATGAAAGAAAGTTTTTGGCTAGAATGTCCCTTTTGCCATATAACATACTACAGCATGTTTGTTTATTTTTGCACTTTTAGGTTCCTTTAAATACAGTGCTTGCAACACAATTATTTATTTTTTACAAGCAAAACTTCAGACAATAAGAGAGTGAAGCATTGACGTTAAAGACCCCACAGCCTTTGATTAACTTTACATAAGTGTTTCTGGAAAACCTATAAAGAGGTAGCAAAAAGAAAAAAAAAGTGTTACAGCAGCTGTGGGTATATATGCCAACAAATGTTGACACCATTGTACTGTACTGACTCCCCTTGTCCGTTTTATGATAAAAGAATCTTACATACTGTATATGAATTCAAATTAAGAACAAACCACATAGTAGACACATCAACAGTGGTTGTGACTTTAAAACGCTTGTTTCTCCCATAGATGATAAAAAACCGCTAAAATAAGAGGATTACCAAAACTTGATATTTCTGAGCCCTTTAAACTTCTTTTTCTAAAATGATAAATAAAAGACAAATTGTACATAGTGCAAAAGATTAGTTGTATTGCTGTGCTGGATTATTATGATGCATTACACTAATACAATGAATTTTACAGACACTTGACTATGCAAGGCTCAGCTAATTAGCCTATATGACCAAAATAACTAACACTGATCCTAAAATGTTGGCTATATTTTGCTCTAGATATTTACAGTGTGCCTTCGAGAGCTTCCAAAGAAATGTCATATGATAATGTACTGCATATGAACAAGAAGGGAGATTAGCTGAAATGCCACAGTCAGAATGTGGGAAGTGAATAGCAGGGCCGAGCATCCTGCCTGGACCAGCAGGACTACTGACAGAGCACACGTATCAGACTTACACTAAAACACAAAACAAGGAGGGGTCCCTAGGCCTCCCCGTTAGTGCAGCCTCTGGGACTGGTTACAATATACTTCCATGTGACACGTGCAAGTACAGGACGTGTCCTCACCTCCATGGTGGACACTGTGCTAGCAAATAGGTCTTCACCGTCCTCCAGCTCCTCAAAGTCTCCCTGTCTTCCATCCCCAAGCGGAGGCGGCTCCCTCTCTGCTGCCATCTTTACTCGAACTGTCACTGTAACTCCACCCTCCATCCCAGCTCAGCTCGCGCTGTCACATGCAGGCTCGTGATCAAGTGTAAGAGGAAGTAAATTGGTCATATGGTGGGGTGAAGTATTGGAATTCATGTTTCTTAAGGGCAGGTAGAACCGTAGATAATGACTTTCGTGGGGTTTTTTTTTTTTTTTTAGAAAAAGTATTAAAATGACAGGACAACTTTATTAAATAACGTAAGGAAGAAAGTGGTATTTTTACTTAGATGTTTGTAAATTACGATTATCTTCGTTTTCTGATGATTTTACCTAAGACGCAGAGAAATGTTTTGCATATTTTTTCTGTGCAGCACTATGAAGAAATATTAAACAAAATAATAATTGACATACTAACCTACAGAATCTATGAACACAATCAATAGACAGAGAAACGTCTAATGGCACCATGATTCTTGTAGCATCAAGAAAAAGGTACCACAGTAGTCATATTACACATAAACTGAAAGTATTTCCCTAAATCCCCGTTTCCAGGTTGCTACAAAAGTCTGTGAACCACAGTGAGAATCAGGAAGGAGAATGTGAAAAGAAGCAACATAATATCCAGATATCCATAATATCCATAGACAAAGACAAAACACCAGTTCCTCCCTATCCTCAAAATGAAAGTTTGAAACTTACTAGACATACATATGCACTTTGGAGTGTGAAATAAAATAAAATATTTGTTCATTTGTGCAGTCAAAAAAATATCAAAATTAGGGTTGGATACAATGGAATTTGTGGCTTTCAGGATAGTTTAATCTGGCCCTCCTTTGTGTAATAAGTAAACAATTAATTAATTTAGGATGTCCATTTTTTTAAAGGGCCACTGAAAGTAAATATTTTCTATGCCTGTTACTAGCTAACTACCGCAAATACGCTTTTTATCAATAGCATTTCATTACCATATCTCTACCGTATATCAGAAATCTTGTCTGCAAATGTAATTGTTTTCCAAACCCACTCCGTGGGTATCCTTTGCTCTGTACCAATCCGTTTACAATACCTAGGTTTCAAAATGGCGCTTTAAACACAAAGTTATTGGTTTAAGTATTTTGAACGTGCAGTGCTGAAAATAGTGGGCAGGATAACGTGACATCATCGGCGAATAAAAGATATAACTTTTAGAACGTTATGAAACTTCGTTTTGGAGAAAATATAGATCAGTAGGTTTTAATTAATGTTTATTAACTTTAATATGTTAGTTGTTTAGCTTAAAAATTATAACAGAAAGTAATCCTTTAAGGTTGTAAGAGGTTGATGTTCTGTATAGGTACTTACAATATAAATAAAAAGAAAAATGTTCAGTGTACACTCCCACCATACAGTGCTTGGATAAATCACTTTTTACATTGTTATACACATCCAGAATGATCACTTAATTTGGCACTTACAAGATAAATATAGACGCATTGACAGAATGCTCACAGAAACTAATGGCAATTCTAGTCAAACATGATAAATCAGAAGTGGCAAGATTACAGGTCGAGATCGATGAATATAAATCCAAATTAGTTCAGTTTGAATCGTTAGAGAACTTTAAAAAATGATACCAACAATATCAAAGGGAATTGGACAAATTAGAAGATGAAATTACAAAAACTAAGGGTCAAAAATTAAGCAGAGACAAAACTGACTCTTTAAACCACAAAGTATACAGATGGAGACAAAAAGGTTTCTTTAAAAATCCAAAAACCTCTAAAAATGTAATTCAAACAGATGTGTCGGATATAGAAGGAGATGAATCAAATACAACACCATCAGAGAATACTAACATAACTACCCCTATACCAACAACCCGCACTCTCCCGCAAATGCATTCAACTTTTTTAGGTCCCAGTTCAGGATCAGAAACAGACACACCAGGCGAGGTAGAGGTCAGCACAAGAAAAAAACGGAAACCTCAAGAACACAACAGGAAAGAAACCAGAGGGGCCAAGCAGAGGAAACGAAACTGTGAGCCCCTTCTCACATATAAGACTGAACAACTGACCGTAATCAATTTATCTCAACACATTTTATCTGAACATCACTTATCTGTTCTTACAAAAGGTTTATCTTTTTGCCCCAAGAACAAACTCAATAAATTTCAATTGATTAAAGATATTCATCTCTTTGTTCGAAAACTAATGTTGAAGAAAATCTATTCCTTGAGAAATAATCCAGACAACATCTTATGGACTAATGAAGAATTGGATACTATAAATGTTCTAGAGGAACTGTTAAAAGAAAGTGATGACACACAATCAAATAAAAAATGGCGTGATCTAATTAAGAATAAATCACAGTATATACCCAATATAACACAATTCCGCAGCATACAAACCTTCCACCAAATAGTTTGTAATGAAATCACTACATTAACTGTTCTCGATACAACCAACAATATCTCTAACAATGAACAGCAGGCATTAAAAGAAATAGAAAACTGGGACAATGTGGTAATAAAAGGATCTGACAAGGGAGGAAACATTGTGATCTGGCCAACAGAGAAATACTTATATGAAGCATATCAACAACTAAATGATAAAGACTGCTATAAAAAACTAATTTTCAATCCACCTGCCTCATACATAAGGAAATATAATAACATTATTGAAAAGGCAAAAGAAGAAAACATTATTAATAAGAAGGAATTTAAGTATTTAAAAGTAGCCCATCCAAGAATATCTACACTTTACCTCATTCCGAAGGTTCATAAGAACATCACCAATCCTCCAGCCCGCCCAATTGTATTGGGTAATGGCTGTTTAACAGAGAAAGCCAGTATGTATGTGGATAAAAGATTACGCAACTTTGTAGAGGAATTACCCTCATACGTGAGAGACACAGCAGAAGTACTCCAACGACTAGATGGTATTCAACTCACACCTGAAACATGGCTGGTTACAGCGGATGTTGAATCACTTTATACCAGTATTGAACATCACTATGGCATAAAAGCCGTACAGTATTTTCTCAATCAAGACCAAACGGAATCTCAAGACCATAACTCTTTTATTTTGGAATTACTGGAATTTATATTGAACCACAATTTTTTTGTATTCAATGATCAGCATTATTTACAAATTCGAGGAACAGCCATGGGCACAGCATGTGCCCCCACGTATGCCAACCTTTTTTTAGGTTGGTGGGAGAAAGAAATGGATTTTACTGATGATAATGCTTTGTATATGCAGCAAATACCTCTTTGGATTCACTATATAGATGATATCCTTTTTATTTGGGAGGGATCGAAACCAGAATTGGATTCATTTCTGCAGAAACTTAATTGTAACCATCAAATTAACAAATGACTGTAGCTTAACTGAAATCAGTTGACAATGGAAATCTGACAACAGATTTATTCCGTAAAAAGACCTCTACCAACTCTATTTTACATCATGAAAGTGCACATGCGGCAAACACTTTAAAGTCATTACCCACAGAAGAATTCCTGCGCATATGCAGAAACTGCTCATCAGAGGAAATTTTCAATATAAGAGCCAAGGAACTTAAAAAAAAAACTTAAAGCAAGATGATATAGTAACAGGAGTTTAAAAAGAGCCAAATATAGAGCTCAGTACACCCCCAGGAAAGAATTACTATATTCTAAATACAAAAACCTGATGAGCAGACCAGATTAATTTCAACTTTCAATTTACAAATGACGGATGTGACTAACATCATACAGAAGTCATGGAATATTCTGAAAAATGATCCAGATCTCAATAAAACCCTCGGTGATAGAGTATCTATCTGCTATAGGAGATCAAGAAATCTTAAAGGGACAGTCAACACCAGAATTGATGTTGTTTTAAAAGATAGATAATCTCTTAATTACCAATTCCCCAGTTTTGCATAACCAACACAGTTATAATTATACAAGTTTTACCTCTGCAATTACTTTGTATCTAAGCCTCAGCAGACTGCCCCCTTGTTTCAGTTCTTTTGATAGACTTGCATTTTAGCCAATCCGAGCTGTCTCCATGGTAAATTCACGTGCATGAGCTCAATGTTATCTATATGAAACACGTGAACTAATGCCCTCTAGTGGTGAAAATGCATTTAGATTAGAGGCGGCCTTCAAGGGCTAAGAAATTAGAATATGAACCTCCTAGGTTTAGCTTTCAACTAAGAATACCAAGAGAACAAAGCAAAATTGGTGATAAAAGTAAATTGGAAAGTTGTTTAAAATTACATGCCCTATTTGAAACATGAAAGTTTTTTTGGGACTTGACTGTCCCTTTAAAGATAGATTGGTCCAAAGTAATTTTGTCCGGAAAACAAAACTTCTACTATATGCCCGGGCAACTACCCTTGTAGAAGTTGCATTTATTGCTCACATATCATCCAAATGAACCAAGTCAAAGATAGGTTTGGGAGGGTACAAAAAATCAAACAACATATTACATGCAACACTTGTGGCGTAATATATGCTTTAAAATGCAACTGTAATTTATATTACGTCGGCATGACCACCAGACCCATGAAGAAAAGATTAGGTGAACACATGAGCAATATAAGGAATGCTGAACATGATTTACAGAAAGGGAAGAAAATCACCCAAGTAGCAAAACATTTCCTCCAAAAACACTAATCTAATATCAAAGATATATCATACTTTGGTTTGGAAAAAATATCATTAGGCATTAGAGGTGGTGATTTGGAGAATGCTCTGTTACAAGCTGAGTGTAGATCTATTTATTAGATACAGTCAACCCCAAAGGTCTTAATGAGAACAATAATTATTATGTATTTTTGCCAAAATATACATCATATCCAGATGTAAATATACGTCTTAGCTTTTGAGAAAAGCTTATAAATAATCCAACACATACATAGTTAGACTAATATATAACTGAATTCATTGACCAAAATATCGATTTTAATATTAATAACATTAATTATTTTATCTAAAATAATCCATATAATAAACTGGGAATTAATCTTTTCCATATATTCATTCAAAATTAACGGTAGTATTAATCATACTAAGTCACACTTCGCTCTATTCACAATGATTACATTTATATTTTTAATTTTGTGACAATTCGCATCAGTTTAAAATACTGACAAATTTCTTTGGCACCACTACCATTTAAGATGAGACACTATCACAAGTGATCCTAATAGAATACAATATGTCTAAAATTAACACAATGTTCACACGTTTAACACATCACTGGGTTTTGCTTACTTTATTACTTTATTTAGTTATTAAAATATATCACTATGTATATCATTATTTTATTTTATTTTTAGCTTCATTTTTTCACTATTTACACAAGATTAAGTAACAATTATTTTCCACTTTTCCAATGCACTTCACCTTTTCTTTCTCACAACTGCACCTCTCTTAGGGAATTTATATTGTATACTAGTTGACACCAACTAACCTGTATTTTTCATATACAAGTTATGTTTATTTTGTTCCTTCCAACTCATTTAAGATACTTTATAGTACTGTGTATTAAATGGAACATACATATAACTCTACCCACCACAGAGAGCTTATTATACTGTGTATTTGATGGAACACACACATAACCTGAATCACTACAGAGAGCTTTAAGTTTGCAATTTTTTAGATTCCGCTCCCTTTTATTATTATTTCATATTATCTTTCATTATTCTTCAATACAATTTTTTGTATGTATTCATTATACAATGGTCAATAAAGTTCCATATCAAAGGCACACATATAAGTTATGACAGCCATAGAGAAATCAATTCAAGGCTTTTCGATCATGCCGGTGGATTCAATAGACATATTCTCTATCTAATCATACGTTAAAATGTGTCGGTTTTCTTTGACTTCTAAAACAGGCGTTTTAAATAAGATTCTGTTACTCACGGATTTTGAGCAGAATACTATCACACGCAATGCCTTGATCTATTGTCAGTTTAAATATTCTGATATAAAACAAATATATATTTTTTCAATACCAACGGACTACCTAAGGTTTCTATTGGATACCAATGTACCAATTACAGAAGTTGGTGCAATGAATGACAGATATTTTGACCAATGATGACCGATATAGCAAAAAAATATACGTTTTAGTTTTTATAATCGCTACTCACATATAAACACACAAGCTATGCAATTTAGGTGAAAGCTATTTTATTATTGTTCTGGTTCATTGTGATTGAAAACATACAAATCTAAGTTTGGTGTCTACATGCCACTACATCGAATTATAATACACTCTGCTGACTGACACACGTGTTGCCCAATCATCTGATATGCCTAATGATTGAAGGTTGAAACAGCCAATCCGGAAACAACTAAGGGTATAAAAATCCCATGAGATGTCAGTGAGATTGCCCTTTGATAAAACCACCACGGCAAAACGCGTCAGTGGCGTCCCTGCTCCCTCTCCCCCTTTTTAGCTAGCACTTGCTTACTCATGTATGAACGGTATTAAAAGGTATATATATCTCCCCACTTTGGGGGATTCTTTGTGCTGATATAATCCTCTCGCTCTATTATTCTTATTGGTAGAATAAAAGGTATAGGTTTCTGGCTTAGCTAGAATGCAAACGGTATTAAAAGGTATATATATCTCCTCACTTTGGGGGATTTCTTTACTCTTAACTTATCATAACAATTGGTAATTAAAATGTATAGATCTCTGGCTTAGCTGGAGTGTAAATGATTGCTCACTAGAGGGACTTGTTCCTATAATATAAGATATAGGTCTATAGCATCTCCAGATAATCTACACCTTAGAATTTTTTTGATACCTACTCCTATGCTACAATAGTAGTCACCATTAGGTATAGATCTTCAACATAAAAAAATGCTCTATACTGGTAACTAAAATGCTCTATACTGGTAACTTAAAGGTATAGGTCTCTGGCTTAGCTAGAGTTAAATGACTGCTTACTAAGAGGGATTATTATACTGGTAACTAAAATGTTCTATACTGGTAACTTAAAGGTATAGGTCTCTGGCTTAGCTAGAGTTAAATGACTGCTTACTAAGAGGGATTATTATATCCTCTCTTTTTATTATGTCAATTGGTAATTAAAAGGTAAAGATTTCTGGCTTAGCTGGAGTTCCAACGGTATTTAAAAGGTATACATATCTCCTCATTCTGGTGGGTCCTCTTGCTGATACAATTATATCCTTTTGCCAGCATTATAGTACCTATTATCAGTACCGACTTTCATACTATAATAGTGGTAATCCCAAGGTATAGATCTAGTACATAGACTGAATGATATTTATGCTCTAATATTTATAACTCTGGGTAAAGATCTATGGCTCAGCTAGAGCACCAAGGACTACTTACTAGTGGAATTTGTTCTGGCAAACACCAGGTATTTAATTCTAGTAATAAAAGATACATGTCTCTGGCATTTCCAGACAATCCACACCCCAGTATCCTAATACCAATTTTTACACTACCATAGTGGCAATTATCGATTTCTGACATAAGAATAATTTTCTATACTGATAAGTGATAACCAATAGGTATAGACTTTTGGCTTGGCCAGAGAGTAAATGATTGCTTACCTATATCTTACATCCCAGCATTCCAGTACCTATTAGTAATTTTTGACAATATGAGGACACCTAATTTTCTCAGCATATTTATCCTTAGTACGCCATATTAGACTTTGCTCTATTGAGATTGTGTAATAGATAGGAAATGACAGGATCATTTAATTCTTAAACACTTGTCTGATCTCGCTATCCTTTATTTCAATCTAATCTTTAATAACACTCCTATGCTGAGTAAGCATTTGTAATTTTAAATCACCTACCTACCCTTGTTTTTGTATTAAAAATTAGTGAATAAAAGTTGTTTTATTTTTCTTTATCTTGCTTGACATAAACATACACATTAATCAAACGTTTTGAGTGCTATATTTGTACTCTGTTCTTCAGTTCTCTACTGATTTGTTCTTTAATTCTTGCAAGTACAAGCACCAACCCCTAAGAAATAATTACCATAGAGTAATAATATATATGGAAACGTTTGTACATTTATAAGTAGTGCCATTGGTTTTCCTGTTTTAAGATAAATATAGACAACTGTGTATGTCTGCTCTGGGCTACAACTCCCACTATGCACTACTACTTTGGTAAATGTCATTTCCAGTTCCTAATATATCCAGTTCCAGAGCACTTATTCAGTTCAAGCGGCCCCCATGAGCAAAGAACACTTGGCCAGTGGCCCCCAGATACATTAAGTTTGATACTCCTGGTCTAGAGTTTATTCATTCAGGTGAAGGGTAATCAGTCTTTTTTATTTTTTGCTTTAAAGGGACATTAAATACTAAATAAATGCTAGAATGAATGCATTTGAAGAAAATATTAGTAATTTTTAAAGTTTCATTAGTTGTTTAAATAGTGACAAAATAAGTGTATTGTTTTAGTGTCTATAAAACAATTGGAGCTGCCATGTTGTAACTTAGATTACCTTCTCTGCTTTGGCCAATTAGGGACAGTTATAAATAGGTCACTATAGCGTGCAGCCAATGGCTGGGTGGAATATTACAGCGTTCTGTACTTCCATTTCTAACAGGAACTGAAAAGCTCACAATTTCAGAATGGGATTACAGGAAATTGGGACAAAATAATTAATGAAAGTATATTGTAGACTTTTTTTTATATGATTTATAATTTTATATGACCATCTCAAAGTGTTTAACGTTCTTTTAAAGCAAATGCAATCTAGCAAAGTTAGGGCTAGATGGTTAACATGTTTATAAGAAAATTGACTAAAGTTTAAGGAGAAGATCAATCTCCAGGCAAGTGGCTAATTTTTAGAAGTCAGAGTTTAAAGTATAAATTAAAGGGATATGAAATCCAATAATTTTCTTTTGTGATTCAGACAGAGTATACAATTTTTAAAAAGTTGAAAATTTACTCACATTTTCAAATTTGCTTAGATCCTGTTTGTTGAAGAGACGCCTATGTAGGTATCTGGAGCACTACAGGAAATAGTGCTGCCCTCTAGTTCTCTTGCAAATGAATTCCAGTCTTGCAAAACTGCTGCCATTATTATTATTATTATCATTTATTTGTATAGCGCCGCCAAATTCCGTAGCGCTGGGTACAATGATGGGGGTATACAATGACAAAGATCTGTGATACAATACAAAACATAACAAGACTAAAACAAATCTAGCACAGGATGAAGAGGGCCCTGCTCCGGAGAGCTCACAGTCTATAGGTTTAGGGTGCAGAGACATAAGGTTGGGGTAGCTTGTTACATCGGTTGTATTTGCAGCAGTGAGTCAGGCAGTACATGTACATGTATTAGCTTGGTTCGGATGCGGGATGGAGGAGAGATGGTAAGCCTCTCTGAATAGGTGAGTTTTCAAGGATCTTCTGAAGCTATACAAGGTTGGAGACAGTCTGATGGAGCGGGGTAGAGAGTTCCAGAGGACAGGAGCAGCACGTGCGAAGTCTTGGAGGCGGGAGTGGGATGTAGAGATAACAGGAGTGTAGAGACGTAGGTCAGAGTTTGATCGAAGAGGACGGGATGGGGAGTATTTCACGATGAGAGAGGAGATATAGTTGGGAGTTAGACTGTTGAGTGCTTTGTAAGTTAGGGTTAATACTTTAAACTGTATTCTGGAGTGTATGGGGAGCCAGTGTAGAGACTGGCAGAGCGGAGCAGCTGATGTAGATCATCGACTTAGGTGGATGAGTCTAGCAGAAGCATTCATAATAGATTGGAGGGAGGAGAGGCGGTGTTTTGGAAGGCCATTTAAGAGTAGATTGCAATAATCAATGCGTGACAGGATGAGGGAATGAATAAGTATTTTTGTAGTATTTTGAGTAAGGAAGGGACGAATTCTGGAAATGTTGCGTAGGTGTGACCGGCAGGATTTGGTAAGCGTTTGTATATGTGGGTTGAATGTGAGTTCTGAGTCTAGTGTGACCCCAAGGCAGCGGACCTGGGGTGAGGTGTTGAGAATAGAGTCTCCAACCATCAGAGAAATGTCAGGTGTCGGATGTCTCGAAGAGGGGGGAATAAGAAGCAGCTCAGTTTTGGACAGATTGAGTTGGAGGTAGTGTGAAGACATCCAAGAGAAAATTGCAGAGAGGCAGTCAGAAATCTGGTTGAGTAAAGAGGGAGAGATATCAGGAGAGGAAAGATAGATTTGGGTATCATCAGCATATAGGTGGTACTGGAATCCAAAGGAGGCTATAAGTTTTCCAAGGCAGGATGTATAAAGAGAGAAAAGCAAGGGACCCAAGACAGAGTCTTGCGGTACTCCAACTGAGAGAGGCATAGGATCACAAGATGTGTTGTTAAAGGAAACTGAAAACGAGCGGTTTGAAAGATATGATGCAAACCAGGAGAGGGCTGTGTCTCGGATGCCAAATGAATGTAGTATTTTTAGGAGGAGAGGATGGTCAACTGTGTCAAAAGCTGCGGACAGGTCAAGAAGAATTAGTAATGAGTAATGGCCTTTTGCTTTGGTTGATAACAGGTCATTTGTTACTTTAGCAAGAGCGGTTTCTGTTGAGTGTTTAGGGCGGAAACCAGATTGTAGTGAATCAAGTAAGGAGTTAGTTGTGAGAAATTGAGTTAGCCGATTATAGACTAGTCGTTCCAATAATTTTGAAGCAAAGGGAAGTAAGGAGACTGGTCGATAGTTAGAAGGCGTGGAGGGGTCAAGCGAGGGCTTTTTTAGGATTGGTATGATTGTCGCATGCTTGAATGTGTCAGGAAATGTGCCAGCAGTGAGGGATTGGTTAAAGAGATAAGTTAGGGTAGGGGTTAGTGAAGCAGAGAGAAGGGGAATAAGTCGTGAAGGAATAGGGTCAAGTGGGCAGGTTGTGAGATGAGCCGAGGATAGGAGTGCAGAGACTTCTTCCTCTGTTACAGGAGGGAAATAGCATAGATTTTTGTTAATAGAAGGGGTGGGTAGGATCGCTGGGTTTGCGGGGTGCGAGGTGCAGATCTCTTTTCTAATGGTGTCAATTTTATTTTTGAAGTGATCAGCAATAATTTGAGCAGTGAGGTTGGTAGTGGGCGGGGGGGCAGGCGGACGTAGAAGGGAGTTAAAGGTTGAGAACAGTTTTCTGGGGTTGGATGTGTGAGATGACACGAGGGAGGAGAAATAGACTTGTTTTGCCAGGCTGAGCGCAGAGTTGTAGGACTTAAGGGTGAATTTATAATGTTGGAAGTCAGCAAAGGTGCGTGATTTCCTCCACTGCCGTTCAGCGGCCCGTGAGCATCGCTGAAGATATCTGGTCTGTTTAGTGTGCCACGGTTGCCGTCGAGTGATTGATGTACGTCGAAGAGTGGAGGGTGCAGTTTTGTCAAGTGTTGATTTTAGTGCCGAATTATACTGTAGACTCACGAGGGTTGGGCAAGAGAGGGATGAAATGTCAGAGAGGAGAGGACTCAGTTGAGTGGAAAAGTCTGTGAGATCCAAGTCATTTAAATTCCTGTGAGGTAGCAGTTTTTTGGGGGCTTGCAAAGATGTAGCAGGTAGAGTGAGAGAGAATGTTAATAGATGGTGGTCAGAGAGAGGAAAGGCGAAGTTAAGAGAGTTGGAAACGGCACAGAGATTTGTGAAGACCAGGTCTATGGAGTTGCCTTCACAGTGTGTTGGAGATGTTGTCCACTGGGACAGGCCTAAAGAGGTGGTAAGGGATAGAAGTTTAGAGGCAGCAGGCGTGTTAGGCTTATCAAGGGGTATGTTAAAGTCCCCTAAGATGAGAGAAGGGACATTAGAAGAGAGAAAATGTGGAAGCCAGGCTTTAAAGTGGTCCAGAAATTGTGATGCTGGGCCAGGGGGCCGATAGATAACTGCAACACGAAGAGCTATAGGGGAGAAGACGCGGATAGCGTGAACTTCAAAAGATGAGAAGGAAAGAGAGGGGGGTGAAGGAATGCAGTGAAAGGTACTGTGTGGAGACAGGAGAATTCCTACTCCTCCTCCTTGTTTGTCTCCAGGCCTGCCATATAGTGCTCCAAAACATACATCCTTGCTTTTCAACATTTTTAAAGTTGTTTAACCCCTTAAGGACCAACAACGTACAGGGTACATCCTATAAAAAAATGTCCTTAACGACCAAGGACGTACCCTGTACGTCGTTGGTTCATTCAAGCGGTGGAAGCGATTTTAGCCATGGTGGGAGGCTGATCTCTACACTAAAGCTAAAATTAACCCTGCAAGCTTCCTTCAAGCTACCTAATAAACCCCTTCACTGCTAGGCATAATACAAGTGTGGTGCGCAGCGGCGTTTAGCAGCCTTCTAATTGTCAAAAAGCAACGCCAAAGCCATATATGTCTGCTATTTCTGAACAAAGGGGATCCCAGAGAAGCATTTACAACCAGTTGTGCCATAATTGCACAAGCTGTAAATAATTTCAGTGAGAAACCTAACAATTGTGAAAAAATTTGTGAAAAAGTGAACAATTTTTTTTATTTGATCGCATTTGGTGGTGAAATGGTGGCATGAAATATACCAAAATGGGCCTAGATCAATACTTTGGGATGTCTTCTAAAAATTATATATACATGTCAAGGGATATTCAGGGATTCCAGAGTCCAGACAGATATCAGTGTTCCAATGTACCTATCGCTAATTTTGGAAAAAAAGTTTGGGAAAGAGCAAAGTGCTACTTGTATTTATTGCCCTATAACTTGCAAAAAAAGCAAAGAACATGTAAACATTGGGTATTTCTAAACTAAGGACAACATTTAGAAACTATTTAGCATGGGTGTTTTTGGTGGTTGTAGATTTTTTCCTCATATTTTATCATTTTTTTATAGTAAATTATAGGATATGATGAAAATAATGGTATCTTTAGAAAGTCCATTTAATGCCGAGAAAAACGGTGTATAATATGTGTGGGTACATTAAATGAGTAAGAGGATAATTACAGCTAAGCACAAACACCACAGAAATTTAAAAATAGCCTTAGTCCCAAACGGTCAGAAAATGGAAAAGTGCTGTGGTCCTTAAGGGGTTAATGTTGCATGCTCTACTTAAATCATGAAGGAAAAAGATTGGGTTTCATATCCCTTTAACATTGTATTATAAGGAAAGAGAAAGCCAAACTTACATCTCATAATGAAGAGCGGCGTAAGGTATTTTATATCTGTTCAAAGAATGTTTGCTTGATTAAGTTAGTCTGGAACATCTGTATTAATTAAAGGGACACTGAACCCAAATTTTTTCTTTCGTGATTCAGATAGAGCATTAAATTTTAAGCAATTTTCTAACTTACTCCTATTATCAAATTTTCTTCATTCTCTTGGTATCTTTATTTGAAATGCAAGAATGTAAGTTTAGATGCCGGACCATTTTTGGTGAACAACCTGGGTTGTTCTTGCTGATTGGTGGATAAATTAATCCACCAATAAAAAAGTGCTGTCCAGAGTTGTGAACAAAAAAATCTTAGATGCATTCTTTTTCAAATAAAGATAGCAAGAGAACGAAGAAAAATTGATAATAGGAGTAAATTAGAAAGTTGCTTAAAAATTTCATGCTCTTTCTGAATCATGAAGGGAAAAATTTGGGTGTCCCTTTAAAGGGCTATAATAGTTGAAAAATTATTACATCTTCTAATTTGTTAGAGCATCAATCCTACACTTCATGTGTTTAACCCCCGCCAATCAGCAGTGCTAGTCACATGACTCAGATGTGCAACTAGCTGTGCAGATTGAATTAGCAGAAATTTACTGCTGGGGACCAGCAGTGCTCCACTGTCCTGAGCAGCACTTCTACTGTGTGTTTAACCTCTGTGTAAAGGTTAAGCACACTGCAGTGTAAGGTCAATAGTCTTAAAATGACCTGCTCTAATAAATTAGAACATGTAATGTTTTGACTAATATAGCCCTTTAATTAATACAGATGTTCCAGACTAACTAAATCAAGCAGGCATGCTTTGAACATACTTGAATGCCATAAGTAAGGAAGCAAACAAACAAATAAATAGTGAAAATGCTCTGAGCCATAATGACTAACTAAACCTATACATTCATGTTTTTGTGTTAAATATAATAAACTCTTGAAATATTTCAGAAACATTAGCCAAGATTTACAGGTATCTACATATAAAAAGAAGAAGAAGAAAAAACAAACAAAAAAACCCTGGAGATAAAAAATGCCTTAGAGTTATGTATGTAAGAGTTTTTAAATTCACAAAAATGGGTTGATTTTAGTAGTGTGTGTGTGTGCATATATATATATATGTGTGTGTGTGTGTGTGCATATATATATATATGTGTGTGTGTGCATATATATATATATGTGTGTGTGTGTGTGTGCATATATATATATATGTGTGTGTGTGTGTGTGCATATATATATATATATGTGTGTGTGTGTGTGTGCATATATATATATGTGTGTGTGTGTGCATATATATATATATGTGTGTGTGTGTGTGTGCATATATATATATGTGTGTGTGTGTGTGTGCATATATATATATATATGTGTGTGTGTGTGTGTGCATATATATATATATGTGTGTGTGTGTGTGTGCATATATATATATATGTGTGTGTGTGTGTGTGCATATATATATATATGTGTGTGTGTGTGTGTGTGTGTGTGTATATATATATATATATCCGATGTAACAAGCTACCCCAACCTTATGTCTCTGCACCCTAAACCTATAGACTGTGAGCTCTCCGGAGCAGGGCCCTCTTCCTCCTGTGCTAGATTTGTTTAGTCTTGTTATGTTTTGTATTGTATCACAAATCTTTGTCATTGTATACCCCTATCATTGTACCCAGCGCTACGGAATTTGGCGGCGCTATACAAATAAATGATAATAATAATAGTTCCAAAAAAGAGCACTCTCACCACGATAGCAACTGCCAGGGTGCCAACGGTTAGATATAATAGGTTAAAGGCAGCACTCACTGGTCTTTCCAAAGTGTACTTTAATTGAACACAATTAAAGTACACTTTGGAAAGACCAGTGAGTGCCGCCTTTTACCTATTACAGTATATTTATATATATATATATATATATATATATATATATATATATATATATATATATATACTGTTTTGATGTTTGCAGGAATTATTAAAATACTAGAAATGTTCTTATTTTTTATTACTTTGACTTTATTTTTCTGTGGTGATATAGTATAGTAGTAAATGTATAATGTTATATTACGTGCAATGCTGCTACCCTATATTGATTTTAAACATGCATAGGATATCACTACTATGTTGCCAGGCAATATCAATACTCTAGCACAATGTTCTCATTACAATTGAAGCTGAAAATGCAACACAGCAGGGTTTACCTTACATGTGAGAGATGCTTCATTGTAAATCCTAATTAAATTTTATACTGATAAATCAATGTTAGGACGAATTGTCTTTTTAAAAATTTGTACTAATAGTCTACCTAGTTAAGTTAGCATTAGATCAATTCAGCTTAATCTCAAAGTAAGTGATATTGATGTGTGTTACAAAGAACCAATAAACATTAAATACCAACTCATCTAGACAATTAATTAGTTGGTAACTATTATTTCATTAAAAATAAACCATCCTCCTGTAATTATATTAGTTATGAAAACATTTTTTTTAATTCTTATATATATATTAATGGTTATCCTGAATAGGTCATAAAAGGAATAATTTATTTCATAGTTACAAGAACATACATTGAACTAGATTATATTCCAACTGTAAACAACTGTAATGTAAGAACAATTTCTATTAAAGTCTTTGGCAAATATGGTTGTTTATACCAGGTGTTAAATTTAGCTAATTGTTTATGATATTTATGATTATTTATTAAAGCACACAGCACATATATACTATAAGCGGTATTTTAGCATGTTAATTCTCTATGTATGATCTCGTATGTTTCTTTAATTCATACATTTTTGCCCTTTGTTACATCTAAAAATAGGCCATTTAAAAACATATTACAGTTTTATGTATGTTTTTGTAAAACAGATATCACCATACTAAGAAAAAAAAAACTTGTGTTTATATAATTGGGTGTGTGTTAGTGAGTGCCAATAGAGCTGTTGGAGTTTGCTTGTCAGCCAGTAAGGTTCTTTACCTAAGTATTGCACAAAAAGGCACTGTTAGCTTCAATTGAAGTAGACATCCCAACTTGGCTGTGTAAATAAAATTGCAACCAGCAAAAGGTCAATTTACATCAAAATTAGACATCATATTCAACCAAACGTTGTATATTCCACACAGTATGACGTGGTGTGTCATTTTAATAAAGTACTGCATATAATTCATTCTTCTGAACTCTCTGCTTTGCATTTGTTTTGAAAAACAACATCAATTTAAGGATGCTGAAGAGCTTTGTGTCTCAATGTGGAACATCATTTTTAGAGCTTGCCATGTTCTATGATTCCTATTTACTATTACTGTTTACAGGAGAACTGTGTGCTCTGTGTGTATAAAGACTTTATTTCATTGATTTTTCATCAGGCTTTCAAACACATAGAACTAATCATTTTGTATAAAAAGATTATTAGGGTATAAGAGGCAAATCCATGAGGGGGCATTATCCAATAGGAAAATATATAATAACTATCAGCTAGATTACGAGTTTTCAGCGATATAGGGAAATTAACGAGCGCCACAAAAGCGGCGTTATTTCACCTCCCTATAGCGCTGCTATTACAGGTTTTTTAAAACCTGGCTTGCGCGGGCGATATGGTTAGCGTTGAGCTCCATACCTCACCCAAATACAAGCGTGTTTTGACGTGCTCGTGCACGATTTCCCTATAGACATCAATGGGGAGAGCCGGCAACAAAAAAAGCCTAACACCTGCAATCGCGGAAAAAAAGCTCCGTAACGCAGCCCCATTGATGTCTGTGGGGAAAGAAAAAGTTATGTTTAAACCTAACACCCTAGCACCCCTAACTTAAATATAATTAAAATAAATCTAAATTAAACTTACAATTATTACCTAAATAAATCCTATTTAAAACTAAATACTTACCTGTAAAAAAAAACCTAAGCTAGCTACAATATAACTAATAGTTACATTGTAGCTAGCTTAGGTTTTATTTTTATTTCACAGGTAAGTTTGTATTTATTTTAACTAGGCAGACTAGTTAGTAAATAGTTATTAACTATTTACTAACTACCTAGCTAAAATAAATACAAAGTTACCTGTAAAATAAAACCTAACCTGCCTTACACTAAAACGTAACATTACAATAAAATAAAATAAATTAAATTAATAAAATACAATTATCTACATTAGAAAAAAGAATAAACACTAAATTACACAAAATAAAAAACAAAATGATCAAAAATAAAAAAACCGAATTACTCCTAATCTAATAGCCCTATCAAAATAAAAAGCCCCCCAAAATAAAATAAACCCTAACCTACACTAAGCTACTAATGGCCCTTAAAAGGGCCTTTTGCGGAGCATTGCCCCAAAGAAATCAGCATTTTTACCTGTAAAAAAAAATACAAACAACCCCCCAACAGTAAAACCCACCACCCACACAACCGAACCCCCCAAATAAAATCCTATCTAAATAAACCTAAGCTAACCATTACCCTGAAAATGGCATTTGGATGGGCATTGCCCTTAAAAGGGCATTTAACTCTTTTACATTGCCCAAACCCTAAGCTAAAAATAAAACCCACCCAATAAACCCTTAAAAAAACACTAACCCCTGACAATCCACTTACAGTTTTCGAAGACCGGACATCCATCCTCATCCAGGCGGTAGAAGTCTTCATCCAAGCGGGCAGAAGTCCTCATCGAAGCAGGCAGAAGTCTTCATCCAAGTGGGCAGAAGTCTTCATCCAAGTGGGCAGAAGTATTCATCCAGATGGCATCTTCTATCTTCATCCATCCGGCGCGGAGCGGGTCCATCTTCAAGACATCCAGCGTGGAGCATCCTCTTCTTCCGATGGTCGCTGAAGAATGAAGTTTCCCTTTAAGTGACGTCATCCAAGATGGCGTTCCTTACATTCCGATTGGCTGATAGAATTCTATCAGCCAATAGGAATTAAAGGTGAAAAAATCCTATTGACTGTTGGAATCAGCCAATAGGATTGAGCTTCCATCCTATTGGCTGATCCAATCAGCCAATAGGATTGAGCTTGCATTCTATTGGCTATTCCAATAGAATAGTTTTATTTTATAGGTATTTAGTTTTAAATAGGAATTATTTAGGTAATAATTGTAAGTTTTATTTAGATTTATTTTAATTATATTTAAGTTAGGGGGTGTTAGGGTTAGGCTTAGGGTTACGTTAGGGTTAGGTTTAGGGGTTAATATATTTATGTAGTGATGTGGGAGGCCAGAGGTTTAGGGGTTAATAGTTTATTTTAGTATATTTCGTTGTGGGGGGCTTGTGGTTTAGTGGTTAATAGGTTTATTATTGAGGCGGTGTGGGTGGACGGCAGATTATGGGTTAATAATCATTAAATAATGTTTGCGATGCTGGAGGGCGGTGGTTTAGGGGTTAATAGGTTTATTATAGTGGTGATGATGTCGGGGAGCCGCAGAATAGGGGTTAATACATTTTTTAAGTGGCGGCAATCTCCGGAGCGGCAGATTAAGGGTTAATAATTTTATTTTAGTATTTGTGATGCGGGAGGGCCTCGGTTTAGGGGTTAATATAGGTAATTTATGGGTGTTAAGGGTTAATAATTTTATTTTAGTATTTGCGATGCGGGAAGGCCTCAGTTTAGGGGTTAATAGGTAGTTTATGGGTGTTAGTGTACTTTTAACAGTTTAGTTATGAGTTTTATGCTACAGCTTTGTAGCGTAAAACTCATAACTGCTGACTTTAGATGGCGATATGGATCTTGTCATTTTAGGCTGTACCACTCACATTTTGGCCTCCTATTCAAACTCGTAATTCTAGCACTATGGGAGTCCCATTGAAAAGGGACTTTTTTAAAAGTGCGGTACTGACGTTGTGTGACGGCCAAAAAGGTGTGCGGTACACCTATACCGACAAGACTTGTAATAGCAGCGTTAGGGATAAAGCATCGTTATGAAGCATAACAATGCTTTTTCACTCATAACGCAAAACTCGTAATCTAGCTGTATGCTAGTTACCAATTGTGCACTACCCTCCTGTTGACTGTGGTTTAAACCTATAAAGAACCAATATCTAATCAGACCAGGATATTCTTTGGTCCTGTTTGTTTTTAGCTTTGGGGTTTGATATTATGACAAAAATGTCTCTCATTTTGGGATCTGGACTTGGGATCAGCTTGAACAGTCTTTACAGCAGAAAAAATAGTACTCCACACACTGATATTGGTGTAAAAGCCTTGACCTGTTTATTTGCAAGCGACTTGCAGTTATACATTTTCAACATAAAACAAAATCTTTCTTTACAGCTCTTACTATAGAGTATAAAGCAGTCCTAACTGAAGTTGAGTGGCTTTTCCACACCAACTAAAAAACTTCAAAACAGAATTACAAACTTACAGGCCTAGAACTATTATACAGCAAGTTTTCGGTGTCTCTCTCACTGATTCTATCTAACAGCCCCAGCGCACACTATTGGACAAGTGCTAATTGCAAATGATTAGCTGCAGGTGAGAGAACTAGATTCCCAATTTGCAACTTTCAGCCTCATCCAAACTACAGTGGAATACTGGCCCATAATACACAATAAAATAGTGCGTTTTCAATACCACCATGAACATTGCAAAATTTGTGGGAAAACTTATACTGCATTATAAACAATCCCCTGAGCTCTGTCACAATATGTTAATGTAACCTAAATTTGAACTTGAGTGAGGCATCACTCTGCGATCTAACTGTAAAAACTACTCTTGTGTTAGCAGTAGTGTTATAACTTCTAATTTAGTATTTAAGATTTCCCTTCTTTTTTCTCTCGTTTATAGGTCAAATGAGGGTCAGTGGCCACATATTATGAATATCACAATCTTCATATCTTCCTCTATATAGGAACGTTGTCTTACAGTATAAACCCCCCCACAAAAAACCCCCCACACACAATAGCCAGTTGAAATATGCCATGTAGGTCTATCAGGTTAAAAGCATTAATGAACATTCAAATACTACGGGGGCTGATTGCTCAATTAGCAATGGTGGTTTCTTCTTTCTCAGCAGTGGTTGCTAGAAAATAATATTCAAATGTTTGCAGAGTTGGGATGTAGTGAAATAAAACTGCCACTGAAAGCTTATTAAACCACATTGTTGGTTTATTTAAATTATAGCATGTCACTACTAAACAATTCCCTCCAATGCTTTGATTTGCAAAGTGATTGAACTGGAGTACAATTTACATGCAGTGGGTAGCATAGCCAGTCAGATCTTTAACCCCTTAGTGACCAGACAATTTTTCAATTTTCTTACCATTAAGGACCAAGGCTGTTTTTACATTTCTTTCATGTAATTGGCAAGAGTCCATGAGCTAGTGACGTATGGGATATACAATCCTACCAGGAGGGGCAAAGTTTCCCAAACCTCAAAATGCCTAGAAATACACCCCTCACCACACCCACAATTCAGTTTTACAAACTTTGCCTCCTATGGAGGTGGTGAAGTAAGTTTGTGCTAAGATTTCTACGTTGAAGCCCGATTCCTCTCAGAGTACAGTGAATGTCAGAGGGATGTGAAAGGAGTATCACCTTTTGAATGCAACGGTTTTCCTCACAGGAGATCTATTTCATAAGTTCTCTGTTATCGGTCGTTGAGATTCATCTACCTCCCTTTTCAGATTGACGATATACTCTCATATTCCATTACCTCTACTGATAACCATTTCGGTACTGGTTTGGCTATCTGCTATATGTGGATGGGTGTCTTTTTGGTAAGTATGTTTTCATTACTTAAGACACTCTCAGCTATGGTTTGGCACTTTATGTATTTATATAAAGTTCTAAATACTGTACATGTATTGTGCTTATATTTGCCATGATTCAGGTTTCAGTATATTTCCTTTTGCAGACTGTCCGTTTCATATCTGGTAAATGCATTTTTTAGGAAAATTTATTTCTTACCGGGGGTTTAGTCTTTTTTCAATTGACTGTTATTTTAAATTTGCGGGCAGTATTAGGCTCGCGAGGTCGCAAAATGCCAAACTATATTGCGTCATTTTTGTCGCAAGATTTTTTTTTTGCCACAAAGTTACATTCGATGACGCAAATTCATCATTTCTGGCATCTTTGTCGACGCCGAGTCCTTTCAAAAGGTTGCGTCTTCAATGGCGCGAGCGTGTCATTTCCAGATGTTGTTAGCGCCAAAAATTTTTGTTTGTTTGTGCGGCATACTTGGCTCTAAAATTTTTAATTACTTTAAACCACATTCCTATATGCCTCTTGACCTTTTTTTCTCAAAGGGCTAGGCTGTTTGCATTTTTTTCCCATTCCTGAAACTGCCATATAAGGAAATGGATAATTTTGCTTTATATGTTGTTTTTTTCTCTTACATTTGCAATCTGATCCTGTCTCAGAAATCACTGTTGGAATCCTGCTGACTGATATCAGTTCTACCAAAGCTAAGTACATTTGTTGTAATCTTGTGAAGATTATATCTCCAGCTGTGGTTTGTAATAAGTTGTCATGATAAACTTAAACATGCAGAGAATGTGTCCATCAGTAATAGTACATTGCCTGTTGCTGTTCTTTAACATCTAATGTACAAGATATATCTGTGAATTTATAAGAATTAATTGCTGATTCTATTCAGAAGGCTTTGTCTGCCATCCCACCTTCTAATAAATGTAAAGGTCTTTTAAAACGTCTCATAAAGTTGATGAAATTTCAAATGACCGACATAATGAATTATCCTCCTCTGATGAGGATCTATCTGATTCAGAAGATCCTTCCTCAGATATTGACACTGACAAATCTACTTATTTATTTAAATGGAGTACATTCGTTCTTTGTTGAAGAAGTGTTGATTATATTGGATATTGAGGAGACTAGTCCTCTTGATATTAAAACTAGTAAACGTTTAAATTCTGTTTATAAACCTCCTGTGGTTATTCCAGAGTTTTTTTTTCCAGTTCCTGATGTTATTTCTAATATGATTTCTAAGGAATGGAATAGGCCTGGTTCTTCTTTTATACCGTCTTTAAAGTTTAAAAAATTGTATCCTTTGCCAGCAGTTAGATTGGAGTTTTGGGAAAAGATCCCCAAAGTTGATGGGGCTATCACTACTCTTGCTAAACGTACTACTATTCCTATGGAAGATAGTACTTCTTTTAAAGATCCTTTAGATAGGAAACTTGAATCTTATCTAAGGAACGCTTATTTATTTTCAGGTCTTCTTCTTAGGCCTGCAATTTCTTTGGCTGATGTTGCAGCTGCTTCAACTTTTTGGTTGGAAGCTTTAGCGCAACAAGTATCGGATCATGATTTGTCTAGCATTGTTAACTTGATTCAACATGCTAATAATTTAATTTGTGATGCCATTTTTTTATATCATCAAAATTTATGTTAAATCTATGTCTTTAGCTATTTTAGCTAGAAGAGCTTTGTGGCTTAAATCTTGGAATGCTGATATGACTTCTAAGTCCAGATTGCTATCTCTTTCTTTCCAAGGTAATAAATTATTTGGTTCACAGTTGGATTCAATAATTTCAACTGTCACTGGGGGGAAGGGAGTTTTTTTGCCTCAGGATAAAGATCTAAGGGTAACTCTAAAGCTTCTAACCATTTTCGTTCTTAAATAAGGAACAGAAACCTAATTCTCCCTCCAAGGAATCTGTTTCCAAATGTAAGCCTTCTTCAAATTGGAATAAAACCAAGCCATTTAAGAGATCAAAGTCAGCCCCCAAGTCCACATGAAGGTGCAGCCCTTATTCCTTTTCAGCTGGTAGGGGGCAGATTGAGATTTTTCAAAGATGTTTGGATCAATTCGGTCCAAAATCATTCAGAATATTGTCTCTCAGGGGTACAGAATAGGATTCAGAGTAAGACCGCCTGTGAGAAGATTTTTTCTCTCACGCATTCCAGCAAACCCAGTAAAGGCTCAGGCTTTCCTGAAGTGTGTTTCAGACCTGGAGTTATCTGGGGTAATCATGCCAGTTCCATTTCAGGAACAAGGTCTGGGGTTTTATTCAAATCTATTTATTGTCCTAAAGAAAGAAAATTAATTCAGACCAGTTTTGGATCTAAAAATTTTGAATCGATATGTAAGAGTACCAACTTTCAAAATAGTAACTATAAGGTCTATTCTACCTTTTGTTCAGCAAGGGCATTATATGCCCACAATAGACTTACAGGATGCATATCTTCATATTCCGATTCATCTAGATCGCTATCAGTTCCTGAGATTCTCTTTTCTAGACAAGCATTACCAATTTGTTGCTCTTCCTTTTTGGCCTAGCGACAGCTCTAAGAATCTTTTCAAAGGTTCTCGGTGTCCTACTCTCTGTTATCAGAGAGCGGGGTGTTGCGGTGTTTCCTTATTTGGACAATATCTTGGTACTTGCTCAGTCTTTATGTTTTGCAGAATCTCACACAAATCAACTACTGTTGTTTCTTTGAAGACATGGTTGGGGGATCAATTTACCAAAAAGTTATTTGATTCCTCAGACAAAGGTAACCTTTTTAGGTTTCCATATAGATTCAGTGTCCATGTAGCTATGTGCATGGAAGTTTTAGGTCTCATGACTGCAGCATCAGACACAATCCCCTTTGCTCGTTTTCACATGAGACCTCTTCAGCTTTGTATGCTGAACCAATAGTGCAGGGATTATACAAGGATATCACAATTAATATCCTTAAATCCCAATGTTCAACTATCTCTGACTTGGTGGTTAGCTCACCATTGTATAGTTCAAGGGGCCTCTTTTGTTCATCCAACCTGGACTGTGATCACAACAGATGCAAGTCTTTCAGGTTGGGGAACTGTTTGGGGATCTCTGACAGCACAAGGAGTTAGGAAATTTCAAGAGGCGAGATTACCAATCAATGTTTTGGAACTCCGTGCGATTTTCAGGGCTCTTCAGATTTGGCCTCTGTTGAAGAGAGAACCATTCATTTGTTTTCAGACAGACAATATCACAACTGTGGCATATATCAATAATCAGGGTGGGACTCACAGTCCCCAAGCTATGAAAAAAGTATCTTGGATACTTTCTTGGGTGGAATCAAGCTCCTGTCTAATTTCTGTGGTTCATATCCCAGGTATAGACAATTGGGAAGCGGATTATCTCAGCTGTCAGACTTTACATCCAGGGGAGTAGTCGCTCGATCCAGATGTGTTTTCTCAAATTGTTCAGATTTGAGGTCTTCCAGAAATAGATCTGATGGCTTCCCATCCAAACAAGAAACTACCCAGTTACCTGTCCAGGTCCAGGGATCCTCAGGCGGAAGCAGTGGATGCGTTGACACTTCCTTGGTGTTATCAACCTGCTTATATTTTTCCGCCTCTAGTTCTTCTTCCAAGAGTGATCTCCAAAATCATCATGGAGCAATTGTTTATGTTGCTCGTGGCTCCAGCATGGCCTCACAGGTTTTGGTATGTGGATCTTATTCGGATGTCCAGTTGCCAAACTTGGCCACTTTCATTAAGGCCGGACCTTCTGTCTCAAGGTCCGTTTTTCCATCAGGATCTCAAATCATTAAATTTAAAGGTATGGAAATTGAATGCCTAGTGCTTAGTCATAGAGGTTTCTATGTTACAGGCTCGTAAATCTGTTTCTAGAAAGATTTATTATAGAGTTTGGAAGATTTATATTTCATGGTGTTCTTCTCATAAATTCTCTTGGCATTCGTTCAGAATTCCTAGAATTTTACAGTTTCTTCAGGATGGTTTGGATAAGGGTTTGTCTGCAAGTTCCTTGAAGGGAAAAATGTCTGCTCTTTCTGTTTTATTTCACAGAAAGATTGCTAAACTTCCTGATATTCACTGTTTTGTACAGGCTTTGGTTCATCTCAAGCCTGTCATTAAATCAATCTCTCCTCCTTGGAGTCTTAATTTGGTTTTGAAGGCTTTACAGACTCCTCCTTTTGAGCCTATGCATTCTTTGGACATTAAACTACTTTCTTGGAAAGTGTTGTTCCTTTTGGCCATCTCTTCTGCTAGAAGAGTTACTGAATTATCTGCTCTTTCTTGTGAATCTCCTTTTCTGATTTTTCATAAGGATAAGGCGGTTTTGCGGACTTCATTTAAATTCTTACCTAAGGTTGTGAATTTTAACAACATTAATAGAGAAATTGTTGTTCCTTCCTTGTGTCCTAATGCCAAGAATTCTTTGGAGAGAGCCTTACATTCTTTGGATGTGGTAAGAGCTTTGAAATATTATGTTGAAGCTACTAAAGATTTCAGGAAGACTTCAAGTCTATTTGTTATCTTTTCTGGTTCTAGGAAAGGTCAGAAGGCTTCTGCTGTTTCCTTGGCTTCGTGGTTAAAGCCCCACCTCAGAGAATTACAGCTCATTCTACTAGATCAGTCTCCACTTCATGGGCTTTTAAGAATGAAGCTTCAGTTGATCAGATTTGCAAAGCAGCAACTTGGTCTTCTTTGCATACATTTACTA
The DNA here is from genome assembly GCF_027579735.1 of Bombina bombina. Taxonomy (NCBI): domain Eukaryota; kingdom Metazoa; phylum Chordata; class Amphibia; order Anura; family Bombinatoridae; genus Bombina; species Bombina bombina. The sequence continues at coordinate 297,374,576 of NC_069500.1, read as the reverse complement.
AATTCTACCGTTTTGATGTATTTGCTTCTTCAGAAGCAGTTTTTAGTAGAAAAGTTCTTCAGGCAGCTGTTTCAGTTTCATTCTTCTGCTTATGTTTAAGTTTTTCTTTTCATTTATGAGAATGAATTTATATTTTGGGTTGTGGATTAATTATTTTCAGCGGAAAATGGCTGTTTTTATTTTATCCCTCCCTCTCTAGTGACTCTTGCGTGAAGTTCCACTCTTGGGTATTGCTGTCCCATACGTCACTAGCTCATGGACTCTTGCCAATTACATGAAAGAAAACATAATTTATATAAGAACTTACCTGATAAATTAATTTATTTCATATTGGCAAGAGTCCATGAGGCCCACCCTTTTTATGGTGGTTATGATTTTTTTGTATAAAGCACAATTATTTCCATATTCCTTTGTTGATGCTTTTTACTCCTTTCTTTATCACCCCACTACTTAGCTATTGGTTAAACTGAATTGTGGGTGTGGTGAGGGGTGTATTTATAGGCATTTTGAGGTTTGGGAAACTTTGTCCCTCCTGGTAGGATTGTATATCCCATACGTCACTAGTTCATGGACTCTTGCCAATATGAAAGAAATTAATTTATCAGGTAAGTTCTTACATAAATGATGTTTTTCTCCAACATAGGTGTGTCCGGTCCACGGCGTCATCCTTACTTGTGGGATATTCTCTTCCCCAACAGGAAATGGCAAAGAGCCCAGCAAAGCTGGTCACATGATCCCTCCTAGGCTCCGCCTACCCCAGTCATTCTCTTTGCCGTTGTACAGGCAACATCTCCACGGAGATGGCTTAGAGTTTTTTAGTGTTTAACTGTAGTTTTTATTATTCAATCAAGAGTTTGTTATTTTGAAATAGTGCTGGTATGTACTATTTACTCAGAAACAGAAAAGAGATGAAGATTTCTGTTTGTATGAGGAAAATGATTTTAGCAACCGTCACTAAAATCCATGGCTGTTCCACACAGGACTGTTGAGAGCAATTAACTTCAGTTGGGGGAACAGTGTGCAGTCTCTTGCTGCTTGAGGTATGACACATTCTAACAAGACGATGTAATGCTGGAAGCTGTCATTTTCCCTATGGGATCCGGTAAGCCATGTTTATTACGATCGTAAATAAGGGCTTCACAAGGGCTTATTAAAACTGTAGACTTTTTCTGGGCTAAATCGATTCATTATTAACACATATTTAGCCTTGAGGAATCATTTTATCTGGGTATTTTGATATAATAATATCGGCAGGCACTGTTTTAGACACCTTATTCTTTAGGGGCTTTCCCAAAGCATAAGCAGAGCCTCATTTTCGCGCCGGTGTTGCGCACTTGTTTTTGAGAGGCATGGCATGCAGTCGCATGTGAGAGGAGCTCTGATACTTAGAAAAGACTTTCTGAAGGCGTCATTTGGTATCGTATTCCCCTTTGGGCTTGGTTGGGTCTCAGCAAAGCAGATACCAGGGACTGTAAAGGGGTTAAAGTTCAAAACGGCTCCGGTTCCGTTATTTTAAGGGTTAAAGCTTCCAAATTTGGTGTGCAATACTTTTAAGGCTTTAAGACACTGTGGTGAAAATTTGGTGAATTTTGAACAATTCCTTCATGTTTTTTCGCAATTGCAGTAATAAAGTGTGTTCAGTTTAAAATTTAAAGTGACAGTAACGGTTTTATTTTAAAACGTTTTTTGTACTTTGTTATCAAGTTTATGCCTGTTTAACATGTCTGAACTACCAGATAGACTGTGTTCTGAATGTGGGGAAGCCAGAATTCCTATTCATTTAAATAAATGTGATTTATGTGATAATGACAATGATGCCCAAGATGATTCCTCAAGTGAGGGGAGTAAGCATGGTACTGCATCATTCCCTCCTTCGTCTACACGAGTCTTGCCCACTCAGGAGGCCCCTAGTACATCTAGCGCGCCAATACTCCTTACTATGCAACAATTAACGGCTGTAATGGATAATTCTGTCAAAAACATTTTAGCCAAAATGAACACTTATCAGCGTAAGCGCGGCTGCTCTGTTTTAGATACTGAAGAGCATGACGACGCTGATAATAATATTTCTGAAGGGCCCCTAACCCAGTCTGATGGGGCCAGGGAGGTTTTGTCTGAGGGAGAAATTACTGATTCAGGGAACATTTCTCAACAGGCTGAACCTGATGTGATTGCATTTAAATTTAAGTTGGAACATCTCCGCATTCTGCTTAAGGAGGTATTATCCACTCTGGATGATTGTGACAAGTTGGTCATCCCAGAGAAACTATGTAAAATGGACAAGTTCCTAGAGGTGCCGGGGCTCCCAGAAGCTTTTCCTATACCCAAGCGGGTGGCGGACATTGTTAATAAAGAATGGGAAAGGCCCGGTATTCCTTTCGTCCCTCCCCCCATATTTAAAAAATTGTTTCCTATGGTCGACCCCAGAAAGGACTTATGGCAGACAGTCCCCAAGGTCGAGGGAGCGGTTTCCACTTTAAACAAACGCACCACTATACCCATAGAGGATAGTTGTGCTTTCAAAGATCCTATGGATAAAAAATTAGAAGGTTTGCTTAAAAAGATGTTTGTTCAGCAAGGTTACCTTCTACAACCAATTTCATGCATTGTCCCTGTCGCTACAGCCGCATGTTTCTGGTTCGATGATCTGATAAGAGCGGTCGATAGTGATTCTCCTCCTTTGGAGGAGATTATGGACAGAATCAATGCTCTCAAATTGGCTAATTCTTTCACCCTAGACGCCACTTTGCAATTGGCTAGGTTAGCGGCTAAGAATTCTGGGTTTGCTATTGTGGCGCGCAGAGCGCTTTGGTTGAAATCTTGGTCGGCTGATGCGTCTTCCAAGAACAAGCTACTTAACATTCCTTTCAAGGGGAAAACGCTGTTTGGCCCTGACTTGAAAGAGATTATCTCTGATATCACTGGGGGTAAGGGCCACGCCCTTCCTCAGGATCGGCCTTTCAAGGCAAAAAATAAACCTAATTTTCGTCCCTTTCGTAGAAACGGACCAGCCCAAGGTGCTACGTCCTCTAAGCAAGAGGGTAATACTTCTCAAGCCAAGCCAGCTTGGAGACCAATGCAAGGCTGGAACAAGGGAAAGCAGGCCAAGAAACCTGCCACTGCTACCAAGACAGCATGAAATGTTGGCCCCCGATCCGGGACCGGATCTGGTGGGGGGCAGACTCTCTCTCTTCGCTCAGGCTTGGGCAAGAGATGTTCTGGATCCTTGGGCGCTAGAAATAGTCTCCCAAGGTTATCTTCTGGAATTCAAGGGACTTCCCCCAAGGGGGAGGTTCCAGAGGTCTCAGTTGTCTTCAGACCACATAAAAAGACAGGCATTCTTACATTGTGTAGAAGACCTGTTAAAAATGGGAGTGATTCATCCTGTTCCATTAAGAGAACAAGGGATGGGGTTCTACTCCAATCTGTTCATAGTTCCCAAAAAAGAGGGAACGTTCAGACCAATCTTAGATCTCAAGATCTTAAACAAGTTTCTCAAGGTTCCATCGTTCAAGATGGAAACCATTCGAACTATTCTTCCTTCCATCCAGGAAGGTCAATTCATGACCACGGTGGATTTAAAGGATGCGTATCTACATATTCCTATCCACAAGGAACATCATCGGTTCCTAAGGTTCGCATTCCTGGACAAACATTACCAGTTCGTGGCGCTTCCTTTCGGATTAGCCACTGCTCCAAGGATTTTCACAAAGGTACTAGGGTCCCTTCTAGCTGTGCTAAGACCAAGGGGCATTGCTGTAGTACCTTACTTGGACGACATTCTGATTCAAGCGTCGTCCCTTCCTCAAGCAAAGGCTCACACGGACATTGTCCTGGCCTTTCTCAGATCTCACGGATGGAAAGTGAACGTGGAAAAGAGTTCTCTATCCCCGTCAACAAGGGTTCCCTTCTTGGGAACAATAATAGACTCCTTAGAAATGAGGATTTTTCTGACAGAGGCCAGAAAAACAAAGCTTCTAGACTCTTGTCGGATACTTCATTCCGTTCCTCTTCCTTCCATAGCTCAGTGCATGGAAGTGATCGGGTTGATGGTAGCGGCAATGGACATAGTTCCTTTTGCGCGCATTCATCTAAGACCATTACAACTGTGCATGCTCAGTCAGTGGAATGGGGACTATACAGACTTGTCTCCGAAGATACAAGTAAATCAGACGACCAGAGACTCACTCCGTTGGTGGCTGTCCCTGGACAACCTGTCACAAGGGATGACATTCCGCAGACCAGAGTGGGTCATTGTCACGACCGACGCCAGTCTGATGGGCTGGGGCGCGGTCTGGGGATCCCTGAAAGCTCAGGGTCTTTGGTCTCGGGAAGAATCTCTTCTACCGATAAATATTCTGGAACTGAGAGCGATATTCAATGCTCTCAAGGCTTGGCCTCAGCTAGCGAGGGCCAAGTTCATACGGTTTCAATCAGACAACATGACAACTGTTGCGTACATCAACCATCAGGGGGGAACAAGGAGTTCCCTAGCGATGGAAGAAGTGACCAAAATCATTCTATGGGCGGAGTCTCACTCCTGCCACCTGTCTGCTATCCACATCCCAGGAGTGGAAAATTGGGAAGCGGATTTTCTGAGTCGTCAGACATTGCATCCGGGGGAGTGGGAACTCCATCCGGAAATCTTTGCCCAAGTCACTCAGCTGTGGGGCATTCCAGACATGGATCTGATGGCCTCTCGTCAGAACTTCAAAGTTCCTTGCTACGGGTCCAGATCCAGGGATCCCAAGGCGGCTCTAGTGGATGCACTAGTAGCACCTTGGACCTTCAAACTAGCTTATGTGTTCCCGCCGTTTCCTCTCATCCCCAGGCTGGTAGCCAGGATCAATCAGGAGAGGGCGTCGGTGATCTTGATAGCTCCTGCGTGGCCACGCAGGACTTGGTATGCAGATCTGGTGAATATGTCATCGGCTCCACCTTGGAAGCTACCTTTGAGACGAGACCTTCTTGTTCAGGGTCCGTTCGAACATCCGAATCTGGTTTCACTCCAGCTGACTGCTTGGAGATTGAACGCTTGATTTTATCGAAGCGAGGGTTCTCAGATTCTGTTATTGATACTCTTGTTCAGGCCAGAAAGCCTGTAACTAGAAAGATTTACCACAAAATTTGGAAAAAATATATCTGTTGGTGTGAATCTAAAGGATTCTCTTGGGACAAGGTTAAGATTCCTAGGATTCTATCCTTCCTTCAAGAAGGATTGGAAAAAGGATTATCTGCAAGTTCCCTGAAGGGACAGATTTCTGCCTTGTCGGTGTTACTTCACAAAAAACTGGCTGCTGTGCCAGATGTTCAAGCCTTTGTTCAGGCTCTGGTTAGAATTAAGCCTGTTTACAAACCTTTGACTCCTCCTTGGAGTCTCAATTTAGTTCTTTCAGTTCTTCAGGGGGTTCCGTTTGAACCCTTGCATTCCGTTGATATTAAGTTATTATCTTGGAAAGTTTTGTTTTTAGTTGCAATTTCTTCTGCTAGAAGAGTTTCAGAATTATCTGCTCTGCAGTGTTCTCCTCCTTATCTGGTGTTCCATGCAGATAAGGTGGTTTTACGTACTAAACCTGGTTTTCTTCCAAAAGTTGTTTCTAACAAAAACATTAACCAGGAGATTATCGTACCTTCTCTGTGTCCGAAACCAGTTTCAAAGAAGGAACGTTTGTTGCACAATTTGGATGTTGTTCGCGCTCTAAAATTCTATTTAGATGCTACAAAGGATTTTAGACAAACATCTTCCTTGTTTGTTGTTTATTCTGGTAAAAGGAGAGGTCAAAAAGCAACTTCTACCTCTCTCTCTTTTTGGATTAAAAGCATCATCAGATTGGCTTACGAGACTGCCGGACGGCAGCCTCCCGAAAGAATCACAGCTCATTCCACTAGGGCTGTGGCTTCCACATGGGCCTTCAAGAACGAGGCTTCTGTTGATCAGATATGTAGGGCAGCGACTTGGTCTTCACTGCACACTTTTACCAAATTTTACAAGTTTGATACTTTTGCTTCTTCTGAGGCTATTTTTGGGAGAAAGGTTTTGCAAGCCGTGGTGCCTTCCATTTAGGTGACCTGATTTGCTCCCTCCCTTCATCCGTGTCCTAAAGCTTTGGTATTGGTTCCCACAAGTAAGGATGACGCCGTGGACCGGACACACCTATGTTGGAGAAAACAGAATTTATGTTTACCTGATAAATTACTTTCTCCAACGGTGTGTCCGGTCCACGGCCCGCCCTGGTTTTTTTTAATCAGGTCTGATAATTTATTTTCTTTAACTACAGTCACCACGGTACCATATGGTTTCTCCTATGCAATTATTCCTCCTTAACGTCGGTCGAATGACTGGGGTAGGCGGAGCCTAGGAGGGATCATGTGACCAGCTTTGCTGGGCTCTTTGCCATTTCCTGTTGGGGAAGAGAATATCCCACAAGTAAGGATGACGCCGTGGACCGGACACACCGTTGGAGAAAGTAATTTATCAGGTAAACATAAATTCTGTTTTTGCTGTGTTTGTGTTTAGCTGTAATTTTCCTCTTACTCATTTACTGTACCCACACATATATACCGTTTTTCTCGCCATTAAATTGACTTTCTAAAGATAATATTATTTTCATAATATCATATAATTTACTCTAAAATTGTTTATAAAATATAATGAAACAATTGAAAAAAACACACTTTTTCTAACTTTGACCCCCAAAATCTCTTACACATCTACAACCACCAAACACCCCATGCTAAATAGTTTCTAAATTTTGTCCTGAGTTTAGAAATACCCAATGTTTACATGTTCTTTTTGCAAGTTATAGGGCAATAAGTACAAGTAGAATTTCCAAACCATTTTTTTTCTTCAAAATTAGCCATAGTTACATTGTAACACTGATTTCTATCAGGAATCCCTGAATATCCCTTGACATGTGTATATATATATATATATATATATATATATATATATATATATATATTTTAGTAGACAACCCAAAGTATTGATCTAGACCCATTTTGGTATATTTCATGCCATCATTTCACCGCTAAATGCGATCAAATAAAAAAAAACGTTAACTTTTTCACAAGCTTTAGGTTTCTCACTAAAATTATTTACAAACAGCGTGTGCAATTATGGCACAAATGGTTGCAAACTACCCAGTTACCTGTCCAGGTCCAGGGATCCTCAGGCGGAAGCAGTGGATGCGTTGACACTTCCTTGGTGTTATCAACCTGCTTATATTTTTCCGCCTCTAGTTCTTCTTCCAAGAGTGATCTCCAAAATCATCATGGAGCAATCGTTTATGTTGCTCGTGGCTCCAGCATGGCCTCACAGGTTTTGGTATGTGGATCTTATTCGGATGTCCAGTTGCCAAACTTGGCCACTTTCATTAAGGCCGGACCTTCTGTCTCAAGGTCCGTTTTTCCATCAGGATCTCAAATCATTAAATTTAAAGGTATGGAAATTGAATGCCTAGTGCTTAGTCATAGAGGTTTCTATGTTACAGGCTCGTAAATCTGTTTCTAGAAAGATTTATTATAGAGTTTGGAAGATTTATATTTCATGGTGTTCTTCTCATAAATTCTCTTGGCATTCGTTCAGAATTCCTAGAATTTTACAGTTTCTTCAGGATGGTTTGGATAAGGGTTTGTCTGCAAGTTCCTTGAAGGGAAAAATGTCTGCTCTTTCTGTTTTATTTCACAGAAAGATTGCTAAACTTCCTGATATTCACTGTTTTGTACAGGCTTTGGTTCATCTCAAGCCTGTCATTAAATCAATCTCTCCTCCTTGGAGTCTTAATTTGGTTTTGAAGGCTTTACAGACTCCTCCTTTTGAGCCTATGCATTCTTTGGACATTAAACTACTTTCTTGGAAAGTGTTGTTCCTTTTGGCCATCTCTTCTGCTAGAAGAGTTACTGAATTATCTGCTCTTTCTTGTGAATCTCCTTTTCTGATTTTTCATAAGGATAAGGCGGTTTTGCGGACTTCATTTAAATTCTTACCTAAGGTTGTGAATTTTAACAACATTAATAGAGAAATTGTTGTTCCTTCCTTGTGTCCTAATGCCAAGAATTCTTTGGAGAGAGCCTTACATTCTTTGGATGTGGTAAGAGCTTTGAAATATTATGTTGAAGCTACTAAAGATTTCAGGAAGACTTCAAGTCTATTTGTTATCTTTTCTGGTTCTAGGAAAGGTCAGAAGGCTTCTGCTGTTTCCTTGGCTTCGCGGTTAAAGCCCCGCCTCAGAGAATTACAGCTCATTCTACTAGATCAGTCTCCACTTCATGGGCTTTTAAGAATGAAGCTTCAGTTGATCAGATTTGCAAAGCAGCAACTTGGTCTTCTTTGCATACATTTACTAAATTCTACCGTTTTGATGTATTTGCTTCTTCAGAAGCAGTTTTTAGTAGAAAAGTTCTTCAGGCAGCTGTTTCAGTTTCATTCTTCTGCTTATGTTTAAGTTTTTCTTTTCATTTATGAGAATGAATTTATATTTTGGGTTGTGGATTAATTATTTTCAGCGGAAAATGGCTGTTTTTATTTTATCCCTCCCTCTCTAGTGACTCTTGCGTGAAGTTCCACTCTTGGGTATTGCTGTCCCATACGTCACTAGCTCATGGACTCTTGCCAATTACATGAAAGAAAACATAATTTATATAAGAACTTACCTGATAAATTAATTTATTTCATATTGGCAAGAGTCCATGAGGCCCACCCTTTTTATGGTGGTTATGATTTTTTTGTATAAAGCACAATTATTTCCATATTCCTTTGTTGATGCTTTTTACTCCTTTCTTTATCACCCCACTACTTAGCTATTGGTTAAACTGAATTGTGGGTGTGGTGAGGGGTGTATTTATAGGCATTTTGAGGTTTGGGAAACTTTGTCCCTCCTGGTAGGATTGTATATCCCATACGTCACTAGTTCATGGACTCTTGCCAATATGAAAGAAATTAATTTATCAGGTAAGTTCTTACATAAATGATGTTTTTTGCTGTGTTTGTGTTTAGCTGTAATTTTCCTCTTACTCATTTACTGTACCCACACATATATACCGTTTTTCTCGCCATTAAATTGACTTTCTAAAGATAATATTATTTTCATAATATCATATAATTTACTCTAAAATTGTTTATAAAATATAATGAAACAATTGAAAAAAACACACTTTTTCTAACTTTGACCCCCAAAATCTCTTACACATCTACAACCACCAAACACCCCATGCTAAATAGTTTCTAAATTTTGTCCTGAGTTTAGAAATACCCAATGTTTACATGTTCTTTTTGCAAGTTATAGGGCAATAAGTACAAGTAGAATTTCCAAACCATTTTTTTTCTTCAAAATTAGCCATAGTTACATTGTAACACTGATTTCTATCAGGAATCCCTGAATATCCCTTGACATGTATATATATATATATATATATATATATATATATATATATATTTTAGTAGACAACCCAAAGTATTGATCTAGACCCATTTTGGTATATTTCATGCCATCATTTCACCGCTAAATGCGATCAAATAAAAAAAAACGTTAACTTTTTCACAAGCTTTAGGTTTCTCACTGAAATTATTTACAAACAGCGTGTGCAATTATGGCACAAATGGTTGCAAATGCTTCTCTGGGGTCCCCTTTGTTCAGAAATAGCAGACATATCATTACCGCCATCTTAAGTACTTCTAGTTTTTTTTTTTTTTTAATATATATTCTGCAGTGTTGGATCCCCCTTAGCCACCAACCTCCCTGATCCCCCCCAAACAGCTCTCTAACCCTCCCCCTCTACCTATTTGCCACCCGTGGTTTGATAGCTCCATCAGAGAAATGAAAAGAACAGGACGTAAGCTCGAGAGAAAGTGGCGCAGAACACATGATCCAGAGGATAAAGCCGCTCTTACCAAACATCTAAATAAATATCAATCCAAGATAACTCAGAAAAAATCTTCATTTTTATCACGCAAAATTGCACTCTCCCACAATAGACTCAGGCAACTGTTTCGCACAGTAGAAAGGCTCTGCAAACCAGCATGCATGCTTAGCCCCACCAACTTTTCTCAGGATAAATGTGAAGCATTTGCAAACTTCTTCAGAGACAAGATTTCCTCAATCTGAACCGCTATCACAGCAGGCCAAACAGTTACACACCAGAACCACTATAATGGAATGCCAGACTGCCCCAGTTTATAGTCCACTTTTACAAATGTGGATATAAAAGAAGTTAAAAACACCATACAAAAGTTGCACCCTACTACGTGTGACTTAGACCCTGCTCCAACTCAGCTCATATCTTGATGCATTGAAACACTCGCCCCAGTCCTCACAAAAATAGTGCAGTGTTCACTAAAAACAGGAGACTTTCCAGATCCTCTAAAAGAAGCTGTGGTAAAACCACTCCTAAAAAACCTTTATTAGACCCAGACTACATGACTAATTACAGACCAGTATCCAACCTCCCATTTCTGGTGAAAATAATTGAAAAAGTAGTGGCAATTCAACTGGAAGCCCATCTATCACGCCTAAACATATTCGATCCTTTCCAGTCAGGCTTCAGATGCCGCCACAGCACTGAAACAGCGCTAGTCCAAGTGCTAAATGATCTCCTCATGGCAAGAGACAAAGGTGATTACTCCATTCTAATCCTCCTGGATCTCTCAGCTGCATTTGACACCATTGACCATAGGATTCTAATAGAGCGCTTGCAGTACATCTGTGGTCTAGGAGGCACAGTCCTTAACTGGTTTAAATCCTTCCTCGCTGGTAGATCACAGAGAGTAATATCAGGATCAAGCTCATCAGCACCAACAGAACTGGCCTGCGGAGTTCCACAAGGATCTATCCTGTCTCCCATGCTATTCGCAATTTACTTACTACCACTGAGGGACATCATTAACCAACATGGCCTAAGGTATCATTGTTACGCTGATGACACACAACTCTACTTCTCCTTTGCTCCAGACAAACCCAGCATCCCGCATAAACAGTTGCTTAACAGACCTCATAGAATGGATGAATGCTAGCTGTCTCAAAGTGAACACGGACAAAACAGAGTTACTCTTGGTGAGGGGACCCCGGGCATCAAAAATATCCCACGATCACCCAACTGGCCTGGAGCTTGGAGGCTCTGAACTCGTTAGTTCAGCAAAGGAGTGCTGATTGATGCTGGACTATCTTTTAAACAGCAGATTTCCTCCGTAATAAAATCTGCCTACTTTCATCTGAAAAACATAGCCAGGATACAACACTTAATTCCACCGGATGATCTGCCAACATTAATCCATGCATTTGTATCCTCTAGGCTAGATTACTGCAATGCACTTTATTTGGGCCTCCCAAAAAAAGAACTCCATCGCCTTCAGACAGTACAAAACGCAGCAACAAGACTATTGACCAATCAAACTCATTCCTGCCACTTAACACCTGTTCTCCACTCCCTGCATTGGCTTCCAATTAAATGGCTAACATATTTTAAAATTGGCCTGCTGACCTTCAAAGCCTTAAACAACCAAGGCCCACAGTACCTGAAGGAGCTCCTGATACCCTACTTCCCATCCCGTTCACTTAGGTCAGCCAATACATCCCTCCTCTCAGTGCCAAGAATAAGGACAAACTCAGGCTCAAGAGCATTCTGCAATGCTGCCCCTACTTTCTGGAACTCTTTACCATGCGCAATCAGAGAGGCACCGTCCTTACAGACTTTTAAAAAAAAGCTAAAGACCCACCTCTTCCATCAGGCATTCAGTCCTCTTATCTGACCTTCAGAAACTCCTAACTTTTATGTCTTATGTTGGTACAGTATATTTGTAAAGTGCTTTGATTCTCACAGGGAGAAAAGCGCTAAATAAATCGCAAATTATTATTATATCTTAAGTACTGTCAGCTGTCTGTCAGTACCCAGTTTGCAAAAAAAAATGGCTTTTTTAATAAAAATAAATAAATAAAAACCCAATTTTTCTGTAGTGTAGCTGCCCCCTCAATACCCTACACAACTCTCCCTCCCAGATCCCTTTCCCAACACTATCCTCCCCCTCTCCCTCCTTCCTTTTCACTAACATTTTTCCATAGTGTAGCGGTCCCACCTGCTCCCGCCCCTTTGCGCGCGACCAGACCTCTCTGCATCTGAAACCAGAACTGCTCCAGCGATGGGCCGCCTACCCGCCTCCCTGCTATCCCTCCCAAGCCACCAATGATTGGCACCATTGCTGGCCTATGCAGAGAGGGCCACAGAGTTGCTCTCTCTGCATTGGTTGCTTAAAAAAAGGGTATTGCACAATGCCTCAATATTGAGGCATCGCTGCAATACCCTGAAAGTGGCTGGAAATCTCTCTCTTTCTCTCTCTCTCCCTCTCGCCCCTGTGAGTGTGCTTTTTTCTTGCAAAACTATATATATATATATATATATATATATATATATATATATATACACTATATATATATATATATATATAATATATATATATATATATATATATATATATATATATGTGCATTGGAGCCCTATGCAGTTACAGGGACAGTCAACACTAAAATTGTTATTGTTTAAAAAGATAGATAACACCTTTACTACCCATTCCCAAGCTTTGCACAATCAGCATTGTTATATTAATTTATGTTATAACATATAAACCTCTAAATTTCTGCCTGTTTCCAAGCCACTACAAACAGCCTCTTATCATATGCTTTTGTATTAGCTTTTCACAACAAAACAAGGCTTGTTCATGTGCTCTCCCGGGAGTTATGGCTGACACTGCACTAATTGGCTAAAATGCAAGTCAATAGAAAATAAATAAAAAAATAGTCATGTGATCAGGGGGCTGTCAAAAGAGGCTTAGATACAAGGTAATCACAGGGGTTAAAAGTATATTAAAGGACCACTCAATGAAGTAGAATTGCATAAATAACAAGTGCATAATAAAAAGACAAGGCAATAACAAGTACTCTTAATTTCAAATAAACAGTATATTCTTTTCTGACAAATTTATTTTTTTCTCCCATTTTCCCAGCCACCTGTATCATGTGGCAGATATCAACCAATAACAGAATGTATGAATATAAAAAGATTGTGCAAAATCTGATAATGGAAGTGTCTTAAAACTGCATACTCTAAATCATAAAAGTTTATTTTGACGTGAGTCCCTGGGGAATGGGGAATTTTTTGGAGTTGACTGTCCCTTTAAGTAACTGAAACATGTAAAATCATATTTATGCAATATTCATATTAAATAAAGTATTATACTGTGTATTTACTGTGTATTTACTCTACTGTAAATATTTCACATTTTAATATTCTACACATATGGGAATATGTTCTAAATAGTTATTAACAGATATTCCTCTCTCTCTCTCTCTCTCTCTCTCTCTCTCTCTCTCTCTCTCTCTCTCTCTCTCTCTCTATATTTATATATATATATATATATATATATCTGTTTATATTTGTGCCTATATATATATATATATATATATATATATATATATATATATATATATTGTACCACAATACAATCAGATATATGTAGAAATATGTATTTACGAATAAATATAACATATTCTGCTACATGAAGTACATTGGAATGTGAAATATTTATATTTTCATGTCGGGTTAGCACACTTGAGAAAATGTGATCACGTTTGCTCGCAAGTAGGGTAATATTCCCCCCCCCCACTTATTTTGCTCCATTGACTTCTATTGGAGAATACGTTAATGCATTTGCGATATTCAAAAATCAGCTTTTTGCGCACATTGGGTTAGCGTGTGAGATAACCTTTTACTTTCAACTTGTAATATAAGCGCTACTCGACGTGCACAAAAACCTTACTCCTAGTGGAGTTAGCGCGTGACCGGGAGAGATAAATACCGCTCCACTTGTAATCTGGCCCTGTATTGGCGATATCTATTACCTTACAGCTATATCTGTATTACATATTATACCTGGTGTAGATTATTGGGCCTCTAGTTATAAAGCCGTCAACCACAAATACGTTGGAATTCCGCAGCGTATTTGTGGCGAGGCTGATTCGCCTTAGTTATCAAAGGCTAGAGACCGGCAAAAGTAGAATATAGTGACGTAAGCTACGATCCGCCGGTCTCAGTCCGACACAGATCGATGCTTACGTCACTACAGATGTTCCGAATGCAAGTTCGGCACTATCTGACTACTTTTGCTAGTTATCAAATAACTAGCAGGTACGCTCAGCACTATTCCGTCCCAGCGTACCTGGTTTTCAATCCGCCGCCCTGGTGGCGGCGGATCCCATAGGAATCAATGGGAGTCTGACAGCAGCGAAAGCTCATGTTTGCTGCTGCCCAATATCCCATTGATTTCTAGGAGATGTCTGCACCTAACACCCTAACATGTACCCCGAGTCTAAACACCCCTAATCTGCCCCCCCTTCACCGCCACCACCTAAATAAAGTTATTACCCCCTAAACCGCCGCTCCCGGACCCCGCCACCACCTACATTATACCTATTAACCCCTAATCTGCCGCCCCCTATACTGCCGCCACCTATATTAAAGTTATTAACCCCTATTCTGCGGATCCCGTACCCCGGCGCAACTAAATAAATTGTTTAACCCCTAAACCGCCGCTCCCGGACCCCGCCTCAACTAAATTAAATGTTTAACCCCTAAACCGCCGCTCCCGGACCCCGCCGCCACCTATATTAAACTTATTAACCCCTAAACCTAAGTCTAACACTAACACTAACACCCCCCTAACTTAAATATTATTTAAATAAATCTAAATACATATTACAATTATTAACTAAATTATTCCTATTTAAAACTAAATACCTGTAAAATAAACCCTAAAATAGCTACAATATAACTAATAATTATATTGTAGCTATTTTAGGATTTATTTTTATTTTACAGGCAACTTTGTATTTATTTTAAATAGGTACAATAGCTATTAAATAGTTATTAACTATTTAATAGCTACCTAGTTAAAATAACTACAAAATTACCTGTAAAATAAATCCTAACCTACGTTACGAATACACCTAACACTACACTATCATTAAATTAATTAAATAAATTACCTACAATTACCTAAAATTAAATACAATTAAATAAACTAAACTATAGTACAACCCCCCCCACTAAATTACAGAAAATAAAAAAAATACAAGAACTTTAAACTAATTACACCTAATCTAAGCCCCCTAATAAAATAAAAAAAAACCCAAAAATAATAAAATGCCCTACCCTATAATAAATTACAAAGTAATCAGCTCTTTTACCAGCCCTTTAAAGGGCTTTTTGCGGGGCATTGCCCCAAAGTAATTAGCTCTTTTACCTGTAAAAAAAAATACACCCCCCCAACATTACAACCCACCACCCACACACCCCTACTCTAAAACCCACCCAAACCCCCCTTAAAAAAACCTAACACTAACCCCCTGAAGATCCCCCTACCTTGAGCCGTGTTCACCCAGCCGGGCCAAATTCTTCATCCAAGCGGGGAAGAAGAGGTCCTCCATCCGGCCGAAGTCTTCATCCAAGCGGCGTCTTCTATCTTCAATCATCTGGAGCGGAGCCATCTTCCATCCAGCCGACGCGGAGCCATCTTCTTCCAACGACGTCCTAACACTGAATGCCTGGTCCTTTAAATGACGTCATCCAAGATGGCGTCCCTCAAATTCCGATTGGCTGATAGGATTCTATCAGCCAATCAGAATTAAGGTAGGAAAAATCAGATTGGTTGATGTAATCAGCCAATCGGATAGAATCCTATCAGCCAATCGGAATTCGAGGGACGCCATCTTGGATGACGTCATTTAAAGGACCAGGCATTCGGTGTTAGGATGTCGTTGGAAGAAGATGGCTCCGCGTCGGCTGGATTGAAGATGGCTCCGCTCCGCTCTGGATGATTGAAGATAGAAGACGTGGCTTGGATGAAGACTTCGGCCGGATGGAGGACCTCTTCTGCCCCGCTTGGATGAAGAATTCGGCCCGGCTGGGTGAACACGGCTCAAGGTAGGGGGATCTTCAGGGGGTTAGTGTTAGGTTTTTTAAAGGGGGGTTTGGGTGGGTTTTAGAGTAGGGGTGTGTGGGTGGTGGGTTGTAATGTTGGGGGGGGTTGTATTTTTTTTTACAGGTAAAAGAGCTGATTACTTTGGGGCAATGCCCCGCAAAAAGCCCTTTTAAAGGCTGGTAAAAGAGCTGATTACTTTGTAATTTAGTATAGGGTAGGGCATTTTATTATTTTGGGGGCTTTTGTATTTTATTAGGGGGCTTAGATTAGGTGTAATCAGTTTAAAGTTCTTGTATTTTTTTTATTTTCTGTAATTTAGTGGGGTTTTTTGTACTATAGTTTAGTTTATTTAATTGTATTTAATTTTAGGTAATTGTAGGTAATTAATTTAATTAATTTAATGATAGTGTAGTGTATTTGTAACTTAGGTTAGGATTTATTTTACAGGTAATTTTGTAGTTATTTTAACTAGGTAGCTATTAAATAGTTAATAACTATTTAATAGCTATTGTACCTATTTAAAATAAATACAAAGTTGCCTGTAAAATAAAAATAAATCCTAAAATAGCTACAATATAATTATTAGTTATATTGTAGCTATTTTAGGGTTTATTTTACAGGTATTTAGTTTTAAATAGGAATAATTTAGTTAATAATTGTAATATGTATTTAGATTTATTTAAATAATATTTAAGTTAGGGGGGTGTTAGTGTTAGTGTTAGACTTAGGTTTAGGGGTTAATAAGTTTAATATAGGTGGCGGCGGAGTCCGGGAGCGGCGGTTTAGGGGTTAAACATTTAATTTAGTTGAGGCGGGGTCCGGGAGCGGCGGTTTAGGGGTTAAACAATTTATTTAGTTGCGCCGGGGACCGGGATCCGCAGGATAGGGGTTAATAACTTTAATATAGGTGGCGGCAGTATAGGGGGCGGCAGATTAGGGGTTAATAGGTATAATGTAGGTGGCGGCGGGGTCCGGGAGCGGCGGTTTAGGGGGTAATAACTTTATTTAGGTGGTGGCGGTGAAGGGGGGGCAGATTAGGGGTGTTTAGACTCGGAGTACATGTTAGGGTGTTAGGTGCAGACATCTCCTAGAAATCAATGGGATATTGGGCAGCAGCAAACATGAGCTTTCGCTGCTGTCAGACTCCCATTGATTCCTATGGGATCCGCCGCCACCAGGGCGGCGGATTGAAAACCAGGTACGCTGGGCCGGAATAGTGCTGAGCGTACCTGCTAGTTATTTGATAACTAGCAAAAGTAGTCAGATAGTGCCGAACTTGCATTCGGAACATCTGTAGTGACATAAGCATCGATCTGTGTCGGACTGAGACCGGCAGATCGTAGCTTACGTCACTATATTCTACTTTTGCCGGTCTAGCCTTTGATAACTAAGGCGAATCAGCCTCGCCACAAATACGCTGCGGAATTCCAGCGTATTTGCGGTTGACGGCTTTATAACTAGAGGCCCAATAATCTACACCAGGTATAATATATAATACAGCTATAGCTGTAAGGTAATAGATATCGCCAATACAGGGCCAGATTACAAGTGGAGCGGTATTTATCTCTTCCGGTCACGCGCTAACTCCACTAGGAGTAAGGTTTTTGTGCACGTCGAGTAGCGCTTATATTACAAGTTGAAAGTAAAAGGTTATCTCACACGCTAACCCAATGTGCGCAAAAAGCTGATTTTCGAATATCGCAAATGCATTAACGTATTCTCCAATAGAAGTCAATGGAGCTATAATTATATTGTAGCTATTTTAGGGTTTATTTTACAGGTAAGTATTTAGTTTTAAATAGGAATAATTTAGTTAATAATTGTTATATGTATTTAGATTTATTTAAATAATATTTAAGCTAGGGGGGTGTTAGTGTTAGACTTAGGTTTAGGGGTTAATAAGTTTAATATAGGTGGTGGCGGGATCCGGGAACATCGGTTTAGGGGTTAAACATTTAATTTAGTTGCAGCGGGGTCCGGGAGCGATGGTTTAGGGGTTAAACAATTTATTTAGTTGCGGCGGTGTCCGGGATCTGCAGGATAGGGGTTAATAACTTTAATATAGGTGGCGGAGGTATAAGGGATGGCAGATTAGGGGTTAATAGGTATAATGTAGGTGGCGGCGGGGTCAGAGAGCGGCGGTTTAGGGGGTAATAACTTTATTCAGGTGCGGGGGGCTCCGGGAGCAGAGGTTTAGAGGGTAAAACTGTATAGTTTAGTGTGGGTGCTTAGTGACAGGCTAGCAAGAAAGCTGCGAAGAAGCCGATGAGCAGCGAGATCGATGACTGTCAGTTAACAACAGTCCGCTGCTCATCGCTCCGTACTTGGTTCGCGGCTTCTTGACAGCTTTCTTGATAACTTTGGCAAACGTATTCAGGTCTGCGGCGGCGATGTTAGGCGAGCTTAGGCGAGCGTATTGGGCCGGCGAATGCAGGTAAGTAGACGGCTTGATACATAGAGGCCTTGGTAGTGACTGTGGTGGGTAAATATAGGAACATTGTCAAAACTAATATAGGTGTTGCTCACAATATATCATTTAATAAATAAAAGCTGCCTATGAGCCATGTTGTATGCTGATGCGATCACAATCAGCCATTTAAATTGGTTATTGGTGCATTATTATTTCAGTGAAAACCTGGTTTTATAATTACCACGTGCCAGTCCTGTTCTTCTGATCACAATTCAGATAAGTGATACTTAAAGTGATGACTGTTAGTGATAGTTTAGATGGAGTTCAGTTCATCAGATATGATAAAGGTGCTCTACAGCTTATTTGTTAATGTAGATATGAAATTCAAATACCCCTTACTCTGCCGTACACTTCAAAAGTATTTTCTTCTGTGAGCTACGGTTTGAATTGTTGTCCAATCAGCGCACTCCCTATATGGCATTTTTGTTTTAGCTAGAGCGCTGATTGGAGAACAATTCAAACTGTTAGCTCACAGAAAAATTAAAGGGACAGTTTACTCCAGAATTTTTGTTGTTTAAAAAGATTTCCCCTTATTTCAGTTATTTTGACAGATTTTTGACAGACTTGCATTTTAGCCAATCAGTGCTGACTCCTAGGTAACTCCACGGGCTTGGGCACAATGCTATCTATATAACTGTCAAAATGCACTGAGATTAAAGGGCTTAGAAATTACAATATGAGCCTACATAGGTTTAGCTTTAAACTAAGAATACCAGTAGAACAACAAAGCAAATTTGATGATAAACGTAAATTAGAAAATTGTTTAAAATTACATACCCTATCTGAATCATGAAAGCTTAATTTTGACTAGACTGTCCCTTTAACTTTTGAAAAGGGCGGCAGAGCAAGGAAAATTAGAATTTTTTATCTATATTAAAAACTAACGGCTAGATTTAGAGTTCTGCGGCCAAAGGGGTGCGTTAGCTACGCGTGTTTTTTTCCCCCCGCACCTTTTAAATACCGCTGGTATTTAGAGTTCACAGAATGGCTGCGTTAGGCTCCAAAAAGGGAGCGTAGAGCATATTTACCGCCACTGCAACTCTAAATACCAGCATTGCTTACGGACGCGGCCAGCTTCAAAAACGTGCTCGTGCACGATTCCCCCATAGAAAACAATGGGGCCGTTTGAGCTGAAAAAAAACCTAACACCTGCAAAAAAGCAGCATTCAGCTCCTAACGCAGCCCCATTGTTTTCTATGGGGAAACACTTCCTAAGTCTGCACCTAACACCCTAACATGAACCCCGAGTCTAAACACCCCTAACCTTACACTTATTAACCCCTAATCTGCCGCCCCCGCTATCGCTGACCCCTGCATATTATTATTAACCCCTAATCTGCCGCTCCGTACACCGCAGCAACCTACGTTATCCCTATGTACCCCTAATCTGCTGCCCCTAACACTGCCGACCCCTATATTATATTTATTAACCCCTAATCTGCCGCCCCCGCTATCGCTGACACCTGCATATTATTATTAACCCATAATCTGCCGCTCCGTACACCGCCGCCAGCTACATTATACCTATGTACCCCTAATCTGCTGCCCCTAACACCGCCGACCCCTATATTATATTTATTAACCCCTAATCTGCCCCCCACAACGTCGCCTCCACCTACCTACAATAATTAACCCCTAATCTGCCGACCGGATCTCACCGCTACTATAATAAATGTATTAACCCTTAAAGCTAAGTCTAACTCTAACCCTAACACCCCCCTAACTTAAAGGGACAGTATACTGTAAAATAGTTTTTCCCTTAATGTGTTTACAATTGCTTTTTTTACCAACTGCAGAGTAAAAAAGTATGAAAATTTGCTTTTTAAGGTTTATTTTTGTATATTAAAACTCTGATTTTGTGTTTTGAAGCCACAACCTAATAAAATAGGTTGAGCTTGTATGTATAATCAGATCTCATTACTATATCACAATGTCTACATATACATGTTTCTTTATCTTATATCTGTCCATAAAACAATCACCAGTACTTGGAGAGAACAATGGAAAATCAACATTTTATTACCTTATCTCCTATATTCCACTGGGAGTGTAATTTCTTCTGCTGGCTGTGTTTACAAAGCTTATCTATAGTTGGGACCTGCGGCCACAAACTTTCAGAATAGGTGGGGATACCACATGCTACATCAACTATTTCAAATGCCAATATAAGGGTAAAGGAGCTACTTGTAAACAATTGAATACACTCCAGCAGGTAAAGTGGATCATTGGGAACAAATTAAAGGGGAGAACATTTTTGAGTAAACTGTCCCTTTAAATATAATTTAAATCTAACGAAATAAATTAACTATTATTAAATAAATTATTCCTATTTAAAGCTAAATACTTACCTGTAAAATAAAACCTAATATAGCTACAATATAAATTATAATTATATTGTAGCTATTTTAGGATTAATATTTATTTTACAGGCAACTTTGTAATTATATTAACCAGGTACAATAGCTATTAAATAGTTAATAACCATTTAATAGTTACCTAGTTAAAATAATTACAAAATTACCAGCTGGCGGCGGTGTACGGAGCGGCAGATTAGGGGTTAAAAAATTTTAATAGAGTGGCGGCGATGTGGGGGGACCTCGGTTTAGGGGTACATAGGTAGTTTATGGGTGTTAGTGTACTTTAGAGCACAGTAGTTAAGAGCTTTATGAACCGGCGTTAGCCCAGAAAGCTCTTAACTACTGACTTTTTTTTGCTGCTGGAGTTTTGTCGTTAGATTTCTAACGCTCACTTCAGCCACGACTCTAAATACCGGCGTTAGAAAGATCCCATTGAAAAGATAGGATACGCAAATGGCGTAGGGGGATCTGCGGTATGGAAAAGTCGCGGCTGCAAAGTGAGTGTTAGACCCTTTCCTGACTGACTCCAAATACCAGAGGGCGGTAAAATCGGCGTTAGGAGCCTCTAACGCTGGTTTTGACTGCTACCGCCCAACTCTAAATCTAGCCGTAAGTTATATTGCATCTTCATTACAACTGATGTATTAAACTCCATCTAAAATATCGCTAACAGTCGGGATCTGATTTTAAAAAGAGGGGATTTTATCATCACTTTAAGGACATGCTTACGTTTCCTTTTTTCACTTATCGAATTCCTAAAAGGACTTGATAAACCCCAGACAACACTTATTAACTTATACAAAGTACCCCCCCAAAGTTTTCAAATGTAAAATTGGTTTTGTGCTTGGGTAAACACACTAAAATAGCCTTCACCATAATGGGTGACATTAAGAAACAACATCACTTAACAGATACAAACACTTGTAATTATTAAACCCCTGAAATTCCTTTTTTCGTTTGATGGGGTATTTGTATTATAAAATCGTGAAACAAAGAAGATAAAAATTTCATGTTGTTTTTGGGAGGTAACAATTTCAAGATTCAGAGGTATTAATGGTAAAAGCATTTTAGGATAATGATCACTAGAAAAACATAATGACAATTATGGCTTGTGATCAATGCTAAAATTGGTGTTTGAGTATCTAAAAAGACAGCAAACACCTTGAGATTTTTATATAAAATGTTTAGTTATGCATAATGAAACAACTTTGCAATATAGTTTCATTATTTTGCCCCCTTTTTGTGTATTTAGCACTGAAAATTGAGCAATTTCTACTTTTTAGAACTTGAAATGCACCCTTTTGACTTCTCACGGCTAACTCTGCAACATATCTATCCCTACTCGACTTTGGGCCAGATAACAATAGAGCATTAATTGTGCTAGAAGTAAGCTTTATGCGCTTGTCCGGTTGCACTTGTATTATGGGTTGAATGTAAACTGTTTTTGCTTGTGCACTAACCCGACGAGTGCAAAAAGATGAAGTTTGAATATTGCGTGTGCATTCCCGTATTCCCTAATAGAAGTCAATGGAGAAAAAAAGTGGAAAAACACCCCACTCTTGCGTAAACCTGATTGCATATTCTCATGTGCGCTAACCCGACATGAAAATATTTCACATTCTTTTCAACAATTAGCTTTTTCAATTTCTTTGGTAACTTTTTGTAGACCTAGGGTCCGATTTAACAACGGCCGAATGGCCCCTAATCGCCCTGTTTCCGTGCGAGCCATCAGTCTCGCAGGAAACAGGAGTTAAGACCACTGCCTCTTAACTCATACAGCTCCTCTGAGACTGCGGACATCAATCCGCCTGATCGTGTTGATTGAGCCCCCCCTGCTAGCGGACGATTGGCTGCGGATCTGCAGGGGGCGTATGCTGTCGGCATTCAGCGATGTCTGGCGGAGATGATCCGCCAGACATTGATAAATTGGCCCCCATGGCTCTTCCAGTAGGATACGATCCCAAACATCCAAGTAACTCTGATAGCAATCTGGGTTAAATCAGAATTACTTTAATTGATGGCAGGTGTATGCTACTTATCTACAGGCATGATTTAGAAACAGATTGAACTGATTGTGAACACAGCTAGCCCCATTTTCTTTTAACATGTTACTAGTAATGAACTACTTTGTTTTTATTTCTGGATTTTTGTTGTTGGAAGATCACATTACAGATGGAAAAAGTCTGACATTTACATTTCTGTCTTTAAATTTAAAAATAAATAAATTCATAAGTGTGTAGACTTTTTATATCCACTGTATATTTAAATATATACTTGGTGTTACTACATTAGCTATATTAAAGGGACATGAAACCCCAAATTTTTCTTTCATGATTCAAATAGAGAATACAATTTTAAACAACATTCCAATTTACTTCCATTATCTTATTTGCTTCATTCTCTAGATATCATTTGTTGAAGAAACATAAATGCACATGGGTAAGCCAATCACATGAGGCAGCTATGTGCTGCCACCAATCAGCAGCTACTGAGCCTATTTAGATATGCTGTTCAACAAACAATATCAAGAGAATGAAGCAAATTAGATAATAGAAGTAAATTGGAAAGTTGTTTACAATTTCATACTCTTTCTAAATCATGAAAGAAAAACTTTGGGTTTAATGTCCCTTTAAACCATAATTTGAGTCTTTTATTTGTATTTTATAAGGCACTCCATTCCATTCAAATGTCTGTCTTTTGAATCGCTAAAACCATTCAAATGTTTACCTTCATGGAAACAGCAAATAAACAGCCAAAGCAATAGTAAAACAACAGCTAATTAGTAGTGACTTCCTGTTATGTTTTTTTTCTAAATAATTGTATCAATTGCAATATTCAGTTTTTTTTTAAATCTATTAAAACTATCACAATCTTACCAAGTCAGACACATCTAAGCTTAATTAACTCTTACAATATCAGATCTCTATTTCCCTGCAACAGCACAGTTTACAACCTATATTGGCTGTTGATCAACGGTAACTAAATATATATACACAAAAGACTGCCCTCCAGTTTTCCCACCTTTGTCACCAATTGGCCACTCATCTTCATTCTGCTGGCCCAACATTCTGTCTTCTCCTGACAGTCTGCTTGTCAACACTGTTGATATCTAGTAGGTATGTATTATTTTCTTTCTTTTTTTTTTACATTTAATTGATGTTGATGACGTGTTCAGTATAGTTTTTTATTTGGAGGGATTTAATCATCATCAAAAAGGGCCTTTTCTGTTGTTGTCATTGGCAGCACCATCCTGTTTTTTGGGTCTGGGCATGCAAAGATCAGCAACCTTAAAGGGCATTGCTTATGGGATGTATGTATTAATCAGTCTGTGGGTATTAAGTATTTATCAAGTGCCTTTGGATGTTGAATTAGATGTGTCCATTTTGTTGTTGATAACTTGTGGTTGGGTTGATTGTGATTGCCAAAGTTGATGCTCTACATGCATGTTATGTCTGACTTTGCATATATCTGATATTTTTCCATTACATATATGGTGTTATTGTTTGCATTGTAATTATTCTGATGTAAAAAAAGGCGTACCTGAAGATGAAAAACACAATTGACTAGACTGAAATCCACACGAATATCGGCTGTGTGGTGTATGAACCACTGTTTCATATCATTTTGAGTAATTTTATAATCAAAATCTTTTAACAGCAAAACGCAATTGAAATCATAAATTAACATCCCGACAGTCATGCTTCATGGCTTAAACGTGTGATTTGAGTTATATTTTTTAAAAGTTCAAATTTATTCAAGATATATATAAAAAGGTAAAACAGACATGGCAGGCAACGGTATGCAATACAGTCTGACGCGTTTCACACACCCTACAGGTGCTTACTTATAGACTGAGTTATATTTTTAACTTTAAATTTTATAAACTGAGCATGCACTAAACTTAACATTTAGCAGACGTCAGAAGTTTCTGCCAGTTTCTGATCTGCACTGTCTCCTCTCTCTTTTTGTTTGAGGTGACCAGAAAAGATGGCATTCACCAGATCCAGCTACCTTAGAGATAACCTCTGGTTTAGATGGCTACGGTTTTATTGCTGCACATCCTTTAAGGGAAGTCTACTTTTTCTTTAAAAATATAGATAATCCCTTTAAGGGACACTGAACCCAAATTTTTTCTATCATGATTCAGATAGAGCATGCAATTTTAAGCAACTTTCTAATTTACTCCTATTATCAAATTCTTTTCATTCTCTTGATATCTTTATTTGAAATGCAATAATGTAAGTTTAGATGCCGGCCCATTTTTGGTGAACACACTGTGTTGTTTTTGCTGATTGGTGGGTAAGTTCACCTACCAATAAACAAGTGCTTTCCATGGTGCTAAACCAAAAAATAGCTTAGATGCCTTCTTTTTCAAATAAAGAAAGCAAGAGAACGAAGAAAATTGATAATAGGAGTAAATTAGAAAGTTGTTTAAAATTGCATGCGCTATCTGAATCACGAAAGAAAAAAATTGGGTTCAGTGTCCCTTTAATTACCTGTTCCCCAGTTTTGCATAACCAACACAGTTATATTCATATAATTTTTACCTCTGTGATTACCTTGTATCTAAGCCTCTGCAGACTGCCCCCTTATTTCAGTTCTTTTGAAAGACTTGCATTTTAGCCAATTAGTGCTGACTCATAAATAACTCTACGGCATGAGCACAATGCTATCTATATGACACACATGAACTAGCGCTTTCTAACTGTGAAAAACTGTCAAAATGCACTGAGATAAAAGGCGGCCTTCAAGGGCTTAGAAATCAGTTTGAGCCTACCTAGATTTAGCTTTCAACAAAGAATACCAAGAGAACAAAGCAAATTTGATTATAAAGTAAATTGGAAAGTTGTTTAAAATTGCATGCCCTATCTGAATCAAGAAAGTTTAATTTAGATGTTACTGTCCCTTTAATTCTTCACTGCATTGTTGCATGTTTTGCAGTCTACAAATTCATTTGTGTGAGCAGTGATATTATTTATTTTAAAGCACTAATGTATTACATATCCATAATGATCCATTGCAAGATATAAATAGCAGGATTATATTACAAACTCTACAAACGGTGCAAGAGTAAATTATATATAAAATAGAACATACAAATAACTCCAATAATAAACAAAAAGAGATGAAAACCAGTAGTAGATGCATTTTTATACAAAGTGAACTACAGGTAACGAGGCTCATAAAGAGACATTAAACTGCAGGGCACAACTACCATAGCATGTTTGCTACTTACCATTTTATTGTTTTTCCTCTAGTTACTGCAGCTCTATTTAAAACCATACTTAGTGTGTAGCAATCATGGTATTGTAGTTGTTTCCAGAAGTTTGTAATGCATCTTGAAACATTAAGTATAATGTAGGTGGGGGATAATGTCGCACAGGAAGTGAGGTAGAAAGAAGAAATTAAATTCAGAAGGATGGTTATTATGGTGAAGTGATCTGAGCATGTGCAATTTCTCTAAAGGTGCTGGGATAGGAATGCTTAGGAAAAGTGTAAAAAAGATAAGAAAAAGAGAGAATGAGTGGTTATAACTTCAGAACAGTAGTAAGAGTGAAAGGATGCTGTTTTCTGCAAGTCAAATAAATTGAATATTTGCACTTGACGGCACTTACAAGGTTGGTAATAAAATAGAATGATTATTAGGGTGGGAGATGGAGGGCAGGGGTTGGGTATTAAGAATTTTAAAGAATTCTCCTCCAACCTCTATCTTTACACCCTGCTGCCTCAACTTTTTTATAATTATAGCTATGAGCACCAAAATAAAGCTCACCATAATAATTTGTCTTGCGCACAAAGTAAAATTTTCATATCGAAAGAGAACTGACTAGGCCACTGCAGATCCTTGCGTGGTGAGGTAAAGCCGAACACTGCCATGGCTGAAGGAGGAGTCACAAACACAGACCCGTGAGGTGCTAGGTGGACGAGGCTAAGAGTAAGCCGCAAAAGGTACCAAAAAACAGAAAAGGAGCAGCACTCGTGAGGCACGTTTGAAAAATAAAACCACAGTTTATTGGAAAAAAGAGGTTAATTCACCTGTTCTATGCCTCTATTTTTATCTTTTTTCGAATAAACTGTGGTTTTATTTTTCAAACGTGCCTCACTCACGAGTGCTGCTCCTTTTCTGTTTTTTGGTAAAAAGTTGTCACTCACGCACTAACCCGTTGTGCGCAAAAAGCCAAAGAATATCGCAAACACATTAATATATTCCCCCATAGAAGTCAATAGAGCAAAAAATGTGGGGGTAAAACACCTTACTTGCGCGTAAAGCTAATTGCATATTCTCAAGTTTGCTAACCCGACATGAAATTTGAATATTTCACATTACAATGTTCTTCACATAGCAGAATATGTCCTATTTACTCATAACTACATATTTCTACATATATCTGATGTTTTTTTGCTAAAATATATATCTATACATATATATATGATTATATACAGATATTGACATATACAGATATATATACTTAGAACATATTCTGTGCAGAACATTGGAATGTGAAATATGTACAGTAAATACAAAGTATTACACTTTATTAAATAGGAATATTGCATAAATATGATTTTTCATGGTTTCATTTACTTAACTGCAAAGAGTTTCAATACATTTTTGTAAATATTTTATTCTATCTTTTCATGTGACAACAGTAAAGAAATGACACTTTACTACAATGTAAAGTAGTCAGAGTAAAGCCTGTATAACAGTGTAAATTTGCTGCCCCCTCAAAATAACTCAACACACACCCATTAATGTCTAAACCGTTGGCAATAAAAGTGAGTACACTCCTAATTGGAAATGTCCAAATTGGGCCTAAAGTGTCAATATTTTGTGTGTGTGCCACCATTATTTTCCAGCACTGCCTTAACCATCTTGGGCATGGAGTTCACCAGAGCTTCACAGGTTGCCACTGGAATCCTCAACCACTCCTCCATGACGACATCACGGAGATGGTGGATGTTAGAGACCTTGTGCTCCCCCACCTTCCGTTTGAGGATGCCCCACAGATGCTCAATAGGGTTTAGGTCTGGACACATGCTTGGCCAGTCCATTGCCTTTACCCTCAGCTTCTTTAGCAAGGCAGTGGTCGTCTTGGAGGTGTGTTTGGGGTCGTTATCATGTTGGAATACTGCCCTGCGGCCTAATGCTTTGATTCAATATGTTACAGTTCATGTTGGCATTCATGGTTCCCTCAAAGAACTGTAGTTCCCCAGTGCTGGCAGCACTAATGCAGGCTCAGAACATGACACTCCCACCACCATGCTTGACTGTAGGCAAGACACACTTGGTCTTTGTACTCCTCACCTGGTTGCCGCCACACACGGTTGACACCATCTGAACCAAATACGTTTATCTTGGTCTCATCGGACAACAGGACATGGTTCCAGTAATCCATGTTCTTAGTCTGCTTGTCTTCAGCAAACTGTTTGCAGGCTTTTTTGTGCATCATCTTTCGAAGAGGCTGCCTTCTGGAATGACATCCATGCAGACTGACAGGCTGATCCCACCCCTTCAACCTCTAGAGCAATGCTGGCAGCACTCATACGTCTATTTCCCAAAGACAACCTCTGGATATGATGCTGAGCACGTGCACTCAACTTCTTTGGTCGACCATGGCAAGGCCTGTTCTGAGGGGAACCTCTCCTGTGAAACCGCTGTATGGTCTTGCCCACCATGCTGCAAAATTGGGCCCAATTTGCACATTTCCACTTAGGGGTGTGCTCACTTTTGTTGCCAATGCTTTAGACATTAATGGCTGTGTGTTGAGTTATTTTGAGGGGACAGCAAATTTACACTGTTATACAAGCTGTACACTCACTACTTTACATTGTAGCAAAGTGTCATTTCTTCAGTGTTGTCACATGAAAAGATATAATAAAATATTTACAAAAGAATGAGGGGTGTACTCACTTTTGTGAGATGCTGTATATATATAGATATACAGTCATGGCCAAAAATATTGTCACCCCAGCATTTCTGTCAGAAAATGTACCACTTCGCCCAGAAAATTGTTGCAATTACAAATGCTTAGGCATTCTCATATTTATTTATTTTGTTTGTATTGGTAGGACACAAAAAAAGTGGAGAAAACCCCCCAAATCTGACACATTCCATGCAAAACTCCAAAAATGAACTGGACAGAATTATTGGCACCCTCAATTTAATATTTGGTAGCACACCCCTTGGAAAAAATAACTGAAATCAATCACTTCCTGTAACCATCAATGAGTTTCTTACACCTCTCTACTGGAATTTTGGGTCTTCTTTCGCCAACTGTTCCAGGTCTCTCAGATTGGAAGAGTTCCTTTTACCAACTACTGTTTTGAGATTTCTCCACATGTGCTCTATGGGATTGAAATCTGGACTCATTGCTGGTCAGTTCAGTACTCTCCAGCACTTTGTCTTAAGCCATTTCTGTGTGCTTTTTGACGTGTGCTTTGGGTCACTGTCCTGCTGTAAGACCCATGACCTCTAACAGAGACCTAATTTTCTGACACTGGGCTCTAAATTGCACCACAGAATTCTTTAGTAGTCTTCAGATTTCATAATGCCATGCACATAATCAAGACATCCAGTGCCTGAAGCAGCAAAGCACCCCTAAAATATCAGTGAACCTCCACCATGTTTGACTATAGGGACTGTATTCTTTTCTTTAAAAGCCTAATTTCTTTTCCTGTTAACAGTAGAATGATGGGCTTTGCCAAAAAGCTGTAATTTAGTTTTGTCTGTCCACAGCACATTCTCCCAAAAGGATTTTGGCTTCCTCAGGTAAGTTTTGGCAAACTCCAATATGGCTTTTTTATGTTTCTGTGTCAGCAGTTGGGTCCTCCTGGGTCTCCTACCATAGCGTCACTTTTCATTCAGATGGCGACGTATAGTGCAAGCTGACACATTTGTACCCTGTGCCTTAAGGCCAGCTTGAATTTGTCTGGAAGTTGATTGAGGTTCTTTATCCACCATTTGAACAATCCTTTGTTGCAATCTTTGATCAATTTTTCTCTTTCGCCCATGTCCAGGGAGCTTAGCTACAGTGCCATGGGCTGTAAACTTCTTGACAATGTTGCGCACAGTGGACACAGGAACATTAAGATCTCTGGAGATGGACTTGTAACCTTAAGATTGTCCATGCTTTTCCACAATTTTTGTTCTCAAATCCTCAGACAATTCTTTGCTGCCCTTTCTCTTCTCCATGCTCAGTGTGATACACAGCAGAATTGTTGAGTACATTTTTTACCTTTTTAACTGGTTGCCGGTGTGATTTCTATATTGTTAGCACCTGTTAATTAATACAGGTGAGTTTTATCACAAACTACTTTAATCACTTTTTAAAATTATTGTTATATTATGCTCAGTAAACATAACTGTAATTATTTTTTTGTAAATTGCACATAATATAGAATTGACAAAATATTAATGTCCTTTCCATCTAAAAGTGTTGCTGTTTATTTTGTACTCCAAACAATTTTTATTACATTTGGCCCTTACCCTAACAAAATGGAACTTGTTTGGTATGTTTGCAATTTTGTTCTTTACTTCATTAATAATTCCACGGTTCTTTTTCCTGACATTTTTACTTAATCCACATTATCCCAAGGAGAAGTTGGCAAGCCAAGCAGCAAATAAAAATGTTTTGTACGATACTGTAAATGAGCTAGACTAAAGCAAACAGCAATGTTATTTCTTTCTATCTACAGATATCTGTTGATTTATGTGGAAACATGAATCATACATTTTAGTCTGACAAGATTTACAACACCAAGAACAACGTAATGTTTTCTTTGCACATTTACAGACTTGTTACATTTTAAAGCAGAAATGTGATACTTTCCCAAGTTCTCATTTGCCTGATTAAACTTTTGGGATTTCCCTTCATCATGCCACCTTGTAAACTCTTCTATTACAATTTCAGTGATTGCTATAACATAGCATGATTGCTTAATGTTGTCATGACTGAACAAACATATTATATTTATTTAATTGCTTAGAAGAACTCCAATAAATATTGATTTATTCATATTATTTGACTTAATGATCTTTAGTGTTGCTTATATAAATAATGGCTATTCCTAAAGGGTTATCTGAAAATTGGATCCCCCATAGTAAAAAAACAAAATGCATGAACATATATTATTTATTCGTCCCTTTCATGTAATTTACCTCTGTTTTGGGCACACGTTATTCATTTAGGTCCACATTAAGGGCTTGATTAACTGTAGTGCGCGAGCAATATTGGGCTTTTCTTGGATTTTTGCACTTGACAGAAATAGCGTGCTTATTATGAGTTGAAAGTAAACATGATCGAGCACAATCGCGATTTATTTTAACATTCCAATCTTCACTTAAAGGATAATGTACTTTTTATTGTATACATAGATATATAGGTATATATATATGTATTTTACATTAATAGTATCATATATATATATATATATATATATATAAAATATATTTAGTAATTAAAAGTACATTATTTTATATGTCAGGTGTCGGGTTAGCGCCCATGAATATTTACTGTCTTCAGTGCATGTTATTGAAATATTAAACATAAACTATTAAACAATATTACATTTTTAAAAAATTATTATACATACTGTAATATATATATATATATATATATATATATATATATATATATATATATATATATATACTGTGTATATATATATATATTTATATATATTAAAACAAATTCCTATGGATTATTTATAATATTTTACAGTATTTATAATAATTGTAAATCATTTTTATTAATATATTTTTATTAATATTAATTTTTATTAATATTCTTTAACAGTTTACATTTAATATTGTAATAACATGCACGGAAGATAGCAATTATTCATGTGCGTTAACCCGACCACGTTAATCCTAAATTGCGGACCCCGGTGCGCGTTACACATATTTTATATTCCTATGTTCTTCACATAGATAGAAATTTACTTTTCATTATTAAAAATATATTTATATATATATCTTATACTGTTAATGTGAAATTCATATCTATACTATACATCTATAGGAATAGATATACTGGTATAGGTATTTACACATATATATAGAAATATGTATTTACAATAAAATGTACATTGTTCTGTACGTGAATATGGCTACAGCGTTTGCAACGCAATGTTATACTTATAGGTCCACATTAAGGGCTAGATTAACTGTAGTGCGCTAGAGATATTGTTTTTTTAATATGTGATATATTCATAATTCATGTCAGGTTTAGCGCACTTAAATAAACATGATCGGGTTAGCTTATCAGTATAGGTGTTTTTTTCAGATTGCGCACTCCATTGAAGTCTATGGGGCAATACGTTAATGCGATCGTGACTTTGCGAAATCTATCTTTTTGCACGCGTCCGTTTTCCCGCGCACACAAACTTTTTACTTTCAACTTGAAGGCAAAAAGCATCCATCGAATGAAGTTAACATATGAGTGGGAGCGCAAAATAATGCTCTACTTAAAGGGGTATGAAACCTAACAATTTTCTTTTTTTAAATCAGACAGAGCATACAATTTGAAAAAAATTCCAATTTACCTCTATTATTAAATTTGTTTTGTTCCTATGGTATTCTTTGTTGAAGAGATACCTAGGTAGTTGTCTGTAGCACTACATTCAGCATTTTGTAAGACCTGAAATAAAGCATTATTGTTAATAGTATGGCACAGAACCATGAAGAACTTCACTACGTGTGCGCCATAAGCTTAGTGCGCTCTCAGCTATATCCAATGTGAAATTTACTGTAACCCCTTTAAAGTCTATTAGGTGAAGGATTTACTGCACACATTCTATCAGAAATTCAGAATTCTGAGTTCTTTTATGCATTATTAATATATTAACTGGACTTATTCAAGCACCCCTAATGATTCAGTAAATTGGAGTACATTTGTTACTATTATTTATATATACATACAGTTTTTATATATATATATATATATATATATATATATATATATATATATATATATATATATATATATATATATATACACACATATGTATCAAATATACCTAGTGATTTCACAGAGACAGTACTTGGTAAATGATGACCATTTCTTATGCGGCTAAGGAAGTCTTAACTGATCTAACGATTGTCATAAAAATTGACAAGACTTTACTATTACTGCTTACATTAAACAGTGACCTGACATCTTGGGAACTAAGCTTAAAATAAAGCAGTAACCCCATAGAGTTTTATTTATAAGACTGAGACATACCATACATTTTGCTTGTGTCAAGTATTTTATTTCTACAGTTTTATTTAACTAGTGTATAACAGAAATTTCTTTACATTTTCTTTACCAGGGATTTTTTTTTTAAAGTAAAATATAGCCATATGATTTATAAAAACATTAAAACCTGGCATCATTGAATAATGGATTATTATGTTTTTTCCCAAGACAGAATTTTGGAAATGACCGTTGAAAAAGTATACTGGCCTTCCTCAGCTGTAGTCCCTTGTGTGTAGTTATCTGTATAGAAATGTTGCACACATAAAGCAGATACAGAGACAGATTCTGCTCAGAAATGTGTGGCACAGAAAGTAAATCAGCCCTTTCCTAAAAAGGTGATGATGGGTACAAGTCAGAGGTCAAGACTTAACAAGAGCAAAAAATGCTCCGTACAACCTTCAATGGCAAATAAGGACTAAAATGACTTAATACATTTTTTTGTAAGAAAAACATTCAGTGCTATATTCAGGCACTTGCATTAATGCTGTACTAAAATATGATATGTTGCTGACAATTTAATGTTCTTTAATTCCCTGAGTCAGACTTTACATTTCTGAATTCTATTCTTGTTATAGCATTTACATGATCTTAAATAGTCTAAAGGACAGAAGTTCTAAACATTCTTAGGACCAGATTTCAATCAAAAGACATATTTTCACATAGGGACTGTTAAACTACCAGCAACACTTGTAAACAGTTCTGATTTGACGAAGATAAAAATTCCAGTACAAAAATATTTACCAAAACAACCGCACATACAGATTTCAGGTAGTTTTGCTTCCCGTTTCTTTCAATTAAAAGTGCAATATGATTTTTTGTTAGAATCACAGTCTGGTTGCAGCTTCTAGTAAACCCATTTTCTTACAACTACCTTGGCCTAGAATAAAGAATTAAACCAGGGTCAGTGTATATGAGAATGAAACACCCTATACATGATCATCCCCAACATTATCAACCCACACTTGAGCCATCATCTATAAAAAAAACCCTAACCATAGTCCCAAACCTGTCATTTACTCTAACTGCAACACCACAAATGTTATTAAAGGGACATAATACTTATATGCTAAATCACTTGAAACTGATGCAGTATAACTGTAAAAAGCTGACAGGAAAATATCACCTGAGCATCTCTATGTAAAAAAGGAAGATATTTTACCTCACAATCTCCTCAGCTCAGCAGAGTAAGTTCTGTGTAAAAAGTTATACTCAGCTGATCCCAGCTGCAGGTAAAAAAAAAAAAAAATGAAGAAATGAACAGCAGCCAATCAGCATCAGCAGTGCTGAGGTCAAAAACTCTTACTATGATCTCATGAGATTTGACTTAACTCTCATGAGATTTCATAGTAAGCTTTCTTTACCTGATTGGTGAAATAATATGAGAGTGCATGAGGCTCATCCTTTCAGCTGTCCCAGGACAGACACACTAAAATGCTGCTTAGAAATCCTTTACAATGGGAGGTGGCTACTGAGGAACTTTTGAGGTAAAATATCTTTCTTTTTTACATAGAGATGTGCAGGAGATATTTTCTAGTCAGCTTTTTACAGCTATGCTGCATCACTTTCAAGTGTTTAAACATTTGGGTATTATGGCCCTTTAACCCTAATCATCATTGCCTCAGCCCTCCTATATGACCCCAGCTTAATCATATCTACAAAACAATATATCACACTAACTCCTCTACATGTGGTTCGTCCTAAAGGTAATACTCTATGGGGCCTATTTATGAAAGGCCTGTCGGACATGATCTGACATTGCGGATCATGTCCAACAGACCTCGCTGAATGCGGAGAGCAATACGCTATCCGCATTCAGCATTGCACCAGCAGCTCTTGTGAACTGCTGATGCAATGCCGCCCCCAGCAGATTTGCGGCCAATTGGCCGCTAGCAGGGAGGTGTCAATCAACCTGGGTTGAATTGCGGCGATGTCTGTCCGCCTCCTCAAAGCAGGCGGACAGGTTATGGAACACGGGCCCTCAAGCTCCATACGGAGCTTGATAGATAGACCCCTATGTCTAATTCCCCCTAAACAATACCCCCAGGCGTAACTTTTGTAAGCATAAATGCCTCAGTAAACATAAACACCTAACACCCCACAAATAAGAATGTCTTAATTTACATAAATTTAAACATTAAGGGCTAGATTACAAATGGAGCTGTATTTTGCGTTTTTTGCTATAGCGAAAACTTCGCTAGGATTTTAATTTTTAACGCTACTCCGGTTGGGCTGGTATTACAAGTTGAAAGATATGTAGCAAAGTTGGCGGCGCTGTGCCACTTTCAGGGATCAAAGCTGTCCACATCCTTTGAATCTCCACACTCTTCTCACCTCCAAAATAAAAGCTCACAATAGTGCAGCAACTTCCATACAACTGGGTGGCACAGATTTAGAGTATACACACAAGATTTTCCATAAAAGTTAAAATCACATTTGACAACTGTAAAAAAACATCCATTTAAATAACTGATTTAACATTTTTTTTCTTTATAATTTTGGGGTTGATCTCAATCTATCAGCAAGCTCCTGATAATAATTTTAAGTTTTCAGACAATACTGTAAACAAGTTTTTCTGGTGGTCACAATTCAAAATAAATTGGGCTGCCAAAAGCCCACAGATGCAAACTTATTTTCAACAGAAAAGTTCCCAAAAATGTGTGTTCTGTTGTTAAAAGGGATATGAAACCCAAATGTTTCTTTCATAATTCCGATAGAGCATGCAATAAGCATGCAATTTTAAGCAACTTTTTAATTTACTCCTATTATCAATTTTTCTACGTTCTCTTGGTATCTTTATTTCAAAAATCGTGATTGTAAGCTTAGGAGCTGGCCTATTATTGGTTCAGAACCTGGGTAGCACTTGCTGTTTGGTGGCTACATCAGCACCTGGATAGTGCTTGATGATTGGTTTAGCGCTACCCAGGTACTGTACCAAAAATGTGCCGGTTTGAAGCTTACATTCCAGCTTTTCAAATAAAGATACCAAAAGAACAAAGACAAATTGATTATAGGCGTAAATTAGAAAGTTGCTTAAAATTGCACGCTCTATCTGAATCATGAAATAAAAAAATTGGGTTTCATATCCCTTTAAATATATGTTATCGGGAAAAAAACTGCAACTCTAACCAAAATTGACATAAACAATTGCGCTTTCACAAATTTTATGGTTACATACTGTACAAATTTTGAATTAACTCATTTGTACAGTATGTAAGGGAAATACTCATTTACTGGGTGAGATTAACCTATCCAAATCCATCCTGATCACTGGTAAACAATATAAATGCCATTTGTTTATAGGTAAGATGGGTATACTGGGCATATTTGCACAATAAATATATTGCAACTTTTAATATTTAAATGTATGTTTTTTTTAAATAATACCAATTTTTTTTTTCTGATTTGGCTAGATATACATCAAAAATCAAAAAGAAGGAAGTGGCCACAACTTATCTTCAAAATGGGATTTTAATAGTTCTCACACTGTAAATCATGAAAAACTCTCAGTTTCAATATTTTAGCCACAAAAATGTTGTACAAACAGGATCACACCTTAGTGTCCAGGTTTTTAAAAGTAATCGTGTCTTTGTGACCGAGCTTTTAATAGGGTTGCACCTTTGTGACCAAATTTTTAAACGGATCGCACCTTCATGACTGGGCTTTGAAACAGGATCACGTCTGTGTGACTGGGAGTTAAATAATGTAGCCACAAAATTGTAAAATGTACTGTCGTGAACGTGTTTTGACTTTGCAGTCACAGAGGCACAATCCCATTTAAAAGTCAGTTATGAAGATGCAGTTCCCTTTGAAAAGCCTGTCATTAAGGCATAATTCCGCTTCAAAACACAGTTATCAAGATGCAGTTCCTTTTGAAATCCCGGTCACTGTCACACACGGAGAAGATGGCTAGCCAGAAAGGACCCAGAGGTAAAGTAAGGGCAGTAAAAACCAACCAAGAGCTACTGAGACAGTCCTGGGTAGTCTAAATTTGACAAGCGAAAGTAGAAGAGAACAGGGCTGCCATTAGAAATTTTGGGTCCCCTGACTTAATCATTGATCAGGGCCCCCCCACCCTTTGACATGTGCAATTTTTGACCAAGTGACTAATAGACATGTGCAATTTTTGACCAAGTGACTAAAAACATATATGCACTTTATTCTTAAGTGTCTATTTAAACTTGGAAATGTTGTAAAGGTAGTAACATACAAACACACAGACACACTCATACACTGAAACACACACACACACACACTCACACATAAGGATTCATATATAGACACTCTAGCAGACACGCAAAGAAATACACACACACACTCAGACACAGATACCCAAACAGACACTAAGCACTTGATTACATTGACCTGACAAGTAATGAGGTAGACTACAGATTTGTAAAAAAAAAAAAAAAGGAGATTTAGAAAACAAAATATGGAGTTCTGATGATCTTTTTGTAAAGGAAGATGCCAACTAAATGATGACAACAGCATGCAGTGGCTGAAAGGAAGGGCCCTGAACTGCCTAAACAATAATTTAAAGGTTAAATGGTGGATTGGTGACTTTCGTAAAGGTCTCATTAGTCTCAAAGTCTGTAGAAAGATGTGAATAATCAGTAGTAAGGTCAAAATGTCCTAAAAAGGAACAGACAATGGACACACACAAACTCAAACTTGCACATACCCTCAAGGAAACACCGACAGAGACGGCCTCAGAAAACACACAAAGACATACACACACACAGAGACAACCACATAAAACACAGAAAGACATACATACTCACACCCTCACTGAGACATCTACAGAAAACACACAAAGACACACACACACTCTCACAGAGACACCCACAGAAAACACAGACATACACACCCACCCTCACAGAGGCATCCAGAGAAAATACACAAAGGCAAACATATACACACCCTTGCAGAGACACCCATAGAAAAAGCTCAAAGACATATGCACACACCCTCACAGACATCCACAGAAAATGCACAAAGACATACACCCCCCCCTCACAGAGAGACCCACAGAAAAAAATACATACACACTCACAGAGACACAAACCAAAGCACAAAGACATAAACACAGACACCCACTGAAACACTCACAGGAGGAAACATTTATGCACCTTGCATCCCTTAAATCAACAGTGTGTGACATGCATGATAAAAAAAAAATGCAGAAATTAAGAGATCACTTTTTAAAGAATCATATTTGTAAATGTGTAAACAAAAATAATTCTGTGAATTCAAAATTGTACATTAATGATCTTGGTAGATGGCTAGATGAAGAAAAGTACTTTTAAAAGGTTGACATATGTTTGTTTGTTTTTCCCCCCATTTTCCCCAACCAAGAGCACCACTTCAAATATAGTGTACAAATGTTCCCATCTGTCAGCTGTACTTATGAAAATGCTGTACTCTATATGGTCTTGGTGGAACCATAAGCTGTGGTACTCATACCATTAGATCTGGTTAAATGCAGGATTTAGGCTTGTTGGTATGTATTTCAAAATTAAGTCAGCTGTACAGTAAACTGAACAGTTTTAAGTTAACCTGTCTCATTTCAAACACTGAACAATCTTAGTCTGAGAGTATAACATTTTATGCAGATGTAAAAATCTTAGATAAAATGCCTCCTTACATCTGGAAAGTCCTTGCATAAAGGGGCAGTAAACTGGAATGTAATAAATATATAAATATATATGTATATATATATATATATATATATATATACAGTATATATATATATATATATACAGTATATCTATCTATCTATCTATCTATCTATCTATGTATATATAAAAATAAATAAAACAATTCATACCTGCCAAAAGGGCACCTACCATTTGTGTATTAAGGAGGAAACATGTTTGTATGGTTTTAAATATAGAATTTCTACAGCATTGTCAAATAATCATAAATACACTGCTGCTAAAAAAAAAATGTTTTTATGGACCCCTGGCCCCACCATACAAATACTACCACACTGAAGTTACAATCTGAAATTGCACAAAGAAATAAAAAACATTTGCTAAGTAAGTCCTACCTCCTCTGCAAATGAAAGTGATCTGCCGTCTGACTCAGGTACACACTGTACAAACAAAGTACCAAGTCTGTCTCACACTGTGCATAGGGGTTTAGTGCACACTCAGAAACCCTTTCAAATGCTAATACTTTACTCCTTGTAATAACATTTCCCTTGCTCAATTAGCACTCTGCTGTAGTACCCACTGGCCCATTGGGCCCCTGACAGGAGTCACCCCTGTCACCCCCTGATGGTGGCCCTGGAAGAGAAGAATAATAGTACCTGAGGACAACTGAGTAAAGTGTAGGCTGCTGTTGGTCTTCTAGGTCTTCTAGGCTAAATATACCACTCCACTGGCCAAGAGAGTTCAATAAAGGCATAGGGGAAAGAGTAACATAGTGATAGAGAATTAATATTTAAAAAAGAAAATCTTATCTGTTTTAATAGATGGCAAATATTATAGTATAATTATCCTCAAAAGCTCTTAATTGTTAGAAAGATATTGGCTTAATAATGAATTTGATTTTAATTCAAAATATTTTTTTTAAACAAAGGGCTAGATTTCAAGTGAAACACAAAATTATTAGTGATATTGTACATTAACATTGCTCAAGTGAAATTTCTTTTTTTTTATCAAATACCAAATCCAAGGTTCATTTTTATTGCTTGACCAATAGTCTAGGGCATACTAGCATCTGCATGTTGGATAGCAGATAACAAACTTATATGGGGCTCACAGTAAAATTTATGTTGAATACCGCTCAAGTGCTAACCCAATAGTGCATGATGGTGTGCAAGAAGTGGAGTTCATATAGTTATTTGCTATTCTATTTTAATAAAAATTAAGACACTTCACACATGTATATTATTATTATTACTATTATTATTTATTTGTATAGTTCCCGAAAATTAAGTTGTTGTCTGGGTACAGAGATAGGAGTATACAATGACAATGATTTGTGATAAGATAAAAAAACATAGCAGACTAAACAAATCTACTGCAGGAGGAAGTGGCCCTGCTCCGAAGAGCTTACAGTCTACAGGTTGAGGGTGCAGAGACATAAAGTTTGGGGTAACTTGTCATGTGGATTGTAGATGCAGCAGTGAGTCAAAGCAGTTCAAGATTTATTTTGGGTAGGATGAAAAACTGAGGTGAGTTTTCAAAGTATGTCTTAAGCTATACAAGGTTGGAGACAGGAGCAGCACGTGAGAAATCTTATAAGCAGGAGAGGGATGTACAGATAATAAGAGTGGAGAGACGTAGGTCAGAGGTTAATCGAAGAGGACGGGTTAAGGAGTATTTTCAGATGAGAGAGAAAATATAGTTGGAAGTGAAACTGTTGATTGATTTATAGGTTTGGGTTAATACTTTGAATTGTATTCTATAGTGTATTGGTAGCTAGAGTAGAGACTTACAAAGCAGAGCTGATTTAGATTGGAGACTTAGTTGGATGAGTCCAGCTGAAGCATTTATAATAGATTAGAGGGGGGATGCTGTGTTTGGGAAGGCCATTTAGAAGTAAATTGCATGAGTCTATGAGTGACAAAATGAGGGAATGAATTTGTGTAAGGAAAAGTCAAATTCTTGAAATGTTGCATAAGTGTGTAGGGCAGGATTTGGTGAGGAAACTGTAAACGAGCAGTTTGAGAGAGGAAGAAAACCAGCCAGGAGAGTGCTGTATCTTAGATGCCAAATGAATGTAGGATTTTTAAGAGGAAAGGATGGTCAACAGTGTTAAAAGCAGCAGTTAGATCCAGAAGAATTAGTAAGGAGTAGTTTCCCTTTGCTTTAGCTGATAGCAGATTTTTTGTTACTATATTGAGAGCGGTTTCTGTTGAGTGGTTTGGACGGAAGCAGTTAGTTGAGAGAAATTGAGTTAGGCGATTATAGATTATAAAATTTTGAGGCAAAGGGAAGTAAGGAAACCATTCAATAGAAGGGGTGGAGAGGTCAAGTGAGGGCTTTTTTTAGGATATATAGATAGATATACTCACATACAAATATGCTTTAGTCCCCTTCCCAGTATTTTCTCTTGCCATGCGCCATATCCTTTTCATTTTGCCACAAAACCTTTTTCATTAATAAACCTTTGTTAGATAAGCATTAACGGCTAGATTTAACATTTGCTAAAAGTCATGATTGGTTGCAGGCATGCACATTTGAGCCTGCAACTGATATTTATTGAGCAGCGGTTTACAATAACCTTCAATTAATTTGACTGGAGTGATTGACAAGCCTTAGGCCTCGATGATTGAAAGCTCGTTTTTAAAATGATATGATGTAAAGATGTTCGCACTGGAGTGCGAATATAATATCGGAATGAATGAAAGTGTTCGAAATTGATTGCGTGTATGTATTCGAAATGGGCGTTTTTTCGTCATTCGACATACACTGCGAATGGTTTTTTTGGTTTGCGTAATGTTAAATACCCACTTCGTATGTGTAATTCTGTATTCGTAATTTTTTTTAAAAGTGTCTATTGATCAATTGTATTATCAACTTTGAACTTAGAAATGCAGATTTTTATATTATAAATATTAAATGTCCAAAACTCATGTATTATTTCTGACTTCTGTTTATTTTTAAAAAAAAAAAAAAAATTAATACAATTGCATTCATAAGTAAAGCAATGCAATGCAATGTAATTATACAGTTTTAAATAAAAAATAATTATTAATCATGTGTTCCCTCACACTGGTGTTTACAGCAGGGTCCTGTGAAGAAAATTCATTTTGAATTATTCCATGTTCATCATCATAATCCACATCAATATCTAGATTATTTTCAATGGCTAAATTATGAAGCATACAACACAAAGTTATTATGTCTGCAGCCTTTGTCGGTTGATATTTTAATGCTCCTCCAGTTTTATCAATACAACGGAACCTACTCTTAAGAAGTCCAAATGTACGTTCAATAGCTGATCTTGCTTTTGAGTGTGCGTCATTGAACTTCATTTCTTTTCTGTTTGCTGGTTTGGAGACAGGTGTGATTAACCATTTGTAACATGGGTATCCTGCATCTCCTGTTGGATGTATGATTTATGGTTAGTATTACAAATAATTTATTTTATGTATTAGGCAATTAAACATCTTAGTACATAACTTACCAAGTATCAAACCATTTCCACAAATTCCTGCATTCATATCTTCATAAAGGAGTGATTGCTTTAGAATATACGAGTCATGTGCACTCCCTGGAAAAGCTGACAACAGAGAAATAATTTTGTATTTGTGGTCACATACAACTTGAGTGTTTAGAGAGTGCCACCCCTTTCTGTTAAAATATGTTTCTGGATGATCAATTGGTGCACAAATTTGTATGTGTGTGCAGTCAATACATCCTAGAGTATTTGGTATTCCATAATGTTCATAGAAATATTCCTTAATTATATTTTTTTCATTTTCAGTCATTTGAAATTTTATAAATCTGTCACTATTTTTCTTGAAAACATTAATTACCTGGTTAAGAAACCTGGAAAAAGCACTTTGTGACACACCTGTAATAGAACTGGTGGTATGTTGGAAATAACCCGTTCCCAAAAAATGAAGTGTGGTCAATAATTTTACAATTCCTGGTATTGCTCTATTTCTCCTTGTTCTAGGATCCAAATCATCTTTAAATAATTCATAAAGGGTAATTATAACTGATTTGTTAAATCGAAATCTTTGAAATACAATATCATCAGGCATGTCACTTAAAAATTGTCTTTCTCTGTATGTTCTGGGCCTGTATACCCTGTGTGTCCTCATGGTTGTTGTTTCTGAAATTAATCCTTGAGATTGTTCAACATCATTTTCATTCAAGATTTCTATCCTATTTGTATGATGTGTTATCAACCTCCTTCTTCTCCTTTGAAATCTTCTATGTTGAAGTAATGTATAATATATATATTCTGCCATCTGTAATAATAAATATTAAATAGAATTGTAAATTAAATATTTTATTAAATTTAAAATCATATATTTCGAAATAATTTTCGTAAACTTACCCTCGTAAATAGAATTTCACACACTTTTTTGAAAATTACGTCAAAATATTTATAGTCTCCATAATTGCTTATTACGACGCTCTTTGATCACGTAATTTTTGATCATTGCACATTTTGTAATAAAGTTTTGCAGTGAAAACATACGCAATCATCCTTCGCTATTTCAATATAAACTTCATAAATGTGTTTGTGAATATTCGTAACTGCAATCGTTACGTAATTTGATATTATAAAAGTCCACTTTTTATGGCGCGAAATTCTCTATGCTACTTTCAGGAGTAAACTTAAAATTCGATTTTCATTTCCAATAGAAAAACAAGTGTATTTAAATTACGAAAATATTAACAATGGTAAGTACATATAATCCACCATATTATATATATTTATTGTATATGTTATTTTACATTTACTTTTATTTATTTAAAGAAATATGACATTTAATGGTAATGTTATTTTAATAAAAAGACATTTAAAATGTATTCATAGGTTCTACCAACTGGAGTATCATCACAAAATAGTGAGTCTGGTAGAAACCCTGCATTCACAGAAGATGAAAATCTGGTATTAGCACAGCAAATGCAAATGTATTATGATAAACTGTTTGGATCCATGGCTGAAAAAACTTCTAATTTTGAAAAGAATTCAATATGGGAAAAAATTTCAAAATCTGTATCAGCTGTAGGCCCAGATCAGTGACCAAATGCAAAAAAAGATACTCTGATTTAAAAATTAAAGTTAAAGCAAAAATGGGAAAAGAAAAAACTGAAAGAATGAAAACAGGTGGTGGAACATATGTACCAATCACATACTCTGATTCTGAAAAAATAATTAGAGAATTAATCCCAGCTGCAATGGTTTCTGGAGTTCCTGGACTGGTGTAAGAACAGGTAATTTTTATTTTGTTTCTGGATAATGTAATTTTAAATATGTATGTGAAATAATA
This sequence comes from Bombina bombina, assembly GCF_027579735.1. Taxonomy (NCBI): domain Eukaryota; kingdom Metazoa; phylum Chordata; class Amphibia; order Anura; family Bombinatoridae; genus Bombina; species Bombina bombina. The sequence continues at coordinate 297,330,586 of NC_069500.1, read as the reverse complement.
AATATAAAATAAACCAAAAAACTTTTTTTTTTTAAGTGGCAGAAGAACAAAATGAAAGCTCACAAGAAAATCTTGAGACACCATCATTGGATCTTAATGAATCTAATATTAATGAAAATGAAATGTTGGATAATTTAGAATGTAATATAACTAATAAAGAAATAAGTATTGAAAGTGAACTACCACCCAACAATATATCATCTCAAAATGAAATACCAATAAATGTAGTGTTGGATTTATCACAAGCCACATTTTCAAATAGTAACATAGAACAGGAGGAGGAAAACAACAATAGCAATGAAGCTGAACATACAATTATTTTTTTACAAAATGAAAATAATTCATTACCATCAGAAAATGAGAACAATCCTGAGGACAATGAATTTTATAAGGATGTTGGTGAATTTAGTTATAAATTAATACAACATAATGATTTATTACGTGACAGACTTGAGATTATGAATAACACAATGCTTGAATTTAATGAAGAAATAGTTAAACAAAATCATGCTATTAAAAATTTAAATGATTCTGTTGAAAAAAGTAATACACATTTGGAACACATTAGTGAGTCCTTAAAATCAATAGCTCAGTCAATGATTTTATTATGTCAAAAAATGATTGTACTAATACTCCTTTAAATTTAAATGTTAGTTCTTCAGAAAATCCTGAAAATTTAAATTCATTTGTAACCGAATCAACCAATTTAGGAAATTCAGATATTGATGGAATACATTCTGATGTTATAATTTCTGATGGAAAAAGAAAAGGACATCAGAATTCTGATGGTAATCTTCAAGCTAGTAAAAAAACAATAAGAAAATATAGAAAAAGAAAATAAATTTAATATGTGTATATTATTATTCTTTGAGTTAAACATAGTAATTTAAAATAAATGAAGATAAAAAACTTGTAAAATATTTGTAAGGTTTATTTTTGAAAAATATTAAAGGGACAGTGCACACAAATATGCAGACACATGTGTATTATAAACTAATATAAGTAAGAACATGATTTGATAATGATATATACATCCATGTTCATTAATTATATATTCATACTTGTGAACACCCCACACTGAAATCATAAATCAAATGTACACGTCCCTTTAATACATGTGTGAAAATATGTAATGTGTTGTATGGTGTAGAAATCTAAAAAATAAAAAGACCAATTGTAAACATTCTTTTTATTAACTTTCTAAATAACAAACAAAAAAACAAACATAAGATATTAATGTGGATGATAAAATGGTCCACCACGTGTTTTAACCCCAGAATAAAATGCCCTTCCCTCCCACCTTCTTTCTCTGAACATTAGAGCACGCTGTTCTTTTTGATTTTCAATCACTCTGGTTAAAAGTCTTCTTACTTTTTGATTGTGAAGTCTTTTTTTTTTTTAAATTGTGAAGCATAGAGTATTTTAAAATGGTGAGATTGTTGTTGATATTCTCTATCAAAACACACATTTTATCCAATGTATTCTCTTCCCTTTTTCCTGTTAGACATAAAACAAATATCATATTAAACTACATTAAAATTGAATTGCACTAAGCACATATTTAAAATATTGTTATGATAAATAAAAAAAGAAAAAAGGAATTGATAGTTCATGTGTTAAAATTAAAAACTGTGACAATTTTATTTTTACATTTAAATTTAAAATGCACACACATATAAGTGACATTCTTTATTAACATACAAATTAACATGGTAAGGTGTAAATGAATACATACCTTGTTCATGTGGTTGAGAATCTTCTCCATTGGCAGCATCAACCACATTTGTACTAATTGCATTTTCATCATCTTAAAAAAAAAGAAAATGAAATTATTTTGAAACATATTTATATATTAATTTCTATATTACAAGTAGTGAAAATAAAATATTGTGCATCCATTAATGTATAACAAATCCCTTTTATGGAGGCATAATTAATAACCATCCATTACAAGTGCTTTTAACATTATTTACAAATCTGAAGCAGGTTTTTGGGGTTAAACTTAGCAGATGTAAGGAGATATCCTAACATGTTATAGATCAGGGGATTTACATATTGGTCTATAGGGAACTTTGTCATCTAAAAAAATGAATATATATTAAAAAAATACAACGCTTAAAGGGACACTGAACACACTCATAGAACATGCAATTTTAAGAAAATATCTAATTTACTCCGATTATCAAATTTTAATAATATTCTTGCTATCTTGATTTGAAAAAGAAGGCACCTAAGCTAAGGAGCCAGCAATTATTTTGGTCAGCAGTTGTTTATTTGTGCGTGAACTTATCCAACAATCAAGAAGAACAACCCAGGTTGATTGCCAAAAACCTACATTATAGCTTTTCGAATAAAGATAGCAAGAGAATGTATAACATTTGATAATAGGAGTAAACTAGAAAGTTGATTTTAATTGCATGCTGTATCTTATTCACAAATTAAAGAATGTGGGTTCATTGTCCCTTTAAATTGATGTTTAAATTTACATGCTAAATGATTATAAAATAAAAATATCCACATATATACCGGTAATGATGAATTCAATATTTTGAATTGATGGAATTTCAAATTGGTCACTTCCACACGCTGCCTCAGTGCTTTCAGCAAGTAATGCTGGTGATGTAGTAACTTCTTGCACTAAATTAAAATAAACTTGATGTAATTTTTTATAAGGAACATGATATGTTAACTAAATAAATTAAAAGAAAAAAAAAATTACCTTCATCCACATCCTCAGAATTATTTTGCTGTGAATCATCACTTTCTGGGCCAACAGAGACATCTACATGTTCTTCACACAAGGGAGAAGTCTGGGAAGATGATGCTGAAGTCGACTGTTGCTCAATGTCCACATTAGGGTTTACAGACATTAAAAGTTTAATAAATATTCTTTCATATTTTAAAAATCGCCTCCTCCTCTTATTCTTTCTTTGAACTTTCCTTTTAATGTCTGCAACCCTTTTGCGACATTGAGCAACAGTCTTTATATGTGTGGCATTTAAATTAACCATTTCAGCAATATCTTCCCAGATTGCATCCCTTGTCTTTAAACTAGTGTCACGCCTCTGTGGTCCAAAAAGCATGTCATAGTTTGGCTCCAGAGCAGATACAAGGATTTCATTCTCCACAACTGTAAACCTCTCAGCAACCATTTTCAAATATCTCATCAACTGCCTCACAGAATAAAATCTGATATCTATATAAATATACATGTAACCAGAGTAAAATGTAAAATACGCTGTGATTGGAGAATATTAAGGAAGTACTCATAAATATGCGTACATAAATGTATTGCAAGGTATTATGGTAACAGAAATAATATAACAATAAATATGATTGGTTAACAAATATTGCACATTGAACATTGTTTAAAACATATACGCAATTTCGTAATAATACAAATGAGTGAAAATATCTAAATAAAGAGCGTAAAAATATTTATTGTACGATTTCAATAAAAAAGAATAACAAAATATAACCAGAACAGTAAAAGCAGAATTCATTGCGAAGGAGAGTTTCATTGCGAAGGAGAGGGCGTAAGATGGGCGTTCCATGGGCGTAACCTGAGTAAATCTCGCAAGTTTCACAGATATGTTACGATGATATAAAAACATACGCCATACGAATCGCACATTCAACTCACATACATATCTCGCCAGACATCCTTTGGCGAAATAACATGAATAACATTATTTACAATATTTATTTCATTTTAAAAATAATACGATATAACGTATTTAGACAATATACTATAACTGTAGTTTTACATTTTGAAATATGCAAACACAAACTGAAATAAAGTGAATCATTAAAATTACGAAGCGACGCAATGATATATGGAAACCCATTTCGAGGTTCGTGAAATGATATAAGGAGGCGAAGTCTATAGTTTACTATGGACAGCTTATCGCGTAACGTATTGTTTACAATGGACTGCCCACTTTATACGATCATTACGCAAGGCGTGAAATTTGCGAGAGTTGCGAGTCAGAAATACACATTTCTCGCCGCAAATTACGAACTTTCAATCATCGAGGCCTTAATCTCACCCAATTTTTTTGCAAGGTTAGGGGGGCAGAATTGCAATGGTAAATATGGGGAACAAATTTGCTCCACAATATGCAATGAAATATGGAAAGGTTCACAACATTTGAACCCTGTCTGTTCACTAATTGATACATTTAGCCCCTAGTCTTAATATAACAAATTGTTTATTTTCATAGAATTTTCATGTGTTTCATTATATAAACTAGCAAGTGATGATTGTTTACTTTTTAGAGTGGTATTTGGCTTGAACTTATTATGATGCTCTTATTAAATTTTTTAACCACCAGCTTGTAATACTAGATTGTGCATAAGAGTGAGCACAAGATAAAGCAGCCTTGCGCTATTAATTTCCCTATTTAGCACTTGTGCACTTAACCTGACATGAGATATAAAGGTGTGTTATAAATATATTAAATATAAAATATTGAAAAATGGTGTAGCATGTTTCAAATAAAATGGTAGGCGCACAAACAGGTCATACTCACAGGATTTCAGTTTTAATTCAGTCTTTTAGTAAACTAAAAGGCTACTCCAACTTGCTTTGACATATATTGATTTTATGCTCTTGAGAATGGCTTCTTTTGCCGAAACGCATTGAGCTATATTTTAATAAAATCTGAAACTGCATCTGAAGATACCATAGTGATGGTTTTAATAAAAGGCTGATTTAAAACTGAAATCCTGTAAGTATGGCCTGTTTGTGTGAATATCATTTTATTTGAAATGTGCTAAACCATTGTGAGCTTTATATCTTGGAGTTGAAAGAAGGCATGTTTCACAGAGGAAAAGAGCAGCTTGCATCCCCTGAGGTGATACAGCGCCGCCACATTCAATATTTCTTATGTTTCTGGATATGGTCTGGGAGAACCGAGGCTGGCAGCGAGCATCTGTTAAGTGCTAACATAGCTTCATACCTTACTGCTATTTACAATTGTTGTCCACACAACTGCCACTCACTGGATATTTTCTCTTTTTTGGACCATTCTCTGTAAACCCTTGAGATGGTTGTGCATGAAAATCCCAGTAGAACAGCAGTTTTTTAAATACTCAGATCAGCCCGTCTGGAACCAACAACCATGCCACGTTCAAAGTCACTTAAATCCCTTTTCTTCCCTATTCTGATGCTCGGTTTAAACTGAGCAAGTCGTCTTCACCACGTCTAAATGCCTAAATGCATTGAATTGCTGCCATGTGATTGGCTGATTAGCAACTTGTATTACCAAGCAATTGAACAGGTGTACCTAATAAAGTAGCTGGTTAGTATGTGTGTGTATATATATATATATTATAGCCCTTTGCAGTGAAATACATGGCGATATACCATATAATTATTATATTTTATTTATAACGCCAACAAATTCTGCAGCGCTGCCCGTGGGTACAATTAAGGAAAGTAAAACAATGATACAATACTGATAAGAGGCAAAAAAAATTGTCAAACAAATACAGGAGGAATTGAGGGCCCTATTCCTGTGGGAACATACAATCTAGAAGGGTAGGAGAATAAGAAACTGGATATGAGGACTGCAAGGGTGAGAATGATGTTAATGAGGGCACTTATCCATGGTTTTCCTGTGGTAATTGTAGTGGGGTTATCAAGGGTCCTCATTTTGTACATCCAATTTAAAAATATTGGGACATTATAATTGTGACACCGATTTTGCAGTGCATCTCATTAAATGTCCTTGTGGGATCATCTATATTGGTTAGACCACCCGTAAGGTTAGGGATGGGATAAATTAACATAAAAGTAGTATCAGAAGGAAAAAGCCCCAGTAGCAGACCAGCTGGCCATAGTGTAGGACCACTTCGTTTTCAAATTATTGAACAGATGAGGGCTCATAGGAAAGGTGGGAATAGAGAACTCTTATTACTACAAAGGGAGGCCTTGTGGATATTTAGGTTAGACTCAACAGTACCAAAAGTTATGAATAGATTTTATGATGTATTTGGCAAAACAGGTCTCTGTAGATAGGTGTAATAATACCATTTGTTTTGTTTATATACTTTTAAGGAGAGAGAAATGAGGATGTCACTTCCCCCTTTAGGGTGTTTTGTGATTAATTTATGGCATGACTAATTAGTAACACCCAATTAAGTTTAGATTGTTGTAACCTTAAAGTAAAAATTAAACTTTCATGATTCAAAAAGAGCACACAATTTTAAGAATTATTTAAATATACTTCCATTATCACATTTTGCACAATGTTTTTATATGCACATTTTTTGATGCACCAGCTCATACTGAACTCACAGGGTGTATACATACACCCAGCCCCCTGTACCATGTGACAGACATCAGCCTTAGTCTTGGTACAGGGGGATGGCAAACAGAAAAAAAAAAAACAGACGAAAAAATAAATTTGTCAGAAAAAAATCTACTGCTTTTGTGAAATAAGTAAGTGTTATTGCATTATCTTTTTATTATGCACTTTTTAGAAAGGCAGGTTTATGTGCCAGTTTGCTGATATTGTGGTTTACATGTCATTACAATGTGATCCCAAAAAGAAAATTGAGAGGGAGATGTGTCCTTAATGCTTTCAATAAGGTTTATTGATAATGAGGTGAAGAAATTTCCGTTGGTGAAGTTTCCACAGGCACCTATCCTATACACCCTGCCAAAAGTGCATAAACACCTTCAAAGTCCTTCTTGACTGCCCAATTGTCTCCAGTATTAAATTACTATTATCCAATATTTCACTCTACTTGGATAAAAAAATGGACCTTATATGGAGAGGTTCATTTCATATATAGGAGATACTAGTGATTTTTAAAATAAATTGCAAGATCTTTCTTTGCCATCCAATAAATATATCCTTTATAGTCTTGACATTGTCAGTTTGTATTTGTCTATAAAACATGTGGAGTGGAATCTGTAGCTAGAATTCTATATACCTCTGGAGGCTTTGGCCCCTGATAATTAAAAGTGCCATGAGACAGCAATATATTAATAAGGGATCCGTTGCTATGTCAAGAAAGCCAACACATTTACAAGTGGCTGACATCAGCAGCATCACCGTGAGGTGTTTTTCTATACATTGCAGTGGCGAATTATTGCAAGTGGATACATAATACACACAGAGAGAAACGCAATCTCAGGAATGAACAACCAGCTCAAATATTACAAACAGTATCACCACCTACATTGACAATGTAAAGTAAAAGATCCCTTTTAAATATATCACCAAACCTAATAAACATACATATTAACCCCTAAACCAACATAACCCACCTACCACAATAAACTTCCTACACTACTTAACCTGCTAACCACCAATGCAAACTATCCCTACACTACTTAACCTCCTAATCGGCCAATTCCCCACCACAAACTATCCTTATACTACTTAACTCCCTAATCGTCAGTACCCCACTGCAAGCTATCCTTACACTACTTAACTCCATAACCACCAATACCCACATCGCAAACTACCTCTACACTACTTAACCCCTAACAGCTAACCCCCAAGAGCCCTAACATAAGACTCCCTAAGTTACACAAAATAAAAATCACAACTTTTATCAAAAATAAAAACAAAATACAAATAAATAAATAAAAATAAACAATCAGTAGGCCTATCCTAAAACTAAAGTCCCCTTTAAAAAAATTCTAAAACATACTATAAAAATTGACCTGGAAAGGGCTTTTGTCAGGCAGTGCCCTAGTTGAAGTCTCTTTTGCATCCACAATACCCTATACTAAAACCAAAGCAACCCCCACCCCCCAAAAAAAAACTATCTTTAAAAAGAAAAACTATATCCTAGAAGCCTAAGTTGTTGATAAGTTTACCCATTGAAGAAGTATAAATGGAGAAGAGTAGAGGACCCAGGACACAGCCTTGTCGTACACTAACCGATAGAGGCATTGAAAAATGAGTTGACTAGCAAATGACACAGAAAAGGACTTGTTAGAAACATAAGAGTGGATCCAAGAGAGAGCAGTGTCATAGAGACATTGAGAGCTGGGAGTCTCTGTAGGAGGAGGGGGTAGTCAACGGTGTTGAAGAAAAGTAAGATAAGTATAGACTAGTGGCCATACTTTTAGCAGAAATAAGATTGTAAGGTAACCTTGGTGTGGGCAGTTTCAATTGAGTGTTGGGAACGGAAGCCAGATTGCAAGGGATCAATAATAGAGTTGGGAGACAAGAAGTGAGTTATGCGGTCATAAACTAGATTTTCCAGGATGTTAATGGAAGCAGTAATATGGGGTGGTAGTTTGCAGGAGAATTAGGGTCAAGGGAGTTTTTTTTTTGAGGATAGGAATGACCTTTGCTTTTTTCAAAGAAGATGGGAATGAACCATTGTATGACAATGCTCTGCCTCTATGCCATTCTTGTTGCTTCCCCTTCATTGTTCCTTACGCTTCCCCCAGCTCTTTCTGCTCACACCCCTACCCAGGGCTGGTACACACCTCCCAGATGCCCAGCCCTCCTACTTTGATCCTCTACTTAAAGGGACAGTCACCACCAGAATTTTTGTTGTTTTAAAAGATAAATATTCCCTTAATTACCCATTCCCCAGTTTTGCATAACCAACACAGTTATAATAATACACATTATACATCTGTAATTACCTTGTATCTAAGCCTCAGCAGACTACCCGCTTATTTCAGTTCTTTTGACAGACTTGCATTTTAGCCAATCGGTGCTCACTCCACGGTAATTTCACATGCATGAGCTCAATGTTATCTATATGAAACACATGAACTAAGGATGACGTCACAACCAGCCCCGATGACCAATCACCAGGCTTAGAACACCTACACTTCAAGATCCAGGTCAACTCCAACACCACTGTCCATGGCACCCTCATCTACAGACCTCCCAGACCATGCCCCGCCTTCTACGACTCCATCACCGACGACATTGCACCCCACGCCCTCGCCCCAATGGACTACATCCTCCTCGGTGACCTCAACTTCCACCTAGACAACCCTAACGACCACAACACAACCAACCTTCTGGAAAACCTTGGAACCATCGGACTGAAGAAACTCGTCAAGTCCCCAACCTACGTAGCCGGACACACCCTCGACCCAATCTTCTCCGCCTGCAGCCACATCGCCGAACTAAATTGGACTGACCACCACTGCATACACTTCTCCTTCAACCTGCCCCACAGAAACTGTAACAACATCACTGAAGACCAGCTGTACTCCACCCTGAACAAGTCCCCCCCAGCGACCTTAACAGATGCCAACTCTTCCACCCGCAACCTCCACCGCTGGATAACCTAGTGCGCCAACACCCACGCCCCCCTCAAAAAAAATGTAACAACAAGGCCAGTTGGTTCACCCCGGTCCTTCAGGACTCCAAACATCACTGCAGATGACTAGAAAGAACCTGGAGATCCAGCAAGACCCCTACGGACAAAGTGGCCTACAAAAAAGCCATCACCACCCACCACCACTTCATAAAAACCACCAAGAAAACAGCAATCCAAGACAGAATAAACGCCAACGCCCACAACAGCAAGGAGCTTTTCACAGTCATCAAAGAATTTTCCAAACCCAACAGCAACACCAACAACATCCCGCCCTCCCAGGACCTCTGCGACAACCTTGCCACATACTTCCATTGCAAGATGGTCGACATCTTCGACAGCCTCGAGCCCCAGACCTCACCCACTACCACCGACCCACCAACCCCCACCGACACCGCACCCATAAACACTTCTGCCTACCACCCATGTATCATCTGGAGCCCCCTCACCACAGAGGACACCCTAAGGATCATGAGATCGATCCACTCAGGAGCACCCTCAGACCCATGCCCACATCACATCTTCAACAAAGCGGGTGACACCATTGCCCCCGAACTCCGCCGCACCATCAACTGCTCCATCGAGATTGGCACCTTCCCGGAAGAATGGAAGCACGCAGAGGTAAACCCCCTGCTGAAGAAACCCACGACAGACCCTAAGAACTTCCATCCCATCTCACTACTCCCCTTTCCGGCCAAAGTCTTTGAGAAGGCAATCAATGCTCAACTTGTAGACCACATTGAAGCCAACCACACCTTGGGCCCCTCCCAGTCCGGTTTCAGGAGCAACCACAGCACTGAGACCACCCTCCTCGCTGCTACAGATGACATCCGCACCCTACTCGACTAAGGAGAGACCACCACCCACATCCTCCTGGACCTCTCAGCAGCATTCAACACCATCTCCCACCACACCCTCCGCACCCGCCTACACGACGCCAACATCCACGACAAAGCCCTGGAATGGATCACCTCCTTCCTCACCAGCAGAACCCAGAAAGTTAGACTCCCGCCCTTTACCTCCAAGCCCACAGAGATCAGCTGCAGTGTACCCCAAGGCTCTTCACTGAGCCATACCCTCTTCAACATCTACGTGGCCCCCCTCTCCGCCATGTTCTGTTGACACAACCTCAAAATCGTCTCCTTCGCCAACGACACCCAGCTGATACTCTCACTCACCAGAGACCCTACCACCACCAAGAAAAATATCCATGAAGGGATGACAGCAGTCGCCGCCTGGATGAGAGACAGCTGCCTCAAGTGAAACGCAGACTAAACCAAAGTCCTACTCCTCGGACCCACCACATCCGCCTGGGATAACTCCTGGTGGCCCACAGCTCTTGGATACCCGTCTACCCCCACGACCATGCACGAAACCTAGGCATCATCCTGGACTCATCGCTCTCCATGGACCGACAAGTCAACACCATCTCCTCTTCATGCTTCCACATACTCCACCTGTTGCAAAGGAAATTCAAGTGGATCCCAACCGAGACCAGGATGACAGTCACCTACGCCCTTGTCAGCTCATCCTCAACCTCCCTCGCCAATGCCACATCACCAAACACCTGTGAGACCTGCACTGGCTACCCATCAACAAAAGGATCACATTCAAGCTTCATACCCACGCGTTCAAGGCCCTCCACAACATCAGTCCCGAATAAGTCAACCACCACATCACCTTCTACACCCCTGCCAGACAGCTTCGATCGGCTGACCAAGCCTTCGCAGTCATCCCCCACATCAGGACGACCACAGCGGGAGGCAGATTCTTCTCTCACCTGGCAGCCAAGACATGGAACACTCTCCCACTGCACCTCAGACAAGCTAGAACCAGTAGAAAGGGATAGGTTGAAGATGTGAGTAAGAGCTGGAGTGAGGGTGGAAGACATAAAAGGTATTAGGAAAGGGTCGAGTAGGCAGGTAGTGAGGTGTGAGGAAGACAGTAAGGAACCCACTTCATTCTAAGGGGCCGATTCAACAAGGGCCGAATGGCCCTGAATGTAACTGTCTTAAGACCGCTGCTCCTTAACTCATCCGCCGCCTCTGAAGCGACGGACAGCGATCCGCCCGATCGCATATGATCGGGTTGATTGACACCCCCTACTAGTGGCCGATTGGCCGCAAATCTGCGGGGTGGCAGCATTGCACAAGCAGTTCACTAGAACTGCTTGTGCAATGTTAAATGCCAACAGTGTATGCTTTCTGCATTTAGCGATGCAGGGCGGACATGATTCACTATAGCGAATCATGTCTGCCCAGGGTATGATAAATCTACCCCTTCGAGGAAGAGGGAAGATGCAGAGAGTGGCAGATGGGGTAACTGGGGTTGGAAAGGTAAGATTGCAGGCTTGTGTCGGGATGTTGCTACAGATTCTATGCATTTTGTTTAAAAAGTAGTCTGCCAGGTCTTGAGCACTAAAGCCAGATGAATGCGGTGGTGCAGGTTGGCAGATCAAAGATTTGGAAGTAGAAAAGTGTTGTTTAAGGTTTGATGAGAAAGTACATATAAGGAAAGAGAAGTAGGTTTGCTTGGCTAAGTGAAGGGCCAATGTGTATGAATGAAGAAAGAACTTATGGTGGATGAAATCAGGTTCAGAGGGAGATTTCCTCCAGGTGTGCTCAACAGTGCGGAAGCATTTTTCCAAGTAGCGCAATTGCTGAGCGAGCAAGGGATGTAACTGACGGTGTGAGATTTTGCGTAGTTGGGGAGTAGCAAGAGTGTCTAGTGCAGAAGAGTGAGTATTGCTATAGTGGGCAGGCTATAGTGGAAGTGTGAGGCAGGAGATGTTAATTACGTTTGGAAAATTGGAGAGGATCCACAGTGTGCATATTTTTACAGGTGCAAATATGAGCAGGTGGTGATCTGAAATAGGAAAGGGGTGACAGGTGATGTAAGATATAGAGCAGAAGTAGGAAAATACCAGGTCAATAATCTGTTGCAGTGAGTAGGGAATAGGGTGGATTGTGAGAGAACAAGGATGTGAGTGAAAGACGTTTAGAGGCAGCAGGGGCAGATGGGGTATCAAAGGGGATATTGAAGTCCCTGAGTATTAGAAGCCAGGGAGCAAAGTTATCAAGGAATAGTGAGGTTGGTCCAGGAGGGCTGCCACCCTAAGAAAGAGGGTGGAGCACAGGTGAATTTAATGAACTTCAAAGGAGGAGAAGAAGAGAGATAGGAGCTGAGGCAGGTACTGATAGGAGCAGGAGGGAGAGAGCAAGATATCACCACCACCATGTCTCTCACCTGGTGTAGGGGTATGGCTAAATGGAGATTGTCAGGTTTTGATAATTGTTAAAAGGTTGAAAGTGTTGGAGACAAACAGGTTGCGAATGGTTGTAAGTTTGCTGCACACAGAACAAGTGCCCCAGAGAGCACAAACAAAATGAAGGGGATAACCGATGTGGGTTAATGGAGCTGAGAATGTTAGATTTGGGTGACCTAGAGTTTTTACTGTGGGAGATTGAGTAAGAGTGGGGAAGTTTGGTGATTGTTATGGAACCAGGGTTAGGAAAAATGTCACCAGCAGCAATAAGTAGTAGGAGTGTGAATGAGAGGAGGTGAGAGTGAGACTTTTAAGAGTAAGTATTTCTAAGAAGATATAGTAGTTTATGAGAGGACACCATAGGGGATGAGAGAAGGAAGGGTGATATTTCGATAGTGTGGGGGTTATTGTTATTATTGTTATACCTTTGAACCCTTATAACATTTTTTATTAATATTTATATGAATAATTGAATCAGATAGTGTTTATATGAGTGAAGCTGTGTATTTATGTTGTGTTTAGTGCACATTTTTTTTAAGTCTTAGGGGCCGATTTATTACGATGTAGTGTATCATGTCCGGCATTTATCATTGCACAAGCAGTTCTTGTGAACTGCTTGTGCAATGCCGCCCCCTGTAGATTCGCGGCCAATCGGCCTCTAGCAGGGAGTGTCAATCAGCCCGATCGTATAGGGTCGGGCTGATTGATGTCCGCAGCCTCAGAGCAGGCAGACAAGTTATGGAGTAGCGGTCTTTAGACTGCTGCTTCATAACTGCCGTTTCCGGTGAGCCTGAAGGCTCGCGCGGAAACAGGGGCATCAAGCTCCATTCGGAGCTTGATAATTTGACCCTTTAGCCTTTATGCAGGGTCTTCAGTCATGCTAACCTGACACGCATTGAATTAACTTGTAATTTAATGTTAGTGCGATATTGCTATTGTGCGCACTTACTTTAATGCGCCACTTGTAATCTAGCCAGCCCTATTTCTTGAAATAATGTGTCTCCATAAATGTGTTCTTTTCCTTCCTCCTAGAAGTCTCCCTGTTCTCAAAGACAGTGTTTTGTGTAAGATAGGCAATATTTTTTCTTCAAACTTTACAAATAAGCGCTATGATAAATGCATACCGACAACTACAGTATGTTTGGGATCATCTGAAGTATTTTAAAATAGATAACATTTGTGTATGATGTTTTTTAATTACTATACTTTGTCACATTTGCTGAGTTTGTTTACATGACTCCCTACAGCCCCTTATCAACTGTCTGACTGCTTTACCTTAGTTTTGTGTGTAATTGTTAGTGTAGTCATGTGCCTGCACTCTGTCATGGAAACAGTGGTATATATGAAATATGGCAGAATATTTTTTTGGCATTTTTAAACAAAACAAAATAAACTTAATTGGGCTTCAAGCACATGACTTAATCCTGTAACTGCCACCACCTTCCTTCTCCCACTCCTTGTAGTATCCATTGCAAAAAAAATATATATATATGATATCTTCAGAAAAAGTTTTGTTATTAAACAAAGGGAATTCTTGATTATTCATGCTTTAAACATATAAAAAATAGATCAAAGTTATGGATTACAAAATTAAAACTCCTTGGAATATTTAGAGCTTTTTTGTATCTGGCTGCTTGTCAATTCAATAAATGATGTGTGACTACAATAAGCAATCTAGGGAGAGTTGTTTCCAAGTTTTCCTTAATCTAAATGCTGGCACGGTGCTCTACTACCATATTGTACTTTATTTATTCTTAAACTGCTGTGTGCCAACTGCTACCAAAGGAGGAACAAAGATGATTCAGTGGATGCCATACACTAAAATTGAAAGGAACACTTTAAAGCAAAACATGACATGCTTTGCTATCCATAGCTATGTGCTTAACCCCCATAAAGATACAGAGGCTAAACATATAGGGAAAATCCCATTCAGAAGTTGTAAGCAATGCAGCTCCTGAACAGGACACAACCAGTGATTTGTGGCTCTCGAGCACAGCTTTACATTTGCAACCCCTATTGCAGAGTTTAAACACATACTGTAGATTACAAGTAGATCACAAAAATATTACCGCTATTGAGCGCCAATACCACTCAAGTTAAATCAATAGAGCTCTTATTCTTGTGCTCATATTACAAGTTGAAAGTAAAAAGTTATCGTTAGAGCAAAAGCCGCAGAAACGGTAACATCTGGACGTCGGATAGCACTAAATCTCTTTCCTCCTTGACTTCTAGGGGGCACCCTAAAAAACCCTGTTATTGCTTTCTCTTAAACGCTAAACCCAAAAGTGCATTTTATATATGTATATATATATATATACAGTATATATGTATATATATCTATAGGAAGCAAGAAACAAAGGCAGGAACCTGAGTGCTGAAGTAGGTGTTTAATAAAGCTGGCAGTATAAATTCACACAAACAGTGTGGAAAGGCAGTGAGGTATGTTCTTTCATGAAAGCGATATAAGCGCTCTACTTTTTTAATACCAATGCACGATAATGTGTGCTGGTATTACAAGTTAGCTGCAATGCCAGCTTGCGTTCAAATTGCTAGGAAGAATTGCGCACATGAGAACGCGCTTCCATAGGCTCCTATGGGAGCCTCTTTCTGATACCTTCACAGACAGCATCAGAAAGTCGTGCAGCAATGGCAACAATCAAATATATATGTATATGCTGATATACATACAGTATATATTTATGAGTAAATATGTGTATATACACATTTAAACACATAAATATATATGTATATGCATATACATATATATTTACTGGGAACACACAGTTCCTATAGATCACAATGTAAAGGCACTTTTCAGTGCCAGTTTTTTTTCTAACACTCCACTCCCACCAACTTTAACCCCAAAATACTGCGTAGTGCAGTTAGTTTATTAAAAATGATTTTTTAATAAGCTACACTAGACAATATTTTGGGGGGATTTGGGGCAGCTTTATAGAATTAACCAGAGATCGGATCCAAGCTTGCGGTAGCAATAACCAGCTACTTGTAATAACTGGTTAATTATCAGGCTCGCCGAAAACACAAGTTATGAAGCAGTGGTCTAAAGACCGCTGCTCCATAACCTGTCCGCCTGCTCTGAGGCGGTGGACAGAAATCGACAGAAATCAACCCGATCGAATATGATCGGGTTGATTGACACCCCCTGCTAGCGGCCAATTGGCCGCAAATCTGCAGGGGGTGGTATTGCACCAGCAGTTCACCAGAACTGCTGGTGCAATGATAAATGCTGAGAGCATATGTTGTTGGCATTTATCGATGTGCAGTGGACATGATCCGCAATATCGGATCATGTCCGCTTGCACAATGATAATTTGGCCCCTATTTATAAGATATCATGTTTTATTATGTGACTTAATAGACAAATTTTGTAAACAGAAGAGTACTATGTGAAGGTCTGGGAGAATCCATTCTATCACTGAATCCGTCATGCCTATCTTTCACTATTTACCTAAACTGCATAAAGATGGCAATATACCTCCAGGGAGACCTATCATTGCTGGAATAGATTCTCTAAATTAGAAGCTATCAGATCTAGTAGATATCTATTTAAAGCCATTGGCTAGAAATTTATTTGGCTATATTCAGGATACTACCTCTCTGATTAACCAAGTAGAACAATTGGTTGGTGTCAACAATACATTCCTCACCATCTAGGCATCAGAGTGATTTAATTTTTTTCTAGACCATTATTCTCTATTTGATGTAGATCAAAAGGAATGTGTTGTACAGTCAATTGAATATCTGTTAACACACAATTTATTTATGTTTGAAGGCAGTTATTATCTCCAGAAACGGCTATGGGGCTAAATTTGCGCCTTCATATGCCAACCTCTATATGGGATTTTGGGAATGTTCCCACGTTTTTGGAGATAATAACCCATTTAGAGAGTATATTGTTCATTACGGTAGATACATAGATGACCTAATATTAGTCTGGAATGGCAATGAGAATTCAGTGAACAATTTTTTTTCAGGTAAATAAATTCAAACAATATGAATTTAAAATTTACCTTGGAATAACATCCAAGTAAGATTATTTTTTGGATGTTTCTTTACAAGTAAATAGTGATAAGGTATGTTTGGAAACTGAACTCTTTAGGAAGGATACAGCAGACAATACCATTTTGAGATATGATTCCTGCCATCCAAAACATCTATTGAGGTCTATTCCCAAGGGACATTTCATTAGAGCAAAAAGAAATTGCACACATAAAGATACTTGTGATAGACACTTGAAAGATATGAGAGAAAGGTTGAAAAAAAGATGATATACACAAGAAAGCTTAGATTTAAATCTAACTAAAGTTTAAGACATGTCTCAACAGTCATTATTAGAATAAAAACAAAGTTCTAGTAATGATTATCACAAAACATGCAACATTATCAATCAGTGTTTACCCATTCTATATGAGGATCCAGTTTTAAAACTTTGTGTCAAAAAAGGCAAAAACTATTGGTAATATTCTTGCACCTTCTATGCTACCCAAGCCAGATGTTAATCCAACATGGCTATCAAGGAAGAAAGGGTGTTATAAATGCAAGGCTAGGATATGTAAGATGTGTCAGTATGTCAAGGAGGGAGAAATCTTTGTTTCTATGACAACTGGAAATAAGAATCATATAAATTGTAATACTACACATGTCATATACCTCCTGACCTGTAAAGCCTGTCAGAAACAATATACAGGATGTACCAAGAGACTTATGAGATATTATAGGTTTTTGGAACATCTTAGATAAATTGAGGATCCTGGAACTAAAACGCCTGTAGGTAGATATTTTAGGGACAAACATGGAGCAGATATTAATCTTATTCAGATAGAAGGTATCAACTTTATACTCAAACCTACTAGAGAGGGTGATAGGGAGAGACTGCTGGATCAGAGTGAGGTCTATTGGATTTTCCATCTAAATACTAGATCACCCTTAGGTTTGAACTCTCATATGGATACTAATTTGTTCTATTAAATAATCATTAGTCCCCTTAACAAATATTGATCCATATATCAGTGAATTGTAATGAAGTAAAACAATGTAGTTCTGTCTAGCATTTTGTAAAATTATAAAATGAGCAAGATAAGTCCTAACATACCATTTTTTTACTGTGGAATATATCTGTTAAATGAATAAATAAATTCCCAAACAATAATTCTATAAACAGTTTATGCTAAGCAAATATGTTAGAAATTTAAATCTCCAAGCACCTGTCATGTGACCTAACCTCTGTGTGTGCCGATGCTGAAGAACGCAACAGGGCAGGAGCTGAAGCTTGAGCCCTGCAGGTTTGTGAGTACTAACCGCAGATTTGAATCATCCTGAATAAATCTAATCGGGATGATAGACAGACCCCTCTTGCACATGATTGGCCACGCGAGCAGTGGGCGGCATTGCACAAATGCGGGCAGCGTATTCTTGCCTTGTCACCGGGAGGCTTGGCGGACGAGATTCATGACAGTGAGCCTCATCCATTCGCCTAATAATAAATGGAGGCCATTGGGTGAGTCAATGACAAGAGGCTTATATTTGCAGCCACCAATCTGCATCTAGTTCCCAGTAGTGAATTACTGCTCCTGAGCAAATTTGTTAAGAAATTAAGGTAAATTGAACTGCATGATCTATCTGAATCATGAAAGAAAAACCTTGGATTTTGTGTCCCTTTAAATACTTAGGAAGGACCATATTACAAGTGGCACGCTAACTGCACTGAAAGTAAATTTTTAACTCGGGCGGTTTACAAGTTAAAAGTAAAAAGTTAGCATGCAAGCAGAACCTGATGCAAGCTTTGGATATAGTGACTACAATAACTTCTTCTCTCCTTAGACTTTAATGGAGCACACTGTTAAAAATAAAAAAAATCTAACACTTATCACTCGCGCTACCCCGACACGCAGTAGACCAACTGTGCTAAACCGGAAGGTAGTTATGCATATTTTACATTTCAATGTTCTTCACATAGAAGAAAATATATGTTTGTATGTATAGCTAATGATTTTTGAAAAATATATATCTATACCTTTATATCTATATACAGGTGTGTGTATATATATATATATACATATATATACAATATTGAAATAAGCACTCACTGGACTTCAGCCAACTGTGACAACAAATTTTGTTATCATAGTTGGCTGAAGTCCAGTGAGTGCTTATTTCAATATAATATTACGGAGTTCTATAGCACCCTGGCTGTTATGGATGGATGGTGAGAGTGCACACACCTGGACTGTATTAATTATATATATATATATATATATATATATATATATATATATATATATATATATAATTATTTAAAACTAAAAAGAACATTTTCTTCTAAGTGAAGAATGAGAATATAAAATATTTACGGTAAAAACACATATTAAAAATATTAAAATTGATTAAAAAAATCATTTTTCATGTTTAAATGTATTTCAGTGAAAATGGCTCAATAGTTATATACTGTATAAGTGTATATATGTGTTTATAAGTATGTATATACATATATACACATATAAAACATAAATACACACACATACATATATACTGTATATATATATACACATATATACACATTTTAATATATACAGTATATATATATATATATATATATATGTATATATATATATATATATATATATATATATATATATATATAAAAACACGGAAGGGGACTGCATTCCAAGACCGGACGGGGTACACATCCCATGACCCAGCAACATGCTCAGCCCTGGGTGCTCAGTGGCACTCACAAAAAGCTGTGCTGTCACCAGAGTCACAGGCAGTTAACCCTAGACAGGAGTGGGTGCAAGAACCATAGGGGAATTACAAAACAAATTAATACAACACATAGAGAAAACCCTGCACTCACCAGCAAGCTCACAGTAAAGATTTAAAAACAAAAATGGAAAGGTTATTTACCACATCTGGCCAAATGGGACAAGCTCAGGTACCACGTTTTTTTAACTATATTAAAGGGTCCATGAGTGGCCAGATAACTGGTCACATATACAAAACTACTGTATATATAAAATGGAGGTTTCAGTTCAGAATGTGATACATCCTATGTCTGTCTCATTTTTCTTTTAAAAATTGCATTGTGTTGTGCTTTGAGACAGGCCGTTGTTATTTATAATGTGTACTGTATATTGTATGTGTTACTTTATTGTTTTCTTCTCTTTTTGCAAAACCTCAATAATAGAATATTAAAGTGAAAAAACATGGTATCCATATATTCTCAAACAGATAAGCTGCCGGCAGCACAGGTGCAGACAGATATCTAGTAAGAGGCGCCACTCAAAATAAAAATAAAAATAAATATAGATAATACTAATAATATATAAAAAAATATATGTAAAAATAATATGAAAAGTATGATAGGAAAATAGAAATTAGGTACTGTAAAATATCAAATATAGAAATAATAACAATAATAAAATATTAGGTGGATACCTAAAAATACAAAATACAATATAAGAAAAATAAGAAAAACCCAATTTATGGATATGTGGCAATTTCCACACAGTGATAGTCAATATAGGAACAATAATAATAATAGTAGTAAAATACTAATAGTCCAATTTAGAAGTATGTGGCAGAATCCAAGCAATTATTAGTGGACCACAAAAAAAAAAAAAAATCAGTGTAAGAAGATGCGGATATGTAACAATTTCCACACAATAATTCCAAAAAATAGATCAAAGTCACATATTACAGATATCTAGCACAGTCCACCAAAATAGTCTTCAGGCAGCTCCTCTGGTATGTCGTGCCCTGACACAATATGATGATCTAAAACAAAGGAGACAGAGGGCGCCACATAGTGCAGATAAAAGAGGATAAAGAAGGCAGAACGGATATGCAGATGTACAGTATCCTACTCACTTGGCTGTAAGCACTGATGTGCATACATTTTATGTCCCTTCAACCACTGAGCATCTTAATGATCCATCTGGTCCACAACCTCTTACATCTAAGCACATCTTGACTATAGAGTCTTCAATAATGTCACCACCACCTGTAGAGTTCATCAAGGAAAATCTTAATCTTCATAAAAGATGGTGTAGAGTATAAATTTTGGCAAATTAATTCTGGACACTTGATGGAAGAAAGAATAACTTCTAATTCTCCAAAACAGGCATAAATGGCACAAGAACCATAAGAATGCAAGAGTCAATAACATTGTTATCTCACAAAATGACAGTGACAATGTACCTAGCAATCAGTGGAAGTTGGCAAAGATAATGAAGATTAAAGTTGTTGATTAGTGTTTCTGCACTAGATGATAAAGTCAAATGTGTAACGAACCCTAGCTAGTTTTTTTTTTTTTTAGACTTTTTTTTGTTTATTGCCCATAGAGCAGTGGGACACTTATGTTTTTTCTTATAAAGTGGTAAAGGTTAGTTATGTCATGAAATGTGCCTTTTCACAAGAGTTCTCTATTCTAATTAATTTTGGAAGAAATGGAAGAAGAAATCTATAGTTCTCCCTTTAGTAATAAGCAACTTTGAAGTTAGTTTTCTAGCTTTTTTCTTATAGTTATTTTTCTGACTGTTAATTTTGAGTTATAAGGTGGCTAATGCTACTACAATTAGCTAAAAAAGGGAATGTTAATAGCCTGTTTGTATGTATATAGGTGTATGTGTGTCTCTCTGTGCACACATATATATATATATATATATATATATATATATATATATATATATATATATATATAAATAGGGCTCAAAATTTAAAGTCCTAAACTACTAGCCAGGAATAAATGTTACTTGCCACTTCTAATCCCACCCACACCTCACCCACTACTTCACCTCCTCTATGCATATGTTAAACCATTGTGAAACAGTTCGTTAAATTGTTAATATTTTATATCCTAACACATTAAATAATGCTACATACAGTAATACATTCAGAAAAATAAGTTCATAGCAGCTAGAGGATCTGGGGAAGACAACAGCTGGGTAGATAAAGGAAGTTGTTGAACATAGAGAATGCTGGCAGTCATGGAAGGTCATAGCAGACCTGGAGATTTTTTAGCAATAATTATTATCTCTCCCTTCTCGCTCTTAAATATCTTTCTCGACTCCCTCCTTTCTTCAATCTCTCTTTTTTACCCTCTCCCTTCTCTCAGGCCATATCTTCTCTTTACACTCTTTCTTTCCCCTCTCTCATATCTCTTCACTCTTTTATTCTCCATTCTGTCTTAACTCTACCTTCTTCTCCGCTTTCACTTTTCCTCTGCAATCTCTCTCTCTCTGCCCCGTTTACGCTCTCAGATGTAACAGTCTAAGCACTAATGGGGTCCCTACAGCCCTAGAGGAATAACATATCTTGTACTTTCATGAATATATAATATCCCTTTAGACAATAGTTTTAGCACATAACCCAAAATGTGTGTTTGTCAGTGCTAGAATAGGAATGTACATTCTTCAAATACAATGTTCCAACTTTGCTACTTACAATATGCCACCAGACTTCAGACTCAACATTTACTAACTTTCACTCGCCAATGGCTAGTGGAAATTTTGAGCCCTGTATATATATATATATATATATATATATATATATATATATATATATACACATATATATATATATATATATATATATATATATATATATATATAAAAGGTTTAGTCACACCAGCTCTAAGAACCACCCAATATAATATAATTCTGGTAGGAAAACCGAAGACCACTAGTGTCTGAGTCTAAGGGTGCAAGGAGGAATCAAAAAATGAAAATAAATCCTAAAAAAGAGAGAAAATATAAGAAAAAGTGAAAGGTAGAAATAGTATGCAAGGATTCCTTGGCCAGCACTTCCTATTCAATTACCATCTATAAATTAGATATTAGACCACCATGGGGTAAAAACATCAAGGACACAGCAAAAATTCATGAGCACACACCTGTAAGTTCAAAAATTGTTACTTTATTAACTACCATAATCTAGGGCAGCAATACATAATACAATATGCATACCCTAACTCAATAAAAAATGTTAAAACAAACCTATGGCCATAGGAAAAAGAACCAAAACAAAAATGGCATCAATCCTACATAAACATGTATTAATTCCCTAGGTTAAATACCTTAGTAAGGAAATATTTGAAAAAAATTCAATACAGAGTGAATACACAATTAACCGTATATTATCATTAAAGAATTGATGGCATAATGAAAGACAGTCCAGCAATGTCCATGCAATAACTGTTAGTTGTAGAGATCCAATATAGCTTGTAGGCAACAGATGATTGTTAAAGCAGTTCATGCAAACATAGCCGTGCAACAAACAATGTTCATGCAACAAACAATGTATCAAGCTGATTTCCACATATACCAGTGCTGTTATCACAATAAGCTGCAGGTTAGTAATGCGATTTTTACTAGAACCGTTCAAGCGGATTGTATCACTTCATGTATTAAGGCAATTCACAAACAGGTACACAGTTGTATATATGGTGTATCGTAACTGTCGGGATAATCCTACTGAGAGCTATACTCTCATCTAAGGGTCCCATATAGGATCTCACCACCTCCTTAACTGTGCTGTCATCCTTCCATGTGCAAAAAGTGATATCTGTCACTTGGGATCCGTTTCTCTGCTGCGGCTAGACCTGCAGACTGTCTGGTTCCTTTCCGGGCCGGTTTGCGACACAGCAGATCCTTCACTTACTCGGGTAAGTTACCCCGAGTCATGTTAGAGACACGTAACACGTGTTTCGCCGCTAGGGACTTCCGGTGCGGCTTCTTCATGACGTAACGGTGCTACAGTTTTCTCTTCCTCACGGAAATTTATACCCTGTATACAGGAGGCCTGGACAATCTTTTTTCCCTCCTCTAAAGGTGTATCTGTCTCTGTGATTAAACCAATCGTAAGGGATGCAGGCATATATATAAAAGTTTTAATTAAAGACAGTACTCCTGCCAATACGTTTTTTATTAATTTGTCTTATTCCTAGTTATGGTAGTTATTTTTACAATATATTTACACAAAGCCACATATTTCAGTGTGTGCTTATAAATCATATAGCTCAAAATTTACAGTGATTGTGCACCGTGACCTATACTATTGTCTTAACTATGTTATATGTAAACATCCAATTATATTTACCTATTTATATACAGAGGGTTGCACCAGCAGTCAGCTAGGGATCCCTCAATAATTATCTTCCATTACAAAGAACATATAATACATTGTTTTCCTTAGGTTTATAAGAAAGAGGCATAGTTGATTTCCTCATTTAACCCTCCTGGAGTGAGGGTGTTCATATTGTAAATCCACTTGCACTCAGATTGTAATATCCTTTGATCTAGATCGCCACCTCTGTGCTGTAGATCAATTAGTTCTAGCCCTCTCACTTTAAGTGAGGATACAGAACTCTTGTGATGGGTAAAGAAATGTCTGGCCACACTACTATCTTCAAGTTTTTTATTTGTAATATCCCTTTTATGTTCTTTAACTCTTTCCCTAAGTTCCCTATAGGTTTTCCCTATATAGGAAACCGGGCAAGAACAAGAGATCATGTATATCACTCCTTCACTGCGATATGTAATGTGTCCTTTAATATTGTGTCTCTGATTATAATAATCATAAATTACATCTCCTTTCTGTATGTTTTTGCATATGCTGCATTTCCCACATATAAAGTTACCATTTATATATATATATATATATATATATATATATATATATATATGTACAGTGGGTATTGGAAAAAAAAATCACCCCCCTCTTGAAAATAATCACATTTTGTTGCTTTGCAGCCTGAAATAAAGACAGACACAGTTTTTGTTTATCCAGTTGTAATAATTCAGTGCAACTTATAATGTCCGAATGAAAGATATAACACCAACATGTCAGGCAAAAATAGAGACAAAAAAAAAAACAGAATCACTGAGTTGGAAAAAGGATCACCCCCTTGTGTCAGTATTTTGTTAAACCACCTTTTGCTTTTGGAATATGTCACTACTAACTTTGCACACCTAGATCTTTGCAGAACTGCTCCAGTTCCGTTACATTTGATGGTGACCATTTGTGGACTGCAATCTTCAAGTCATGCCACAGATATTCAATTGGGTCTGGGCTCTGACTATGCCATGCAAGGACATTCACCCTTTTCTCCTTCAACCACTGTGTGGTCATTTTTGCTGTGTGCTTTGGGTCATTGTCATGTTGGAAGGTAAACCTTCTTCCCATTGACAACTTCCTGGCAGAGGGCAGCAGATTTTCCTCAAGTGCTGACAAGTGCTCCAGTGTCTGCTGCAGAGAAACACCCCCATAACAGGATATTACCACCTCCATGCTTTACTGTAGTTATGGTGTTATTTGGATGGTGAGCTGTATTGGATTTCCTCCAGACATATCATTTGTTGTTGAGGCCAAATAATTCAATTTTAGTCTCATCTGACCATAACACCTTTTTCCATGTGGCCTAAGAATCTCCTATGTGTGTTATGGCAAAGCTCAGTCGTGACTGCATGTGGCCATTCTTGAGGAGTGGCTTTTTTCTTGCAACCCTTCCATACAACCCACATTTGTGGAGAATTTGTGATATTGTTGTCACATGCACACAATGACCACTCTTTGTCATAAATTCCTGCAACTGCTTCAGAGTTGCTGTGGGCCTCTTGGTAGCCTCTCTGACCAGCTTCCTCCTGGCTCTTTCATCCAGTTTGGAGCGACGTCCTGATCCAGAGAGGGTCCGTGTTGTACCAAACACCTTCCACTTCACTGGAAAAGATATTTTCTTGTATCCATCTCCTGACTTGTGCCTGTCCACAACATTATCCCAGAGATCTTTTTACAGTGCCTTGCCACCCTTAGTTGATTGTTTACTTCAGTTGCCCTACCAGAGACTGAGATGCTCCAGGGAAGCTTTTTTCATGCTGAGCTAATCAATATGCCCACAGCTGATCACAGTTGAAGCTTTGTGTGTGCCTTGAGAAGGTGATTAGCTACACCTGATTGAGTTTACAAGTTATTTTAGGAGGGTGTTATCCTTTTTCCAACTCAGTGATGCTGTTTTTGAATTGTCTTTATTTTTGCCTGACATGTTGGTGTTATATCTTTAACTTGGATGTTATAAGTTGCACTGAATAATTACAACTGTATAAACAAAAACTGTGTCTGTCTTTATTTCAAGCTGCAAAGCAACAAAATGTGATTATTTTCTAGGGGGGGGGTGAATATTTTCAATACCCACTGTATGTGTGTATGTATGTGTATGTGCAGCACTATACACTAAATTATAATTATAATAATAATAATAATACGTGTATTTATGTATGTGTGAAATGTTTTATACTTAAAACTGAATTGAAGAAATGCCACTACATAGTGCTCAATTAATTACTGAGATGAGGTTTTTCAGTGCTCTCCACAGAAGCCTATTATGGGCTGCCGCTAGATTACAAGTGGAGCGCTAATTTAACGTGCAACCATAAATGGGCAAATGTGCCCATTTATAGGTGCACGTTATATAACCAGCCACTATGAGTCAGACCTCTGGTTAATTAAAAAAATCTCCCCGAATTGCCCTCCAAAATTAAAAGTATAGTTCCTTTTTACAAATAAAATCTAGCCCCAAATGTCTGCATGTCCAAGCTATTGATAAAGCAATAAAATATTACTTTTAACTTAGTTTTAAAATAAAAGCACTATTGATTTAAATTGAACAATGTGATTGCACAATAGCGCTAATATTTTTGCGCTCCATTTGTAATCTAGGCCTTAAAGGCGCATTGTATCATAAAAATGGTTTTCCCTTAATGTGTACCAAATGAATCATTATAGCTGCAGAGTATAAAATATATTAGAAAATGCTTTTTGTTTATTTTGTAAATGAAATAGCATTTTTTGTTGATTGACACCTCAATCGATTGTTCTCAAGAACATGCCCATATAAATAGGCTTAGTATACAGAAATAACAGACCTAATGGTCTTATCTATCTTTCTATACATTAAGGTCTGCTTATCTTATCTCTGTGCCTATACATAATGGCCAATATTAAATACGTTTTTGTTCATCAGGCCCTTAGAGAGCAATTGAAAAGATAACTGTTATTGCAGATTTCCTATTATTTCTGCTTGTATACATAGTTTTTCTAAAAATTATACTAAGGTATTAATATTTCAGTATATATGGTGGTTTCAACAGGCAAAAACAGCTATTTTAAATGGCAAACTAAAGGTAAAATAACTATTTTAAAACTCCAGCATGTAAAAGAGATCATTGGGAACAAATTAAAGTGGAGAAACGTTTACAACTATTAAGTACTTTAATAGTCACACATGTATATGTAGCCCTGATGTTTTCTGAAATATTGATCCATGGCCCCGGGCATTAGGAAGTTGTCCATTACAGATCCAAACAATATTGTTAAGCATTTGACATTGAGAGATAAACATGGAATAATAATTAGAGACATCTGAATACCAATATATTATGAATGCTTAAAAACTTGGTTTTTATATATTTACCACAAAATGTATAGCTTAAACTTGTCTCTGGCATAAAAAAAAACAAGCGATTAGCAGACTTATGGCATTCTTTGGCATGTTTTCAGATTGCTATCTGTACAACTTATCATCATCTTTTTCCACGCCATCAAACAGTGAAAAAGAAGAATGAGTTAACGTTCTGTGCTTCTCCATCCTCATTAGTTGGATGGTTAACAGGCTGCAGAAGTCAATAGTGATTTATTGGTTGTTGTTCATCACATGACTTTCCAATTCCAGTTTAACGGTTTACTTCTGAAAGTTTATTTTGTCTGTGATTTGCTCAGCAGAACTCTCGCAGTAGATATTCTTTGCAACACAAAATGGACATCAAATACTTTTTTGTTTGTTTTTTCAGTTTGCTACTTGAATTAAAATCTACTTGGACAAATGACTTATAGATATGTTCGATCTGCATTCTTTCAGAACTTGTAGAGTTTTATGTAATGGTCGTTTGATTTTACTTTTACTAATTAGAGATGTGTTCTAGCTAATGACCTGGAAAAAGGAAAACATGTTAAGACTAATTTGCTTAAATAGACATAGTTTATCTTGTGTCAGTTCACCATAACCTTATTTGCATGTGGTCTTGATACATTGTAATTTACATCCATTTCTTCTCCATTATACATTAAGCAATACAAGTGTGTGATGTCTACCAATAATTCACTGTTACGAGGAGAGTAATTAATTGCTTGCAATCTGTTGTTATTTTATTCAAGTATTTTATTGTAAACTTTACGCTGCTAACTTAACAAGCTTCATGAATTTATCTCAAAACAATAATCAATAAATGTTCTGAAAAGGTACACTTTCTTCAGTTTCAGTTATGAACAATACCCTATAAAGTATATTTTTATATTGAGAATACGTTTGTTTATAGAACACAAGCAAGTTGATTAGAAAAGCTGTTTTATTGGTGCAGTCTAATTGCAAATACTTTTGCAATAAGTAGGAACATATTTTACTGAATCAGCTAATGCATTTTAACAGTTTTTTTTGAGTTACCACAGTTGTCCAGCCCATATTAATCTTTTTGCTTCAAACATGAAGAAGAGAGAAATCTCAAAAGCTTGTCCTTTCTAAAGCATTTCAATAAAATATATTAGTACTTAGTTGTAGAATTGAAGAAAAAAAGTATAAAATGTTAGTATCAGTAAAGCGATTGCCACCACTATCATGGAATTTAGGTTTCTTTTATCTAAACCTCTCTGCTAAGGCCAATAAGGGAACGCTATAATTCAGTGGTGTAGCAAGAGGAGCAGCAGGGGACACTTTCCCCAGACGCCAGCCTATGGGGTGGCGACAGCTCGGCACACAGATAGTCTACCTCTAATTGCTCACAGCCAGTTAGTTGAGCTAGCACATTGCTGAAAGCTGCCCTAGCATGGCAGTTGTGAGTGGGCAGCAGCACTGCTTATTGCCTCTGATTACAGGCCTCCCTGTCCCCCATAAAAAGATGAGCATTGCAGAACTGACAGCTGCTTGAGCCTAAGTACAATAGTATAATGATTTCTACAGTCATGGCCTTCTCTTTTAAATTGTGATGACATGAAACATATGTTATTTATGTAGCATACAAAGTGCTTGTGCACAAACAATGCCAGAAGTAATCTTTTAATGCGCAAGGGTTGGCGCACATATTACAAGTTAAAAGTAAACGGTTGCGTGCAAGCAAAACCCAACACGCGCTAATTTCATGACTTCAGATATAGCAACTGCGTCTTCTTTACCCCATAGACTTTAATGGAGCGCACTGATGAAAATACCTATCACTTATTATAATTGTAAGTATTTTTGGGGCAAAAAATACTTACAATTATTTTATATATGAAGAGAGAAATTATTGATGGTAGAAATTAAAGCAAACATTGAAACATATAGACATCGAAAAATATCTGGCTGATGAGAGAAATGAAAGCAAACAGTGAATCATTACGAAAGGAATGATTTACTGTTTACTTACATCGGCTAAAACCAGGAGCTGAGTATTCTCAGATAGCAATGCGCAGTTAGCGTAAGAAGTGCGCATGCGCAGTAAGTAGCAAAGAGTTAGTGTAGATGCCGGGAGCGTGCGGTTCATATTTTACATAGGGCGCATGGTGAGCTGATGATTGGCTAAAAGCGTTGTCAATCAAAGCTGCACCGGTGAAAAAATTATAGAGAGGCTGTTTAAAAAACTCTACGGAGGGGAAATAAAATCATCATTACAGAGTGAATAAATTGTTTTTTATTTATATAAGCACATCGATGTGCTAGTTAAGGTAAAAGAAAAAGGATTATGTACTGCACAACAGATGACTTTACCATCACTTTAAGAATGATTTTTCATGTTTTCATATATTTGAGTGGAAAGAGCTCCAAAGTGTGTGTGTATATAAATCTAATCTATCATCTATCTATCTATCTATCTATCTATCTATCTATCTATCTATCTATGTATTTACATGTATATATATATATATATATATATATATATATACAGGTAGCCCTCAGTTTACGCCGGGGTTAGGTTCCAGAAGAAATGGTTGTAAATCGAAACCGTTGTAAATTGAAACCCAGTTTATAATGTAAGTCAATGGGAAGTGAGGGAGTTAGGTTCCAGGCCCCTCTCAAAATTGGCATAAGTTCCACCTAATGCATTATTTTTAAAGCTTTAAAATGAAGACTTTAAATGCTAAACAGCATTATAAACCTAATAAAATAATCACACAACACAGAATATATACGGTAATTAAACTAAGTTAAATGAACAAAAACATTTGCTAAACAGCATTATAAACCTAATAAAATAATCACACAACACATACTTTACTTGCATTTTTCTGCAAACAGTTCTTTCTATGCATTCCAATCTGGACTGATTTATAGACAGGAAGATCTTGTTCCTTTGTAAGCTGCTCAATAGCTCAGGTCTGGTTAAACTGATTAATTTCAGCTTGCTTGGCTTGCATATCTTTGCTGCAACACAAGCGGACAGCTCCACCTACTGGCTATTTGAATCAATGCTCTGCTTCTCAATGTTTTTCAATAGCAGTCACATGACTGAA
Source organism: Bombina bombina (assembly GCF_027579735.1). NCBI lineage: Eukaryota > Metazoa > Chordata > Amphibia > Anura > Bombinatoridae > Bombina > Bombina bombina. The sequence goes on along the minus strand of NC_069500.1, from coordinate 297,300,459 downwards.
AAAAAAGGTTGTTATTCTGAAACGGTGCAAATTGAACCATTGTAAACCGAGGGCCACCTGTATATATATGTTTATATGTGTATATATGTATGAATATACAGGGAGTGCAGAATTATTAGGCAAATGAGTATTTTGACCACATCATCCTCTTTATGCATGTTGTCTTACTCCAAGCTGTATAGGCTCGAAAGCCTACTACCAATTAAGCATATTAGGTGATGTGCATCTCTGTAATGAGAAGGGGTGTGGTCTAATGACATCAACACCCTATATCAGGTGTGCATAATTATTAGGCAACTTCCTTTCCTTTGGCAAAATGGGTCAAAAGAAGGACTTGACAGGCTCAGAAAAGTCAAAAATAGTGAGATATCTTGCAGAGGGATGCAGCACTTTTAAAATTGCAAAGCTTCTGAAGCGTGATCATCGAACAATCAAGCGTTTCATTCAAAATAGTCAACAGGGTCGCAAGAAGCATGTGGAAAAACCAAGGCGCAAAATTACTGCCCATGAACTGAGAAAAGTCAAGCGTGCAGCTGCCAAGCTGCCACTTGCCACCAGTTTGGCCATATTTCAGAGCTGCAACATCACTGGAGTGCCCAAAAGCACAAGGTGTGCAATACTCAGAGACATGGCCAAGGTAAGAAAGGCTGAAAGACGACCACCACTGAACAAGACACACAAGCTGAAACGTCAAGACTGGGCCAAGAAATATCTCAAGACTGATTTTTCTAAGGTTTTATGGACTGATGAAATGAGAGTGAGTCTTGATGGACTGGATTGGTAAAGGGCAGATTGCTCCAGTCTGACTCAGACGCCAGCAAGGTGGAGGTGGAGTACTGGTTTGGGCTGGTATCATCAAAGATGAGCTTGTGGGGCCTTTTCGGGTTGAGGAGGGCGTCAAGCTCAACTCCCAATCCTACTGCCAGTTTCTGGAAGACACCTTCTTCAAGCAGTGGTACAGGAAGAAGTCTGCATCCTTCAAGAAAAACATGATTTTCATGCAGGACAATGCTCCATCACACGCGTCCAAGTACTCCACAGCGTGGCTGGCAAGAAAGGGTATAAAAGAAGAAAATCTAATGACATGGCCTCCTTGTTCACCTGATCTGAACCCCATTGAGAACCTGTGGTCCAACATCAAATGTGAGATTTACAAGGAGGGAAAACAGTACACCTCTCTGAACAGTGTCTGGGAGGCTGTGGTTGCTGCTGCACGCAATGTTGATGGTGAACAGATCAAAACACTGACAGAATCCATGGATGGCAGGCTTTTGAGTGTCCTTGCAATGAAAGGTGGCTATATTGATCACTGATTTGTTTTTGTTTTGTTTTTGAATGTCAGAAATGTATATTTGTGAATGTTGAGATGTTATATTGGTTTCACTGGTAAAAATAAATAATTGAAATGGGTATATATTTGTTTTTTGTTAAGTTGCCTAATAATTATGCACAGTAATAGTCACCTGCACACACAGATATCCCCCTAAAATAGCTATAACTAAAAACAAACTAAAAACTACTTCCAAAAATATTCAGCTTTGATATTAATGAGTTTTTTGGGTTCATTGAGAACATGGTTGTTGTTCAATAATAAAAGTAATCCTCAAAAATACAACTTGCCTAATAATTCTGCACTCCCTGTACATATATACATGTATACATATATATATGCAGATGTGTATATATATATATATATATATATATATATATACACTCATACACATATTTAGACACATATATATGTATATGTGTGTGTATAATACATATATGGGCGCACCTCTTCTAATCTTGCCATAAATGTTTTAAAAACATTTAAACATGTAATTTAATCTGCATTGTTTTTCAGACCAGGGACACACTTGAAACACTTGTTTATTGTTTCTCCTTTGCTGTGGCCAACTAGGGACAAATAAAAATGAGCTCCTGCATTGATCAAACAAATACTCTATAGAATGTGAGTGCTCTGAAATATGCAGTATACAGTCCAGCTTCTTTTAGAAGCAGTGGAGTAAACTCAATTTTAAGAATTAAATTAGTTGTTAAAATAAACAATAAAAAAAGATTATAAGCTCTTTGTATAATGAAACATTTTGGACTAGATTACAATTGGAGCGCTAACAGTTATGGGCAAGCGAAAAGGGGTTTAACGCGGGTGTTTGTGCGCATCAGGTATTTTGCTCATATTACAAGTTGAAAGAAAAAGCGATCGCTTGAATGCAATGAAGTTAAGGCTTGTCGGGATAGTGCAATCGAGCTCTGGTTAACTGTTTTGCAAAACAAAAAAGTGTCACAAAATACATAAAAAATACATTACAAAGTACAGTTACACTCATAATAACACCATCTAATTAATAAAAAAAAAATATTGTTTAAAAAAGTTATAAGGGCCCAAAGATCTGGGGCCCGATCCGATATGCAGCGTCGCCCGCAAACGCCGGCAACGCTGAAATTTGCGCTGGTTTGGTATCCTATATACGGCGTAACCTAGAAGTTACGCCCTTATATTTCTGCCATCGCCCGTAGTTTTTTGGGCCATAGGCAGGTATACCAAACCAGCGTAAGGACTTACAATGCGAAAATGGAGAAATCTTACTCCATTTTCACCTCGCCACAAAAAGCAGCCGTAGTAAGCCTTACGCTGTCTATTGGAACCCCGTAACTCCCTAACTAGCTACAAAATAAACCTAACACCTAACGCATGCGCAATGTCTATCTACCTGTCAACCGTGATCCCCCACCGCAATCCCTAATAAAGTTATTAACCCCTAAACCGCCGCTCCCGGACTCCGCCGCCACCTACATTAACTACCCCCTAATATGTTTCCCCTACACCATCCCCAACTATATTAAACTACCCCCTAAAGTGAGCCCCTACCCCGCCGCCATCTATTTTAAAATTATTAACCCCTAATTTAATCCCCCTACCCCGCCGCCAGCTATATTAAATTATTTAACCCCTAATCTAATCCCCCTACCCCGCCGCCAGCTATATTAAATTATTTAACCCCTAATCTAATCCCCCTACCCCGCCGCCAGCTATATTAAATTATTTAACCCCTAAAATACTAAACTAACCCTACCACTAAACCTAAGTCTAACCCTACAAACAGCCCTGAAAAGGGCTTTTTGCGTGGCATTTCCCCAAAGTAAACTGCTCTATTGCCAGCCCTTAAAAGGGCTTTTTGCGGGGCATGCCCCAAAGAATTCAGCTCTTTTACCAGCCATTAAAAGGGCTTTTGGTGGGGCTTTGTCACAAAGTAAACAGCTCTTTTGCATCTAATCTAAATCCCCGTACACCGCGGCCACCTATAATAAATGTATTACCCCCTAATCTAATCCCCCTACACCGCCGCCAGCTATATTAAATACATTAACCCCTAATCTAATCCCCCTACACCGCCGCCACCTATATTAAACACATTAACCCCTAATCTAATCCCCCTACACCGCCGCCAGCTATATTAACTATATTAACCCTAATTATATTAGGGTTGATATAGTTAATATCGTTATTATATTATCTATATATTAAGTATAATAGTCCTATCTAACTCTAACATCCCTAACTAAACTCTTATTAAAATAAATCTAATATTAATATTATTAATTAAAATATTCCTATTTAAATCTAAATACTTACCTATAAAATAAACCCTAACATAGCTACAATATAATTAATAATTACATTGTAGCTATTTTAGGGTTTATATTTATTTTACAGGTAACTTGGTATTTATTTTAACTAGGTACAATAGCTATTAAATAGTTAATAACTATTTAATAGCTACCTAGTTAAAATAATTACCATTTTACCTGTAAAATAAATCCTAACCTAAATTAAAAATACACCTACACTATCAATAAATTAAATAAACTACAAATATCTAAACTAAAATACAATAAAATAATCTAAACTAAATTACACAAAAAACAAACACTAAATTACAAAAAATAAAAAAAATTACAAGATTTTTAAGCTAATTACACCTATTCTAAGCCCCCTAATAAAATAATAAACCCCCAAAATAAAAAAAATTCCCTGCCCTATTCTAAATGAAAAAAGTTAGCTCTTTTACCTTACCAGCCCTTAAAAGGGCCTTTTGCGGGGCATGCCCCAAAGAAAACTGCTCTTTTGCCTGAAAAAAAACACACAATACCACCCCCCAACATTACAACCCACCACCCACATACCCCTACTCTAACCCAAACCCCCCTTAAATAAACCTAACACTAACCCCCTGAAGATCTCCCTACCTTGTATTCACCCAGCCGAGCAGAACTCTTCATCCAATCCGGGCGATGTCTTCAATCAAGCTGCAGAGAGTCTTCTTCCATCCAGCGATGTCTTCAAGCAAGCGGCAGAGAATCTTCTTCCATCCGATGATGTCTTCCAGCAAAGTGGCATCTTCAATCTTCTTTCTTCGCTCCTCCGCCGCGGAGCATCCATCCGGCACGACGACTTCCCGACGAATGATGTTCCTTTAAATGACATCAGCCAATCGGAATCAAGGTAGAAAATCTGATTGGCTGATTGAATCAGCCAATTAGATTCAAGTTCAATCCGATTGGCTGATTGGTTCAGCCAATCGGATTGAACTTGAATCTGATTGGCTGATTCATTTATTTGGCTGATTCATTATTTTAATTAGGTAGCTATTAAATAGTTATTAACTATTTAATAGCTATTGTACCTAGTTAAAATAAATACCAAGTTACCTGTAAAATAAATATAAACCCTAAAATAGCTACAATGTAATTATTAATTACATTGTAGCTATCTTAGGGTTTATTTTATAGGTAAGTATTTAGATTTAAATAGGAATATTTTAATTAATAATATTAATATTAGATTTATTTTAATAAGAGTTTAGTTAGGGATGTTAGAGTTAGATAGGGTTATTATACTTAATATATATAAAATATAATAACGATATTAACTATATTAACCCTAATATAATTAGGGTTAATATAGTTAATATATATAATATAATAACTATATTAACTATATTAACCCTAATATAATTAGGGTTAATATAGTTAATATAGCTGGCGGCAGTGTAGAAGGATTAGATTAGGGGTTAATACATTTATTATAGGTGGCGGCGGTGTAGGGGGATTTAGATTAGATGCAAAAGAGCTGTTTACTTTGTGACAAAGCCCCACCAAAAGCCCTTTTAAGGGCTGGTAAAAGAGCTGATTACTTTGGGGCAAAGCCCCGCAAAAAGCCCTTTTAAGGGCTGGCAATAGAGCAGTTTACTTTGGGGTAATGCCACGCAAAAAGCCCTTTTCAGGGCTATTTGTAGGGTTAGACTTAGGTTTAGTGGTAGGGATAGTTTAGTATTTTAGGGGTTAAATAGTTTATTATAGGTGGCGGCGGGGTAGGGGGATTGAATTAGGGGTTAAATAGTTTAATATAGGTGGCGGCGGGGTAGGGGGATTAGATTAGGGGTTAAATAGTTTAATATAGGTGGCGGCGGGGTAGGGGGATTAGATTAGGGGTTAATAATTTTAAAATAGATGGCTCACTTTAGGGGGTAGTTTAATGTAGTTGGCAGTGGGGTAGGAGCTCACATTAGGGGGTTATATATTTAATATAGCTGGCGGCGGTGTCCGGGAGCGGCGGTTTAGGGGTTAATACATTTTTATTGTTAGGATAGTGAGGGGGGATAGCAGATAGAGGGTTAGACGTGTCGGGCTATATTTGGGAGGCGTGTTAGACAGTGCGGGTGATTTTATAACTTAGTAAGGTTTTGTAGGCGCCGGCAGTTTCTAAAGTGCCGTAAGTCACTGGCGACTCCAGAAATTTGTACTTACGCAGATTTCTGGACATCGCTGGTTTATCCGACTTACCACACTTTAGCATCTGACGGCGCCGTATATAGGATAGCTCGAGTTGCGAGCTGAAACTGCGGGCGGCGGGGGTTCCCTCGCTTGCGCCGCAAACTACGCTGCATATCGGATCGCGCCATGAGGTCTCAGGTGATAGAAAAAAAAGCAGGCATACATATAAATGTCTAAAGATGTATATGTATGTATGTATGTGTGTATATATATATATATATATATATATATATATATACACACAGGTATATATATATATATATATATATATATATATATTTGTGTGTGTGTGTTCATATGTATTGATATATTTACAGTATATGTGTATTTATGTATTTACAGACATATATACACATATAAATACATATTTATACATACATACATATATATATATATATATATATATATATATATATATATATATATATTTATATAAGTGCATTGGAGCCCTTTGCAGTTAAGTAGATGAAAACATGTAAAATCATATTTATGCAATATTCCTATTTAATAAATTGTTATACTGTGTATTTACTATAAATATTTCTCATTCAAATTTTCTGCACTTAGCAGAATATATTCTATGTATTTTGTCGGGTTAGCACACTTGAGAATATGAGATCAGGTTTGCGTGTGAGTATGGTGTTTTTTCCACTTTTCTGCTCAATTGACTTCTATGAGAGAATATGTTATTGCATGGGCAATATTCGAAGTTTAACTTTTTACGCTTGTTGGGTTAGTGCACAAGCAAAAACAGTTTCCTTTCAACTTGTAATATGAGCTCTACTCGATGCGAGCAGAAAGCTTACTTCTAGCGGAGTTAACGCTTAAGTGGGAGCATTAAATAATGCTTCACTTGTAATCTGGCCCTTTATGGGGAATCCCATTTTGAGCTTATTGTAAAGATTGGAGAAGAACCCATAGCACACTGAAACACCCCCTTGAACCAGCATATTGAGGTTTATCATTTAATACATATTGAAATATTGAATTGCATTGATCTGGGTGCTGCTGTAATTTTTTCTGCTGCTGCCTTTAAAAAGTTAATGTCATATCTGGCCTCTGCTGTTGCTCTCTTTTTCCTGTTTACTTTTTACTTTTCTACTTTGCTTGTTTCTGATATCTAGAGATTGTAACAAACAGCAAACTGCTTTCCTGTCCAAGCAAGCGTCTTCTCAGTGTCAGGTGGAATGCTGTTCTTTCATTATTAAATAAGCTTGAATCAATGGCTGAGAAGCCCAGCTCACCACAAGCACTAGACGAAAAACACAATGCTCAAACTAAAGACAGTGGTAAGATAGCAATGAGACTAAACTTAGTAGCTGAACTCTATCTAGTATTTTAATCAGCTCCTACAAAACAAACAACAATTAAGTACTAGAAAGTAAATGTAAGTTTACTGAACTTCTGCATATTTTAAGAATCTATTGCTTGCTGCTGTCCTTGCTTTGCCGTGTTCAGGGTGTGCTATAGTGCACTTACAGGTAACTTTATTTCATCAAAATAAAATATATTTATTACTGTACCTAAAAAGTTTTATGTTTGAGAAAAAGGCACATGTCTGCAGATTTATTGAAAACAGTTAATTAATGTACTAACATGGCTTACTTTTTTTAACTAATGATGCAGCTGCTTGCATGCTTCTAAAAAATAAATGACGCTGTGCACCTGTGTTAATTATAAAAATATGTTAAGTATATTAGAGTAGAACTCTATAGATAGCGCAGGGTGCGCTATCAATATTGCAGGTCCACGCTAAGAATTCTATGATAAAACACACAGAACAGTGCTAAAAAATGTTGTGCGATTTGAGACCTGGGGGGATATTTATCAAGCCATCAACCGCAAATACGCTGGAATTCCGCAGTGTAATTGTGGCGAGCTTGATTCAACCTAGTTATCAAACCCTACAGACTGGCAAAAGTTTAAATCTGTGACGTAACATACGATCCTCCGGTCTCAATCTGACACAGATCGATGCTTACGTTATTACAGATGTTCCAAATACACATTCAACACTATTTGACACTTTTTCAAAGTTATCAAATAGTTAACTGATACGCTCGCGGCTATTCCGGCCCAGCGTACCTGGTTTTCAATCCACCACCCTGGAGGCCGTGGATGCCATAGGAATCAATGGGAGTCTGAAAGCTTATGTTCGATGCTGCCAGATATCCCATTGATTTCTATGGTAGAAAACCAGTAATGTTTACACCTAACACCCTAACATAAGCCCCGAGTCTAAACACCCCTAATCTGCTGCCCCGACATAGCCACAACCTACATAAAATTATTATCCCTATTCCACCGCTCCCGGATCCTGCCGCAACTAAGTAAAGTTATTAACCCCTATTCTGCCAGAGCGGAGCAGGTTGATCCTGAAGACATCCGGAGCTCCTCTTTAATACGTTTGCCACCATAAACGGAAACTTGAATTCAAGTGACGTCATCCAAGATGGTGTCCCTTGCATTCCTATTGGCTGAAAGGTTCCAATCAGCCAATAGGATTGGAGCTGCTAAAATCCTTTTGGCTGTTCCAATCAGCCAATAGGATTTGAGCAGCTCTCATCCTATTGGCTGTGCTGGATGGATGAAGATGGAAGAGGCTGCCCGGATGAAGACTTCTTGCCGGCTGGATGGATCCTTCAAGCAGAACTTCAAAATCAGCCAATAGGATTGAGCTTGCATTCTATTGGCTCTTCCAATCAGCCAATAGAATGCAAGCTCAATATTATTGGCTGATTGGATCAGCCAATAGTATTGAAGTTCAATCCTATTGGCTGATTGCTTCAGCCAATAGGATTTTTTCAACCTTAATTTCCGATTGGCTGATAGAATTCTATCAGCTAATCGAAACCTAAGGGATGCCATCTTGGATGATGTCACTTAAAGGAACCTTCATTCGTTGGGAGTCGTAAGAAGAGGATGCTCCACGCCGGATGTCTTGAAGATGGACCCGATCCGTGCTGGATGGATGGATTAAAATAGAAGATGCCGTCTGGATGAAGACTTCTGCCCGTCTGGAGGACCACTTCTCCCAGCTTGGATGAAGACTTCTCCTGGCTTCGTTGAGGACTTCTTGCCGCTTCGTTGAGGACTTCTCCTGGCTTCGTTGACGATGGATGTCCTGTCTTCAAAACTGTAAGTGGATCTTTGGGGGTTAGTGTTAGGTTTTTTTAAGGGTTTATTGGGTGGGTTTTAGTTTTAGATTAGGGTTTGGGCAGCAATAGAGCTAAATGCCCTTTTAAGGGCAATGCCCATCCAAATGCCCTTTTCAGGGCAATGGGGAGCTTAGGTTTTTTTAGTTAGGGTTTTATTTGGGGGGTTGGTTGTGTGGGTGGTGGATTTTACTGTTGGGGGTTGTTTGTATTTTTTTTACAGGTAAAAGAGCTGATTATTTTGGGGCAATGCCCCACAAAAGGCCCTTTTAAGGGCTATTGATAGTTTAGTTTAGGCTAGGGTTTTTTTATTTTGGGGGGGCTTTTTTATTTTGATAGGGCTATTAGATTAGGTGTAATTAGTTTAAATATCTTGTAATTTGTTTTTTATTTTGTGTAATTTAGTGTTTTTTTTTGTAATTTAGGTATTTGTATTTAATTTAGTTAATTGTATTTAATTTAGGTAATGTATTTAATTGTAGTGTAAGGTTAGGTGTTAGTGTAAGACAGGTTAGGTTTTATTTTACAGGTAAATTTGTATTTATTTTAGCTATGTAGTTAGTAAATAGTTAGTAACTATTTAGTAACTATTCTACCTAGTTAAAATAAATACAAACTTGCCTGTAAAATAAAAATAAACCCTAAGCTAGATACAATGTAACTATTAGTTATATTGTAGCTATTTTAGGGTTTATTTTACAGGTAAGTATTTAGTTTTAAATAGGAGTTATTTAGTTATTAATAGTAGGTTTTCTTTAGATTTATTTTAATTATATTTGTTAGTGGGTGTTAGGGTTAGGGTTAGACTTAGGTTTAGGGGTTAATAACTTTAGTATAGTGGCGGCGACATTGAGGACGACAGATTAGGGGTTAATAAATGTAGGTAGGTGGTGGCGATGTTAGGGGCGGCAGATTAGGGGTTAATAATATTTAACTAATGTTTGTGATGCGGGAGTGTGGCGGTTTAGGGGGTTAATATGTTTATTATAGTGGCGGCGATGTCCGGAGCGGCAGATTAGTAGTTAATAAGTATAATGTAGGTGTCGGCAATGTCGGGGGTGGCAGATTAGGGTTTAATAAGTGTAAGATTAGGGGTGTTTAGACTCAGGGTTCATGTTAGGGTGTTAGGTGTAAACATAAATGTTGTTTCCTCATAGAAATCAATGGGGCTGCGTTACAGAGCTTTACGCTGCTTTTTTGCAGGTGTTACGCTTTTTTTCAGCCGGCTCTCCCCATTAATGTCTATGGGGAAATCGTGCACGAGCACGTACAACTAGCTCACCTCTGACTTAAGCAGCGCTGGTATTGGAGTGTGGTATGGAGCACAAGTTTGCTCTACGCTCACTTATTGTCTTTTAACGCCTGGTTTATAAAAACCTGTAATACCAGCGCTTTAGGTAAGTGAGCGGTGACAATAACGTGCAAGTTAGCACCGCTCCCCACATAACGCAAAACTCATAATCTAGCCGATAGTTAGGGTAGGTTAATACCTTTAAAAATAAGGTTAATAGTTTAAAAATAGTTCTTTTTTATTTTACAGGTAAGTTTAAATTTATTTTAAGATAGGGATGTCGTAATTTTAATGTAGAGATAGCGGTTTGTTAGGTTTAGGGGTTAATAGCTTAATTTAGTTTATGGCGATGTGGGGGGCTGGCGGTTTAGGGGTTAATAGGTTTAGTTAATGGCAGTGATGTGGGAGGCCAGAGGTTTAGGGGTTAATATGTTTATTTAGTGGCGGCGGGGACTGGGAGCGGCGGGATAGAGGTTAAACATTTTAGTATAGTGGTGGTGTTTAGTGACAGGGTATAAATAAAGTTGGCAAAAAGCCGAATAGCAGCGAGATCGATGACTGTTAGTTAACAACAGTCTGATGCTCATCTCCCCGTACTTGGTGCGCGGCTTTTTGCCGGCTTTTTTTATAAATATGGAGAGCGTATTCAGGTCTGCAGCCGCAATGTTAGGTGAGCGTATTGGTGCCGGCGAATCCAGCATGGTTGAGGCTTTGATAAATATCCCCCCCTGAAGTAAAGTGTTAGGACTAGAATTAAGTATAGCAAAACACATGTAATATATATATATATATATATATATATATATATAATGTAAAAGATAAGTTTATTATTGAAATACAAGTCTATATTTGTTTTTAAAGGGATATGATATATGACTAGATTTTGTTTTAATTTTACATTATTAAGTAATGAAATAACAAGAAAAGCAAATGGTACATTGTTACAAAGATACATCATAGAGATCATCAATCTAATGAGTTACATACAGTTTTTGCAGTTAGTGAAGTGATTGATACAGAGTATATTGTGTGTAGAATTAAAAATAAAATAGAAGGGGGGCGGAGCCAGGACAAGATGGCGCTTAGACACAATTTACAGAAGCTCCGGCATGACTTTGATTAAACTACTGTTTCTGAGTAGTATTTGCTCTTGTATCTCGGTACATCTATATTGGATATGCGAATGTGCTGGTAGCTCAGTTAAAAGCTTGTTTATATGAGTGGACATTTGATTCTGAGACTCAATTTAGACCACTAAGGACTTCTGCAGTAATCTATACTCCTCTTCCACTATCATCATGGCGGATCTGCACGCAGCAATAATAGCTGAACTGAAATCTCTGGGACGCCATATGGATCATACCTTCTCTGATCTGACCAATCTATGTAGGGACATATCGTCCTCTACAACCCCACTAGTTTCTAAGGAGCCAGATCAGCAGGTAGTAAATCCGAATTCCACGACTTTCACGACAGCAGTGAGACCGGAGTTGACACTCTTTACCCCAGCTGCGAAATCCTATGGCTCAATCTGGAGCGAGTCACAGAGGAGTGGTACACAGCTACTACTAAATTTACCGGACCAGTGTGGAGTGAGGTTGCCTTCTGCCTCCATGGGAGCGGAGGTGACCGACTTTTCCTGGGGGACCGGAGGCTTAACAGCCTCTCTGTGGAAAACTTTGCGCCAGCCATGGTACAGTGCGGTTCTCTCCCATGGAGCCTATCAGCCGGAGACACATTCATCTTTGAGGGATCTGGAATCTGGAGGGGGCCTTAGAGGAACTATGCATCCTAGCTATGAGCGAATTCACAGAGTACAGAGGTCTGTTATATACAAGAAGAAAGTCCGGCTCTATCTGAATCTGGTTAGCGCTCCCACCAAGCTAGGAGGATCCAGAATTGATACGCTTGGGGCAGTGGAGCTGAGACTGTTACAGAGATCCGGAGGGCAGGTTTCAGTTGCAAGTTCTGGACTGCTGGTGAGGCCCTTTGATCCAGGAGGATAGATGACAGTTTGAGTGAGGATATGTGCTTGACTGCCTTTGAGTGTGGCGACACTGCACCGCAACTGTTAAACGCTGACTTGAAATTGGCTGCGGGTATAGGCTAAAAGACAGCTTCTAAAGATTTATACAGCAGCCTAAACCGTCCCTCAGGACCCCTGAGCTGTTATTTTTCTTTTTTTAGTTTATGATACAATACAGTGTGTCTCTATCGTGCATATTTTATTAACCCTTAATTTGGGGTGTTCTCTCTTTAGATTGTTCCTAAATTAGCCTAACCCTATTGCTGATACTTATCATTTATGTGTTTTAAAATCTACCTTGTATCATATTGTATCTCTTTAGGACATATCTTGTTAACCCTTAACTTGGGGTGTTCTCTCCTTAGGTTGTTATTAAGTAATCCTAATCCCACTACCACTTCTTTTTGCTTATTTGTTTGGGGATATATCTACACTAGGGCATTATTCTTTAGGGGTTAATATTTTACAGCTGCTTTTATTTTATTTATCTTCTTCTTATTCTTAGCTTTCAAGCCCATCCATTATGCTCAGAGGCACCTTATCTAACACTTTTGGGTCAACCATCTCTTAAACCTCGCTAGGTCACAATTGTTACCCCTCAACCATCACTACTATAGTACTGAGATTTACCTTACAGTGCCACTCCTCCCAGCATATTTTCTATCCCACTTGGTTAGCTCCTTTTTAAACTTGGGATCTAGGGATAAAAGGGACAATACTCACACTGGGCTCCTTACACACTGCACTACAGACCATCACTTAAGGGAATGATAACACTAGGTGGAAATCTACCATTAGCTAAAATCTTTAATGTTAAAATGAATCTCCATCACTGGTCTGGATAGCTATAACTATGGTTATAACTGTGGTGGAGCTTACTGTAACCAGCCGCTACTATTTTCTGCTCATCTATAGCTCACATTTGACTAAATTCTCCAGTAATTTGTTCCTTAGAGCCTGTATTAGCTGGAGGCGTTGCTGAGAGGGTAAGACGTACCTATTTTCACATATATATGGTGTTTTAGAGACCCTATGTATAATCGCCATTGGCACCATTGAAACAAGCTGGTATATTTTTGGCTTAAACATGTATGCAGGTACTATTCCCTATAAATCATAGTATTTGAGGTATACCACATGTCTAAACATTTATCACTCGTTGGGTTTTATGCCTCTCCACTTTCCCTGGAGATGCACTGCTTAATGTTATATTACTATTAGTATATTGCTGCATCAATCTCTTTCATTCCACATAACTGAGCAACATATCCCTTTTTTCTTTTGTTTTTTTAAAGTTAACAAGTTATATATAATTGTATGTTTCACTTATGTTTTTAAGTGTGAGAATATGTTAATTATTGTGAGACTTTGTAAGTGAGCATAAAACTGCATGAAGATGGTCAAAAAAACTACTGGAGACTCAACTGCAGTGTATTTGCCGTGTATTGTTATAGCCTGTAATTGTACTTACCCCTGATGCTTTAATTTCATAACATTTTGTTTTGAAATTTCAGAGACCCAATTCCTTATACTACTTAGATATCCTGACTGGCTCCGCCCCCACCTCCCCCTTTACTCATTTTCGAGCGGCTTTTGCCCGCTGCATCCCCCCCCAAAAAAAAAACATTAAGCTAACTCCCCCCTGGCCCTAATATTGCTTGAATTGATACCCTAATTTATTTTATTTATTTCACCTGGCACAGGGAGGACCATTTTTCCTTATGTTACATTTATGATACCATATTATAAAACTGAAGTCTCTATACTGATAGCCCAAACCTAATAATACTGCAGAAGATTTATGGATGCATTAGGCCTTTTCTATTTGGTTTCTTGTTTCTTTTGCAATCCTTTTCTAATAATGCTGTGTATACACTCTTACGTCAATGTTTCGGGGTATACCCAATATGTTGTATCTATGTATGACTTCAATAAAAAATTTGTTTAAAAAAATAAAAAATAAAATAGAAGACATTGTTATGAATACTGAAAAGATTATACAAAAAGCATAAGAATAAGGTACGCCTAAGGTGATTGCAGGCTAAAAAAAGGGGGTATCAGGAATTAAATTGTTCAACAATTAATAAAATGTGAAATATAAAGAATGTTGTGAATAGTGTATCTAAAATTACGTGATGAGGCTGAGAAAAGAGATATCAGATGTATAGGAATAAATAAATCAAGTGTTAAAAAATACAGTACATAGGAAATGGTGTATGGTGTTGATCCCCAATAAATAGATGAGGTTGATGTAAATAAAATGATATTACTGATAATGTACAAAAGATAGACAAAATGAAAATAATGTTAATATCACTAAACAATTGTTAATGTGCTCTAAATAGAACCAAAAACAGTTTGTGAAAAACAAAGTTCTTTGTTATAATGAAGTGATGAGGCTGCTTCTCTTGAGGCCAACGGTGGATCAGTGGATCTAAAAAGTAAAAGCAGAAAGAGAGCGCCTCATGGTGTGAATAACTCTAGACAGGTTGTAACACAGTGTAATAGTGTCCGGTGGAATGGTACTCACAAAAAAGGTGGCACTTTTAATCAAAAAAGTGCAGACAGGCAGGCTGACGTTTAAACAGCAGTCAGTACGCTGCAAATAAGTGCGGTAAGGTGAATGGCAGATCCGACTGTCAGGAACCCACAAACAAAATCCAGATTTTTTTCGTCAGGCCGTAGTCCACAATGAACAGCTGTCAGATCTCCACAGCGGAACTCCGGTTTGCTCCGTGGCCCACAGGTACAGTTGCAGCTGAATGCCGAAGGTGGAATCCCTCTGGCAAAGTGCCGAAACAGTAAAAGTCTCTCCGTGAGCGTTGAGAAGCCAATATTGAGGCAAAGCAAATGCTCATGAGAAGGGTTATTCAAGCAAATGGGAAGTATAAAAACATTCAAGTAGAGTAAAAAAGAGGATTTATTTGAGCTAATAGCGCGTTTCTCGGCCGCAAGCTCCTGGCCGTTTCATCAGATCAATTACATACAGTTCTTGCAGATAATAACAAATCAAATTGTATTAATAAGATCACTAGATGTACAAAGGGATAAACCATTTATAATAGATACTCTGAAATTCACCACATCCTTGTTACAAATAAATATTAGTGGGGTCTTTTTTATGCATGTATTCTAGCTGGGTCAACTTCGAGGTAAGGTTATCATAGGTCTGTCAGGCCATTTTCTGAGCCTGTGCTTTATCTTTAATAAATTCCCCCTCTAATTGTGCATTTATTAGCTTCCCATAGTACAGAAGGATTGGTAACTGAGCCAGTATTAATGCTAAAATATTCTGTAAGTCTGGTAGTGATTTGTTCAACAAAATTTTGGTGGTATAAAATGGAGTCATCAAGACGCCATTGATAGGGGCCAGAAGGAGTATTAGGCCAGCTAATGGATGCAGAGTGGTCCAGGCAGTGGTGGTAAAATGTAGTCTAGCCTACTATATGTATGTGCGGGGTTCGGAAAAAAAGGTATAATCTCTTGTAGTTGGGTGAATAAATCTCTAGACATCATAGAGGTTATGATCTCTAAGTCCCTTCCAGAGGTAAGACATAGTATGTTTAGAAATTCTAATAGTCGGGTTTGAGCAATCAAATTGCGTTTGAAATAGGAAATTTAAAATCCCCACCTATAAACACTATACCCGTAAAGAGGTCTATAAATTTACGAAAGAGAGACTAGAAGAAAGGGGCATGTTGTGTATTAGGAGCATAAACATTTATTAAAGTAATGGTCCTTCCAAACATCATACCCTTAATCCCTAGGTATCTGCCCTCTGTATCCCTGTCAAGTTGCAGTAAGGTAAATGGGATGTCTTTACGGATAAGAATTCTGACCCCGCATTTTTTAGTGGGTGCTGCGCTATGGAAATGTTGAGTGAAATGTTTACCAAAGTATTTAGGTCCCTGTAATCGTTTGAAGTGTGTTTCCTGATGATTTTTTTTTTTTTTTAAAACATATCAGATAGGGCCTTAGCTCTTTTACAGGGAGAATTAAATCCTTTGACGTTTTGAGTTATGATAGTAATTTGTTGGTTTTTAGGATCCATGGGCTGCATAAGTGTGTATGGACAGAGAGGGGCTGCTTGCTGTAGTCTGAGTATATGTTGTACCAATAGTGTCAAACAAACAAATAAATTCAAACATAACGATATACAGTAATATAAAAAAAGAATAAAAAACAATAAATTCTGAGCCTGACAATATCTGCCAGAGGAGGTTTGGCGGGCGGGTAGAAGTATTCGCTTGCATACCCGGTCGCCCCATCTCCTGATACTGAATACAAAAGATGGGGTAACAAAAGTGGTCGATTATTATAAACATTCAGTGATTCAATGCAATAATTAGGAGGGCTGGTTGCCTCTCTTTCACTATATATATATATATATATATATATATATATGCTACGGCTAACTCTTTAACTGTCTATACTCAAATAAACTTCTAACTAGCTACTTAACATTGTTGGACCGTCCAGTTATGAAGCACATTTCCGTGGTCGTATGTCTAACCATAGGAGTTCATGGGGAAAATCTGTGCATAACAGAAAATATGGGCGAGGCATTCAGCCTTAAACCCTACTTTAAATAGTAATAATCAGTCCCGTATTGTTCTTTACTCACAGTTAGTAGACCTTACAAGCAGTTTGCAGTCCTTGGCTGCACAGGTGTTCCTTCTTATCTCTCCAAGGGATTCCAGTTATTTTCTCTAGAGGACAAGAGACTCTGTATAAATGTGAAGATATCGTTTATGTATTATGGTCTGACTTTGGAAGATTTAGGTTGTAAAGTCTTGGAACTTTTGTGTCTTGTTGTTGAGTTGGTGAGGCTTTTCTGGAGGGTTTGGCTAGGATTGTTGACCAGTTGTGATCATTTCCTTGCTGAGGAGATTTTGAGTACACTGTCGGTTCGAGTGCAAACAGCATTGGCAAATCTGGGAGGTCTAACCCCAGGGCATCACAAAATTTCTGTATATTGTTAGCATCTCTACAAATCAGCCTTCTATCTTCGTGTATTACCAGAATATGTGTTGGAAATCCCCACTGATACGGTATACGCTTGTTGTGTAGTAGTTGAGTCAGTGCTGAGAATTCCTTCCGCTTCTGTAGTGTTCTAGGAGACAAGTCTGCAAAAAATTGAAAGACAGAAACACAGAATCTAATCAGTTAATTGTTTCTTGATAGGCCAAAGAGTTCTTCTTTCTCCCTGTAGTTTTTGAATTTTATTATAATATCTCTAGGTGGTGCAGAATCTACCGGTTTGGGGCGAAATGCTCTGTGAGCTCTCTTCCAAATTATTTCTTCTGTGTTGTTATTTCCTTTAAGGTGGGCAAATAATGCTGGGAGATATGTAGGTACATTTTTGGGCAAGACTCTGGCACTCCGTGGATGCAAAGATTTTTCCTGCAGCTTCTATTTTCTAGATCTTCGATTTTATTATGTAGAGAGTCCATAACAGAATGGCATGAATCTACTTGTGTCTGTAATTTTTCGAGCTCTTTGCGCATGTTGTCATTGCCATCTTCTAGGGCCTCCACACGGAATCCCAATGTATTGATATCCTGCTTGAGGTCTGCTAGTTCCTCTCGTATACAAACTCGAACAATGTCAGCAATGACCAGTTTGGACGGTAATGCAGATAAAACTGCAACTGGTACTTGGATTGTCTCCTGGGTGTCTGACTGTGATTATAGTGGTGAAACTTGTGTTGCCGCTTGCGAGGGGCTTTGGTGGGGAGATGTAAATGCATTATCCACAGCATGAAAAAAGGATGCCATTGTCTGGCCTTTGGTTGTAGGAGCCTTAGGTATCTTGACTTGTTTGGGGCCCTTCTTAGATGCCATATTGCAAGTTTGCTAGGGCATGTTCCAGCAGGTATAGTGAAAAACAATTAACACAATGTATTCCTTTTTGTACTGAATGTTGGCAGATTTATATATTCATTAACAAGAGATATCTGGTCTCTAAATCAGTATAGTCTCCTGTGTCCTCTCTTTGTATCATATGACTATAATAGAAGACCAGCTTACACCATGAAAAGAGAGTCTTTGTTATCTTCCCCTTATATGGGTTTTAAGAAAATGGCCTTAGTGATAATAGTATAAGTTCTTTAGGGAACACAATAACTTTCCAAAAATTAGTATAAGGGTATGCTGGGTAAGGGCTGCTAGCAACACTACATATCTATGAGAGGTGGTACATTGGTCCCTCAATGAGAGCCAAACCAATAAGCTATTCAGTGAATGTTTGCCCTGCTATACATTTTTTACCAGCATGTGTATGTTTCTGGGCAGGGGGCTTTCTGCAAAGTAGCTGTGGGGTAGAGAGAAGTTATGCACGTGGAAATAGTGCCTGCAGTACCTCAAGGTAGTCCTGACCTCAGTTATGGGCTCTGGTGTAGCGGTATAGTAGTCAGGCGATAACCGCAATTTAAGTGATTTACTCTCTCTAGGGTCTGAACTGCTGGCCCTTTATTATGGGGGTCTCTCCACTCACCCTGTGTCTTTAGTTGAGCCGCAAAATCCCCCCTGGCAGCTAAGTGCGCAACCAGGAGAATGGCGTCTGTATGTAGATGACGCTTATTATGCTTATGTGTGTTCCTCACCGGTTTTCCTGTCACCTATGTGTGCAGCGGGAGCTCCGGTACATGGTGAGTCATAATATTTTGTTGCTAGATTATAGGTGGGAACACACGAACCAGCCCGGCTTAGTGACCACTGACACAGAGCTTCAGATTCATGTGGCCATCTTAGCCACCAACGGCTCCGCCCCCATGTGACTAGGTGTTTGACTGTGAAGGGCTCAAAGGTATCTATCTATTTAGATCCATATATATGTGTGCATATATATATATATATATATATATATATATATATTCATTTCTATGTCATTTTTTAAAATTACATTTTGGGGGAAAAAATGTGTCTGCAAAACTTTGTAAAAAATGTATGTCGTGTCTGCATTGTTTAAAAATAAGAAAAAGAGATATGCAATTGTCTTTTTTCCTATTTTATGTACCAGTCCACATTGCATTTTTTCTTTTAAACCACTGATGAAGGCACATTGCCCTTTATTCATTTGTATCACAATTGCAGGCACATGCCTCATTTCCTTTTATAAACCAATGATGTCACAATGCCAATTCATAGGACCTCATGTTTTTTCTGCTTGTCTCATTGTCTAAGAGGTTTGTTTCAAGTACGCTTGTATGTTATGAAGCATATGATATACCGCTTTGCTATGTGGATGGTCCATGTGTGATCTCTTACTATTGTACACTGATATATATACTTCATTTAGGTTTGAAGGAATTGCTGGATTAAAATTAACACCATAAAGAGATAATAATATGAAAATTAAATTTACATGATAGAGTATGACATAATAAATAACTTTCCAAATTACGTTTATTATCTTATTTGCTTCATTCTCTTTGTATCATTTATTGAAAAGCATACCTAGGTAGGCTCAGGAGCACCAGTGCACTACTGGGAGCTAGCTGCTAATTGGTGGCTATGCATATATGCCTCTAGTTATTGGCTTACCCAATGTGTTCAGCTAGCTCCCAGTAGTGTGTCGCTGCTCATTCAACAAAAGATACCATAAAGAATAAAGCAAATGTAATAACAGAAGTAAACTGGAAAGTTGATTAAATGTTATGTTCTAACTGAATTATGAAAGAAAACATTTGGATTTCACGTCCCTATAAAATGGATGCAAGGCCCTAGCAACACCTTTCAGAAGGTGCAGTACATACCTAGAAATGATAACTTATGCCTGTAGTGGTCTCTTTAAAATTTCAAGTTCTCAAAAAACCCTTTCTAAGTGACATCCCCCAAAAAGACTTTGGCAACCCTTATCTATTGCCATTTACCCACACAAGGTTCAACTCTTGTTTTTAATGAATTCCCTGCCCCAGAAAGGCTTTAGAGCAGATCTAAGTCTCACATGACCACTTGTATTGGCTACATGTCCAAAAAATGAAACCCCATATCAAAAATATGTCTCCAGACACGAATGAAAGAATTCTTACTCTCAGAAAGTATGCAGCAAAACAGTAAACACCCTTACACCCCATCACAAAAAAAAAGTTTATATTCACACACACATGATTTTTTCTTGGTTTTTTCTTTCACCATTTCTTGTACCTCACAGTCATTCTTTCTCTTTTTTTCCCTCTCCTTTTTTTTTTCCTCCCCTTTTAATTTATATGCACTCACTTAAATGGAAACATTTGTCACTCAGGTAAAACACCACCCCCCATAATGCCTGTTAAATCAAAAGATAAGAAGACTAAGGTCACTGATATTAGTTCTGATTTTGTTGAAGTATCTGCACCCCCCTTAGATATGCGAGTGCTGGTAGCCCAGTTAAATAAACTTTTTTCCCCACAGTTTGATATGATTAAAAAAGCACTATCTGGCATATCTACTGAATTTGTTACATTAAATACTGAGGTTAAACAATTTGCCTGCAGGATGACAGAGGTGGAGAACAGAGTCTCCGACCTGGAAGATTTAGTTAACACTCAGGAATTAGTCTTAACTGCACAAGTATCCAAAATCCAGAACATGCAAGCTTGTCTGGAGGATCTGGAAGATCGCTCCAGACGCAAAAATATAAGAATAGTTGGACTGCCAGAAACCACGGAATATCTAGATTTAATAGAATTTACTAGTAAGATATTGCCACAAGCCTTAGGATTTCCCTCCCACCTCCTTCCCCTTCCTATTGAAAGAGCTCATAGAATTGGGCTTAGGAGTCCTGCAGAATATAACACCTCTAGAGCCAGAATGTGTATCTTTAAATTATTAAGATACCAAGATAAGCTAGAATTGTTGAGATTGTTTAGGAAATCAGAAACACTAATCTTAGGAGGGAAAAAAAATTCTGTTGTTTCAAGATTTTTCTATTGAGACAACGCAAAAAAGGAAGACTATGGCTCCACTTTGTACATTAATGATTGAGAAAGGTCTTAAAGGCCGTATGCTGTATCCAGCTAAGATTATAGTTGAGGAGAACGGTAATAGATATACATTTAACGATCCAGCCGAAGCATAAGAATTCATAAATTCTAAATAAATATCAATAGGTGTAGAACTAGACAGATTATACTAGGATTAGGTTACTCCCAGTAGGACATAGATATGGTAGAAGCTAACTTTCAAGAAAGGTTATTCTATACGTATACCATAGAAAAGAAAAAGGGGGGGGGGGTTAAAAAGAAATAAAAGTGAGTTTTTATTATGCTAAATGATTTTAATGTTCTCTCTTGGAATATAGGTGGCATCACCTCACCGATCAAACGTAAACTTATAATTAAAAAATTAGGTAAACAAAACCTGAGTATTGTTTTCCTACAGGAAACACATTTAAAAGAGATCGAAATTCCTAAATTAAAGTTAAAATGGGTCGGTGAGGTGATAGCAACCCCTTGTACAAGTAGAAAATTGGGGGTGGCTAAATTTAACCTATGAGATCACTCAAATTCAACTAGATAAGGAGGCAAGGTTTATGATTGTGCAGATTCAGGTTAATGCAGTTAAGTTTGTACTTTGTAATAACTATGCCCCAAATAGATTCTCCAAGGAATTTTGGGAAAAAATTAAGATCAAATTATTCCCATTTGCATCAGTTAACTTAATTATAGGAGGTGACTTTAATATGTCTCTACTTCCAGAAGTAGAAAGATTATCTAACAAAAACTTGAAAGAGCATAACAAATATGCCAAATACTTTAAAAATTTCTGTCATAAGCTCAAGTTAATTGATATATGGCGTATTAAAAACCCAAACTCACACACTTTCACATGTGAATCTAAATCCCATAAATCTTTCTCGAGAATAGATTTCTTATTGGTGGCCAAATCTCTCTCTACAATGAGGATCGAATCTCAGATAAGTGATATTTCAGTTTCAGACCATGCGATCATTTCACTTTCGTTCCATACAGGGATTAGACCTAAAACCGAGACTCAAACCATTCCTTTTCCGCGTCATCTTTATTATAACACCAGATTTTCTTATTGGCTGAAACAGAAATGGAGAGATTTTTGCACCCATAATATCTCACACTTTTTTAAGAAGCATCAAAAGCAGTGCTAAGGGGAGAAATTAGGTCATATGTGCATAGTAGAAAAAAGAAAGCACTACCCCGGAAGTACAATTGTCTAATCAAGTTAAAAATGCCTATAGGAAGTTTTATAATAATCCATCGGATGTAAATTGGGGAAATTATACCAAAGCAAGACAAGAAAGGGATATAGTATTAAAACAAAAATTGCAGGAAGAAGAGCAAAAGGTTAACATAAAGTTTAAAGCATTTCATGGTTGCTCGGCCAAATATCTGGCAAATTTAGTTGATATTAGAAGGAAGAAAAATTACATCTTAGCCATTAAAAGCGGTGATCAGAGCTATACAGATCCTAGAGACATCAGGGAATTATTTTTTAACTATTATCAACAGTTATATACAAATACTAAGAGTGATAGTTTGAATCAAGCAAACTTCTGGTCACAAGTTATAACACCTAAAATTACAGGAACAAATTGTAGCACTTAATGCCCCAATCACAATTCAGGAGATTGTGAAAGCAATAAAGGAGGCTAAATTGAATAAGGCAGCAGGCCCAGATTGCCTGCCCACAGAATACCTTAAAATATTAGTAGAGGAAATTAGCCCTGTTTTAGAAAAACTTTTTAATAATTATTTTATACATAATAACCCAATATCAGTCTATTTCTCTGCAGCAAATATTACTTTAATACCAAAAAAAGGTAAAAACTTAGAAGATCCAGCCTCATACAGACCGATATCAGTATTGAATGCAGACTATAAAATTTTAACATCGATCGTAGCAGCTAGACTAATGGGTTGTCTTCACAGAATCATTCACTCGGATCAAACGGGCTTCATGGCATCAAGAAAATCATCTAAAAATTCTGGAAAGTTACAACTTTCTTAGATTATATGTGGAATATAGAGAATACCAAAGGGAAACAATTAAAATATGATACAGCGTTACTAACACTTGATGCCGAGAAGGCCTTTCATTCGATTGAATGGGTATTTAAATTGCTTATGTCTCAGATTCTGAATACGCATGAAACATGAGGTCTTAAAACCATTACTAGAGAGCTACTTAATAATTTGTCAGAAAGGGTTGTAAGTTAATTCATTTACTGGCAATGGCAACAACAAAATGGTTAATTATTGTTTTTTCAACACTGCAGTAAAAATGTCCGTTACTTACTACATCATGTTAATGTCTTACTACTGTTATCATTAGCAGTTCATTTGTTATACAGTTACTGCCGCTTATGAATATAAACAGCAGATTAAACATTTTTTTGACAAATAATCAGTAAGCCAAGCAGTGCTGAAATGTGAACTAATATAATTTACACGAAAACACTATATGGAATTTGTCTAACCACATTTAGTTTACCTTGTTTATTTTTTTAATTACAGTCTTTCCCACCATTTGATAATATATTTTTTCATCTTAAATTAGGGTATTTCTCATACTCTGATAAAAGTCCACAACTTTTTAATGGATACATATAAACTGCAAAAACTGTAATAAGTCAAAGTTTAGCTTGCATTTAAGGGTTCTTAGCATATTGTTATACTAAGGGACTGTATGGAACATTATTATGATCTGGTGTCTTATGTGGGCTCATAGCAGACTACTAGTATGTAGAAACCATGTTATGGAGTCTGAAGTGAGCACAGGACTGGCAGAAGGAATTAACCTGTTGTGAAGCATAATGGGGATATATTTGTGTTATAAGAGGACAAGTGTTATATTCAGCAAGTGATATTCAAAAATCTGTACAAAGACAGGAAGGGACTAGTTTTCTATGTTTTCGTGATGTTCTATGCTGGTTTAGGGAGTGCATGCGGAGACACGAGTACTATGGTCTGACAGAGGCTATTTCTGGCTTAACAGGTCTGATAGAGAATTTTGGCCTAGGGTGTTATATGGGCTAATTTAAAGGACGTCCAACTAGCGCGTCTGATCTTGGGTCCCATGTAAGCACATAGCCAGCAAATAAGGTATAAAGAGGTTTGCATTTGTTTTGCAGACTGATATAGGTGGAGGAATATATGCAGAGAAATCTGATATAAGGTGGCATAAAGGGGCATATCACACACACTAAAACATCTTAATTTAAACTATTTTAAATTGTATTAATTGCTTAAGGTGGTGCATGATATATGCACCTGCTTTACTGTCTAATGTGGCAGATTGCTGTTATATAGGTGTGACTGGGTTCATATTTCTGGCATAAAGTTGTACAGGAGGGGATCATGCATTCAGCAGGGAATATAACAGGGGATATTAGTTAATTCTTAAATTTTATGAGGGTTTTACGGCTGCAATAAATTATATGTAGTTGGCTTTTGTCTTGACTTGGAATTGAAGTGAGCAGATAGCTGGAGTAAGGTTTTGATCAGCAATCACGTTGAGACGGACGAGACTTATTTGCGTTCCACATCTGTTGTATGTTTTTTTTTCAGAAAGAAGACCAAAAAATAAGCCATATTCCTTCCAAAGTATCTCAATATGGCTCCACTAATAGAAAACTTGTGAGAAAAAAATTTGAAGAAATATATGTTTAACTCTGTTATCCTGTAATGCAAAAAGGTATAGAATTTCTGTACTAGTAGGAAACAAAAACAAACCTCTGAAATACAGTGCCTCCCTCAGCAGGGCACTCAAGAAAACACTTAATGAATAGGGGGACAGAGGATGTGCCAAAACTAGGCTATAGGGCCAATTTATCAAGTGTCTATCTGACATGATCCGCTCAGCGGATCATGTCTGACAGACATTGCTGAATGCCGACAGGATTGATGTCCGCAGCATCAGAGGAGGCATATGAGTTAAGGAACAGCGGTCCTACGACCACTGCTTCTTAACTGCTGTTTCTGACGAGCCTGAAGGCTCGCTCGGAAACAGCTGCATTGGGGCAGATTGACAGCTTGCTAAATCGGCCCCTATATCTCACTAATGGATGCACTAAATCTGAAATAAAAGTGAATATATCACAAACTTTTGTTAAAATAAAACCATAGATAGGGACAACTAAGATGATAAAAATAATATAATTTAATGAATACAGATAAAGGAATATATATAATAAAGCATATATGCGATACCAGGCTATGTCTCATAGTACATGACGTTATCAAAACATAAATAAAATAAAATCATACAGTGCTCTATGATTAAATATACAGCAAACGGTTGGCCAACCTTAGAGTTCAGATCCAAAAATCAGATCCTATAAATATCTGAATATAGAATAACATAAAATTACATAAAATAAAGGTCTATAGAAAAACAGACAGCAGGAACTGGCGAAAGCGTGTAAATTGCACTTTTTTCAACCTGTGCGGTTTAAGGGGTATATTCATCAAAGTGTGAGTGGGCATGATACAATGTAGCATATGTCTGCTGCACATCGAAAAATGCCGAGAGCATACGCACATATCATTGCATAAGCCGTTCACCAGAACTGCTTGTGCAATACCGTCCCCTCCAATCGGCCACTAGCAGCGGGTGTCAATCAACCCGATCGTATTCGATCAGGTTGATTTCTGTCCGCTGCCTCAGAGCAGGCGGACAAGTTATGGAGCAGCGGTCTTTAGACCGCTGCTTCATAACTTCTGTTTCCGGCGAGCCTGAAGGGAGTGAGTAATTTTAAATCTCTTTTTTAATCTCACTCCTTAATCAAAAATGACTGACTCCTCAATCAAGTAAGGCTATTTAAAGGAGAATATCTCCATCATTTAGTATGACTGCTTGAAAAAGGCTGCCTGGTACAGCTGAAACGCGTTGCAGAAAGTACTAATTCACAGATTTGGGCCACACATATAGCTGTTGAGCCCTTTACTTGACACTTGGAAGCCCGCGACAGATCAAACACTCCAGCTGCGGTGAAGCAGTGTCGGAGAGACTTCAGAACCGGCTTGTGGTTTTTGCCTAGGATAAGCGAAAGGAGAATGTATGAAGAAACTAAAGGTATTGTGTATACACAGAAGTTAATATTGATACACGACACTGTGCATTCTAACAGAGGATTATTTGAGACCTAGGGGCCTATTTATTAAGGTGCGAACGGACATGATCCGATATAGCGAATCATGTCCACTGCATATCGATAAATGCAGACAGCATACACTATCAGCATTTATCATGGTGAACTGCTCGTGCAATGCTGCCTCTGCAGATTTGTGGCCAATCTAGCAGCCGCTAGCAGGGGGTGTCAATCAGCCCGATCGTATAGGATTGTTGTCCGCGGCCTCAGAGGAGGCGCACAAGTTATGGAGCAGTGGTTTTTAGACTATTCGGCCCCTTAAACTGCACAGGTTGAACAAAGTGCAATTTACACACTTTCGCCAGTTCCTGCTGTCTGTTTTTCTACAGACCTTTATTTTATGTCATTTTATGTTATTATATATTCAGATTTTAATAGGATCTGATTTTTGGATCTGAACTCTAAGGTTGGCCAACCGTTTGCGGCATATTTATAGATGCTGATCTTTTTTATTTATGTTTTTATAACTTCTTGTACTGTGAGACATAGCTTGGTATCGCATATATATTTATCTGTATTCATTAAATTTATATTATTTTTATCATCTTACTTAGTCGTCCCTGGCTTTATCTATGGGTTTATTTTAACAAAAGTTTGTGATATATTCACTTGTATTTCAGATTTAGTGCATCCATTAGTAAGATATAGCCTAGTTTTGGCGCATGCTCTGTCCCCCTATTTGTTAAATAACTCTGTTACGCTGCACAGTAAGACCCTGTTCTATACAGTGAGAATATAACCCTTTTTGCCGAGATTGAAGAGGCTGTATTGTTTTAGTGGAGCAAACCACACAACTTTGCAATTTGACAATGCAGAGTGTGTAATCTTTTTAATCCCACTATTGAAGATTGCAGAAGTTTTGACCACTTTCTTCTGCAAAATATTAATAATTTCACACACAGTTCTTCTTGATTCTAGGGAAAAATCACAAAGAAATTAAATATGTTTTTTCTTGCTCAATTAAAGGGACATGAAACCCAACATTTTTCTTTCACAATTTAGATGGAGCATACAGTTTTAAACAACTTCCCATTTGTTTCTATTGTCTAATTTGCTTAGATCTCTTGGTATCCTTTGTTGAAAACCATACTTAGGTAGGTTTAGAAACTGGGAACTAGCCACTGATTGGTTGCTGTACATATATGCCTCTTGTCATTGGCTTACCAATGTGTTCAGCTAGCTCCCAGTAGTGCATTGCCACACCTTAACCAAAAGAATGCTAAGAGAATGAAGCAAAATTGCTAATAAAAATACATTGGAAAGTTGTTTCAAATGATATGCTTTGAATCATGAAATAATTATTTTGGGTTTCATGTCCCTTTAAGAATACAAAATGTGTAATAAGTACTTTTACAGTATTATTAATTTAAATAAGCCATCCAACACACATGCCTACTATACTCATAATTATCTCTAAATTGATACAATTTGTACAGAACAAAGTACTATCTTAGACACATATCATACATTTGTATAACTACACATTTAAAAGTAATAACAGTATATCGGTAGTCATGGAAACTGACCATAAAGTATTATCAATGTATTAATACATTGCTTATTTATAAAACTCATTAATACTGCTCATTTACTACACCTCCGTCTGTGTGTGATGGTGTGATTACCAGATTTACAGTATATTAGATAGTTTTCTACACATGAATTTCAAATGAATATACATTGTAACAAAGTTTAAGTCTATGTGATGGGATGTATACCAGTAATATATAAAAGAATGCAATCCGCAATCCTATCTCTGTATGGATAATAATTTTGCAAGATACACCAATATATGCCTGCATCGTGCTATACCTGTAAAAATATATTCACGAAAATCCCTTTCATAGAAATGCCTGTATATCTAAATCTATATTAAGACCCTTTGGATGTAAACTCTCTGCTTTAATCCAAAATGCTTACCTTTGTCTTAGTTTTAACAAAACGTTGTGGTCTATAATATCTAGTTTAATCCACTCCATAACACGGACCTCCAATCCTTCTTCTGACCCTTTATGGTAAGTTCTGAAATGTTCAGCAATGTTGTGTGTACATAAGTTTTTTAATGCTTTGTAGTTATTATGCAATTCTTTATTTCAGCTTCCATTTGGTCCTTCCTACATAAATTTGACCACATGTGCAACTTAGAGCTCGCTTCCATTGAGTCGTTAAAAATGGAGCCGTTATTTACCGAAGCGGCCGACAGCTAAAAGTAATTTACGGCTCCATTTTAGTACTAGGTTTCCATTGAAATATTTTGCGGATAGCGTGCAGTCACTCTTTTCATGTAGCTGTAAGTTAACATTGTGTTAACGCTTCCATCTTACGTCGTATTTCTTGAAAATCAATTAGTTGCTAATTTAACCCGTCCTTACGCTATAGAATTTACGTTTAACGTCCGTGCTCCTTACCTGTGATCACCTCTCAAGAAAAATAAAAATATACTTATCCATATTTTTAATAATCAAATACTATTTTTTAAATATAATTATATTTACTACTTCACAAATATAAGTAATATCTATTGATGCCCTAGGCATAGGTCTAGTTTGAATTCTGTAGATATGTTCTTGCATATATTAATATATTTAAATATATACTGATATTTCTATTAGAATATAAGTTCAACTATTCCTATACATGAGACAACAATAAATATTACCTATAACTATAGTTTTATAATTTCAATAGAAAATAGGTCTCAAAAAGCACAATTTTCCTCTTTCTTTCATGTAATTAGCAAGAGTCCATGAGCTAGTGACGTATGGGATATACATTCCTACCAGGAGGGGAAAAGTTTCCCAAACCTCAAAATGCCTACAAATACACCCCTCACCACACCCACAAATCAGTTTTACAAACTTTGCCTCCTATGGAGGTGGTGAAGTAAGTTTGTGCTAGATTCTACGTTGATATGCGCTCCGCAGCAGGTTGGAGCCCGGTTTTCCTCTCAGCGTGCAGTGAATGTCAGAGGGATGTGAGGAGAGTATTGCCTATTTGAATTCAATGATCTCCTTCTACGGGGTCTATTTCATAGGTTCTCTGTTATCGGTCGTAGAGATTCATCTCTTACCTCCCTTTTCAGATCGACGATATACTCTTATATATACCATTACCTCTACTGATTCTCGTTTCAGTACTGGTTTGGCTTTCTACTACTTGTAGATGAGTGTTCTGGGGTAAGTAAGTCTTATTTTCTGTGACAATCTAAGCTATGGTTGGGCACTTTTATATAAAGTTCTAAATATATGTGTTCAAACATTTATTTGCCTTGACTCAGGATGTTCAACATTCCTTATTTCAGACAGTCAGTTTCATATTTGGGATAATGCATATGAATTAATCAATTTTTTTCTTACCTTAAAATTTGACTTTTTCCCTGTGGGCTATTAGGCTCGCGGGGGCTGAAAATGCTTCATTTTATTGCGTCATTCTTGGCGCGGACTTTTTTGAAGCAAAAATTTTTTTCTGTTTCCGGCGTCATACGTGTCGCCGGAAGTTGCGTCATTTTTTTGACGTTTTTTTGCGCCAAAAGTGTCGGCGTTCCGGATGTGGCGTCATTTTTGGCGCCAAAAGCATTTAGGCGCCAAATAATGTGGGCGTCTTTTTTTGGCGCTAAAAAATATGGGCGTCACTATTGTCTCCACATTATTTAAGTCTCATTATTTATTGCTTCTGGTTGCTAGAAGCTTGTTCACTGGCATTTTTTTTTTTTCCCATTCCTGAAACTGTCATTTAAGGAATTTGATTTTATATGTTGTTTTTTCTATTACATATTGCAAGATGTCTCCGTTTGTCCCTGAGTCAGAAGCTTCTGGAAAAATGCTTAACTGAGTTTCAGTTCTACCAAAGCTAAGTTCATTTA
The DNA here is from genome assembly GCF_027579735.1 of Bombina bombina. Classification (NCBI taxonomy): domain Eukaryota; kingdom Metazoa; phylum Chordata; class Amphibia; order Anura; family Bombinatoridae; genus Bombina; species Bombina bombina. The sequence continues at coordinate 297,270,178 of NC_069500.1, read as the reverse complement.
TTTTAAATGTTATAAATGTTTATCTCTAGCTATGGTTTGTAATAAGTTATTATGATATACTTTTACATGCAGATTCCATTAGTATTTATGCTTTATACATTTCCATTCTTAAGTGCAAGAAATGTTTAGAAGATTTATAAGAAATATTTTTTCTGATTAAGGCTATGTCTGACTTCGTGCCTTCTAATACGATTTTTAGGTCTTTTTCACTTCTGTTGTTTTTTTCTCTTTCAGAAATTCTCTTCATCAGATATTGACACTAACAAATCTACTTTTTTATATAATTTTTTTATTATTAAAGTACATTTGTTCTTTGTTGAAGAGGTGTTGATTATTTTGGATATTAAGGTAACTAGTTCTTTAAGACTAGCTGACACTATTTCTGCCTTTTTATTTCTTCTGTGATTTCAGAGGTTTTCTTTCCAATTCCCCATACTAGGGAATGGAATAGGCTGAGAATTGTCTTTTTTTTTTAAACTATATTCTTTGTCAGCAGTTAAATTCAATTTGGAGTGTTCTCCAATTTATTGGAGCTATCTCTACTCCTACTAATTATGCTATTGTTTTTATAGCAAAATAGTATTTATTTTCCTTTATATAGTTGTATCTTATTTTTGGAAAATTATTTAGTTTCAGGTACTTTTCTTGGTCCTGTGATATTGCAATTGCTTCATTTTTTCTGTTTACTTTAAGATCAAGTATCAGATCATGATTTATTTTAGCATTGTTAAGGGACAACATTTACTAGACTAGGTGCCGTTGCATTTGTCTTGTTGTTTTGCATTTTGCAAGTCCTCTGTTTTGACTGGTCCTTTAAACTGGACTATCATGCTAATGATTTCATTTGTGTCTTCATTTTATTGAATATATTCGCAAATGAGGGTTAATCTATGTCTTTAGCTATTTTAGCTAGAAGAATTCTGTGATTTAAAAAATAAAAAAATAAAATCCATATTTCTTTTGTTCTAAGATAATCAATTATAATTGGATTCAATTCTTAACTGTTACTATGGGCTTCAAGATTGAGTTCTAAGTGCAAGAAATGTTTAGAAGATTTATAAGAAATATTTTTTCTGATTAAGGCTATGTCTGACTTCGTGCCTTCTAATACGATTTTTAGGTCTTTTTCACTTCTTTTTTAATTATTGAAGTTTCAAATGACCAACAACATACTGATTTATCCTTCTCTGATGATGTTTTTTTCTCTTTCAGAAATTCTCTTCATCAGATATTGACACTAACAAATCTACTTTTTTATATAATTTTTTTATTATTAAAGTACATTTGTTCTTTGTTGAAGAGGTGTTGATTATTTTGGATATTAAGGTAACTAGTTCTTTAAGACTAGCTGACACTATTTCTGCCTTTTTATTTCTTCTGTGATTTCAGAGGTTTTCTTTCCAATTCCCCATACTAGGGAATGGAATAGGCTGAGAATTGTCTTTTTTTTTAAACTATATTCTTTGTCAGCAGTTAAATTCAATTTGGAGTGTTCTCCAATTTATTGGAGCTATCTCTACTCCTACTAATTATGCTATTGTTTTTATAGCAAAATAGTATTTATTTTCCTTTATATAGTTGTATCTTATTTTTGGAAAATTATTTAGTTTCAGGTACTTTTCTTGGTCCTGTGATATTGCAATTGCTTCATTTTTTCTGTTTACTTTAAGATCAAGTATCAGATCATGATTTATTTTAGCATTGTTAAGGGACAACATTTACTAGACTAGGTGCCGTTGCATTTGTCTTGTTGTTTTGCATTTTGCAAGTCCTCTGTTTTGACTGGTCCTTTAAACTGGACTATCATGCTAATGATTTCATTTGTGTCTTCATTTTATTGAATATATTCGCAAATGAGGGTTAATCTATGTCTTTAGCTATTTTAGCTAGAAGAATTCTGTGATTTAAAAAATAAAAAAATAAAATCCATATTTCTTTTGTTCTAAGATAATCAATTATAATTGGATTCAATTCTTAACTGTTACTATGGGCTTCAAGATTGAGTTCTAAGACTAAAACTTTAAGCTTATACTAGTTTGGTTGTTCTTATTAAGGAACGAATCCTGAGTTCTTTCCCAAGTAACATGTTTTTAATTGGGGTTCGAAATTAGCTCCCTAATGTTGCGATGCACATGCCGTATTCCAGCTTGGCTGGTAAGGGGCAGGTTAAGACTTCTTTGAAATTTATTTGGTTCTATTTTGTCCAAATTTCTTTGATTTTATTCCAGTAAGGCTAACACTTTCTTTCAGTGTGTTTCTGTCCTATATATTTTGGATACTGTTGAGGCATGGCTGGGTACCCATGGGGTTCAAGCGCTGCTCAGACCTGGAATCTTCTGGGGTTTTTATTCCAGTTCCTTTTCTAGGAACTGGGTTTTGGAGTTTTATTCAAACTATTTTGCCTTTTTGTGGTCATTGATAGCATTATTTGTTTTCTTTAGATACAATAAATGCGTATTCTTCATTTTTCTGTTTTCATTCAGATTATTTCCTGAGGATGCGGATTCTCATATGTTTCACTTGCTCTTCAGGACATAGTTAGAGGATCTTTTTTCAAAAGCTCTTAATTCCTCACGCAAGGGTCACCTTTTTTTTTTAGGTTTCCAGATGGTTTATGTCACTATCTTTGTCTCTATCAGACAAGGGACAATTTGTATTGGGTTCCGTCTGTCGGTACCTTTAGTCTCTATTATTTCCTTCAGTTGCTATATATGCATAGAAGTTTTAACAGCATTGGATTCAATTCCCTTTGCTCATTTTCAATGGAAAGATCCTTTCCAGCTTTTTATGAGTGTTGTTTCTTCAAGAACATGGTTGGAGGATCAATTAACCAATCAGTTTGTTGATTCCTCAGACAAGAGTAACCTTTTTTAGATTTCCGGATAGATTCAGTGTCCATGACTCTGTCTCTGTTGGTCAGGAGACGTCTGAAATTGGTTTCAGCTTATCGAAACCTTCAGTCTCAATCATTCCCTTCGGTAGCCTTATGCATGGAAATTCTAGGTTCTTATGACTGCTGCATTGGACGTGTTCCCCTTTGCTCATTTTCACATGCAACCTCTTCAGCTCTGTATGCTGAACCAGTGGTGCCGGGATTATACAAAGATATCTCATTTAATATCTTTAAAACTGATTGTTCGACACCCTCTGACGTGGTACAGTCCACCATCGTTTAGTTCAGGGGGCTTCTTTTTTTCTTCCAACCTGGACTGTGATCTCAACAGGTGCAAGTCTGACAGGTTGGGGAGCTGTATGGGGGTTTCTGACAGCACAAGGGGTTTGGGAAATCTCAGGAGGTGAGATTACCAATCAATATTTTGGAACTCCGTGCAATTTTCAGAAGCTCTTCAGTCATGGCCTCTTCTAAAGAGAGAATTGTTCATTTGTTTTCAGACAGACAATGTCACAACTGTGGCATATGTCAATTATCAAGGAGGGACTCACAGTCCTCTGGCTATGAAAGAAGTATCTCGAATACTGGTATGGGCGGAATCCAGCTCCTGTCTAATCTCTGCTGTTCATATCCCAGGTATTGACAATTGGAAAGCGGATTATCTCAGTCGCCAAACGTTACATCCAGGCGAATGGTCTCTTCACCCAGAGGTGTTTCTTCAGATTGTTCAAATGTGGGGACTTCCAGAAATAGATCTGATGGCTTCTCATCTAAACAAGAAACTTCCCAGGTATCTGTCCAGATCCAGGGATCCTCAGGCAGAAGCAGTGGATGCATTGTCACTTCCTTGGAAGTATCATCCTGCCTATATCTTTCCGCCTCTAGTTCTTCTTCCAAGAGTAATCTCCAAGATTCTGAAGGAATGCTCGTTTTTTCTGCTGGTGGCTCCAGCATGGTCTCACAGGTTTTGGTATACGGATCTTGTCCGCATGGCTTCTTGCCAACCGTGGACTCTTCCGTTAAGACCAGTCCTTCTGTCACAAGGTCCTTTTTTACCATCAGGATCTCAAATCCTTAAATTTAAAGGTATGGAGATTGAACGCTTGATTCTTAGTCAAAGAGGTTTCTCTGACTCTGTGATTAATACTATGTTACAGGCTCGTAGATCTGTATCTAGGAAGATATATTATCGAGTCTGGAAGACTTACATTTCTTGGTGTCTTTCTCATCATTTTTCCTGGCATTCTTTTAGAATTCCGAGAATTTTTCAGTTTCTTCAGGATGGTTTGGATAAAGGTTTGTCTGCAAGTTCCTTGAAAGGACAAATCTCTGCTCTTTCTGTTCTTTTTCACAGAAGGATTGCTATTCTTCCTGATATTCATTGTTTTGTACAAGCTTTGGTTCGTATAAAACCTGTTATTAAGTCAATTTCTCCTCCTTGGAGTTTGAATTTGGTTCTGGGGGCTCTTCAAGCTCTTCCGTTTGAACCTATGCATTCACTGGACATTAAATTACTTTCTTGGAAAGTTTTGTTTTCTTTTGGCCATCTCTTCTGCTAGAAGAGTTTCTGAATTATCTGCTCTTTCTTGTGAATCTCCTTTTCTGATTTTCCATCAGGATAAGGCGGTGTTGCGAACTTCTTTTAAATTTTTATCTAAGGTTGTGAATTCTAACAACATTAGTAGAGAAATTGTGGTTCCTTCATTATGTCCTAATCCTAAGAATTCTAAGGAGAGATCATTGCATTCTTTGGATGTAGTTAGAGCTTTGAAATATTATGTTGAAGCTACTAAGAATTTCCGAAAGACTTCTAGTCTATTTGTTATCTTTTCCGGTTCTAGGAAAGGTCAGAAGGCCTCTGCCTTTTCTTTGGCATCTTGGTTGAAATCTTTAATTCATCATGCTTATGTCGAGTCGGGTAAATCTCCGCCTCAAAGGATTACAGCTCATTCTACTAGGTCAGTTTCTACTTCCTGGGCGTTTAGGAATGAAGCTTCGATTGATCAGATTTGCAAAGCAGCAACTTGGTCTTCTTTGCATGCTTTTACTAAATTCTACCATTTTGATGTGTATTCTTCTTCTGAAGCAGTTTTTGGTAGAAAAATACTCCAGGCAGCTGTTTCAGTTTGATTCTTCTGCTTATAATTTCAGTTTTCTTCATTATAAGATTTAAACTTTATTTTGGGTGTGGATTATTTTTCAGCGGAATTGGCTGTCTTTATTTTATCCCTCCCTCTCTAGTGACTCTTGCGTGGAAGATCCACATCTTGGGTAGTCATTATCCCATACGTCACTAGCTCATGGACTCTTGCTAATTAAAGAAAACATAATTTATGTAAGAATTTACCTGATAAATTCATTTCTTTCATATTAGCAAGTGTCCATGAGGCCCACCCTTTTTTGTGGTGGTTATGATTTTTTTTTGTATAAAGCACAATTATTCCAATTCCTTGTTTTTTATGCTTTCGCACTTTTTTCTTATCACCCCACTTCTTGGCTATTCGTTAAACTGATTTGTGGGTGTGGTGAGGGGTGTATTTGTAGGCATTTTGAGGTTTGGGAAACTTTGCTCCTCCTGGTAGGAATGTATATCCCATACGTCACTAGCTCATGGACTCTTGCTAATATGAAAGAAATGAATTTATCAGGTAAGTTCTTACATAAATTATGTTTTTACACCTATTTGAGCTGGGTGTAATATTTCCCAATGTATCGACAGCCTCCGACAGTGTATTAACGGTTAGCGCTTTCATTGGAAACCTGGTATAATTTATCGATTAACGGCTTCTATTACTTTCTATGGGACGTGAGCTGCCGATATTGAGGTATAACGTGACATTGGAAACAGTCGATAAACGATATTGCTTCCGACAGCATATTTATCGGTTTGCGAGTGCACGCAAACCTAATTACGGCTCAATGGAAGCGAGCCCTTAGTTGGTAAACTACAAGTATAGAATTGCAAGAACATCTAAATGTGATCATATAAGATTTGGTATTATTTTAATTAGAGATGTGCATTTGGGCTTCATACGAATTTTCCTGATTTGTCAAGATGTTTGATATATGAATAGTCAAATACTTTATTTGATAAAATGTATGAAAAACAAATGATTGCGTGACAAAATCGATTCGTTCATTAATTCATACTGTTTGGTGCCAAAGAAGGTGCAGAAATGACTAAAGGAGTTATATTTTTTTGGTTAACGTGCTCCATTGTTTGTAATGATGTACCATTCATGATCATATTGTCCACTGTCCAATCCTGCTATATTATTACTAATGACTGATAGTCGGTACACCAGTCAGGCACTAAATGCTGGATTTTAGTCATACAAGAGTTGTATGTTCTTTTAACATTAAAATCACATATAAGAACTCTCTAATTTCTTTTTTAAGACCCGATGAGTCCACGAATCATCTTAATTACTAATGGGATATTCACCTCCTGGTCAGCAGGAGGAGGCAAAGAGCACCACAGCAGAGCTGTTAAATAGCTCCTCCCTTCCCTCCCACCCCAGTCATTCTCTTTGCCTACGTTAGTGATAGGAAGAGGTAAAGTGAGGTGTTAGATTAGATTCTTCTATCAAGAGTTTATTATTTTAAAAGTAGTGCCAGAGAGTGCTGCTTTGTCCTAGGGTGTAGCCGTAGTCCATATCAGTCTCTATAGGAGAGCTTTGGTGGCTTTAGAGCAATGGGAACTTGTGGGACATAATGCTCACTGCACCTCCCATGATTTACTTGCTGCCCTTATCCGTCAGTCTGAGATATGCATTGACTCAACATTTTGATATCCTCAGGTCGATGTGAGTGACAGGACCTCTCAAGCCTGAGAGCTGCCTTACTGCCAGGCAGAAGACAAGGTAAGTGCAACCTTTAATTTCTGGGGAAAAGGACTCAGAATTTTGTACTAAAAAAAGCACATTTTTCATCATAAAGGGCTTTTTTTGAGGCTAAGTTCTTTGTGTGGGGACATAATACCTTTATTTAAATGAAAAAAGGGTTTCTGTGCAGTGTATTGGGCCAGGGCACTGGGGCTGGAGGTAGTTAAATGTTTAACTTATTTATTAGCATTTTTTTTTTGATGGCTCCGGTGGTTTCACAGTATTAGGTGTGCAGAGCGGTTAGTTCACGCCCACGAGGCGACCGGTCTGTGCTAGAGTTGCATGAGGAAGAATATTATGCGTTTCTAGGGCAGACACGTTTTTTTTCTGGAAAATCAGTTGCCTAATCTGTTTTAGTCATCTCGGCAGAGTGAAGAAAACACTGAAAGACCGTTTTGGACATTGACGATATTTGGTCAGGTAGGAGCACTTCAGCAGTGCTGAGTTGCAGAGGATATTTAGTTATTTGATTTGTTATTTATCTGTTAAAGAGAAATCATTAACAAAACTGTCAATTTAAAAAAAAAAAAAATAACCGTTTAAAATTTAAAAAGAGACAGTAACAGTTTTTTATATCTTTCTTGCACAAATAAATTTGATATTTTTTATTTGTTATTTAGTAAATTGTGTATAAACATGGACCAAGGAGAATTGCAAGATGTCACCTGTGCCTTATGTTTTGATGCTAATGTGGAACCACCAATCCCTTTCTGTCCTTCATGTATTCAAAGGACTTTAAGTTATAGGGATAAGATTTTTTCAGAGCCAGTCTCTTCTAAGGCAGATGTTGCCCAAGAGTCTAATATTGAAGGTCAATTTATGCCGCAGCTTTCTCCCCAATGCCCCAAATTTTACTGCCCTCACAAGCAGTGCCCTGCGCTTCCGCTATAGTCCCTGCGGGGTTTTTTTTACAAGACATAGCTTCTCTTATGTCTTCAACTATTTCTGATGCCTTGTCTGTCTCTCCAATCTTACAGAGCAAACATAAGAGAAAAGCTAGACATTCAGTAAGCGAGGTATCGGACGCAATTGTCACAATTTCAGACGTATACTCCCAACAGCCTGAAGAGGAGGGTACTGCAGTAGCTTCTGAAGGAGACATTTCAGATTCTGAGGGTTTAGTACCCCTGACAGACTCGGAGGTGGTATCTTTCAGATTTAAGCTTGATCACCTTCGTCTGTTACTTAGGGAGGTTTTGATTACCTTGTATGATAGTGACTCCACAGTGGAGGTTATTCCTCAGAAGTCTAGTAAACTGGACAGATATTTTGAGGTTCCTTCCTATACAGATGTATTTCCAGTCCCTAAGAGAGCTACTGAGATTATTGCAAAGGAGTGGGAGAGACCGGGCATCCCTTTTACTCCCTCTCCTATTTTTAAGAAAATGTTTCCAATAGCCGACTCTGTTAAGGAGGCTTGGAAAACTGTTCCTAAGGTAGAAGGAGCTGTTTCTACCCTTGCTAAAAGAACTTCTATTCCCATAGAGGATAGTTGTGCTATGGACATTGGACAAGAAGTTAGAGGGGTTACTCAAGAAGATTTATGTACACCAGGGTCTGCAGTGGCAACCGGCTGTGTGCATTGTCACTGTTACAAGTGCGGCGGCATATTGGTTTGATGCACTGTCTGAGGCCCTCAGGACTGAGACTTCTTTGGATGAAATCCAAGATAGGATAAAGGCTCTTAAGCTAGCAAATGCCTTTATTTCAGATGCTTCCCTTCAAGTTATCAAATTGGGAGCGAAGATATCGAGTTTCTCTATCTTGGCCCGCAGAGCCTTATGATTAAAGCCTTGGTCTGCGGATGTGTCATCTAAGTCTAAACTTCTAGCCATTCGTTACAAGGGGAAGGCTTTGTTCGGACCCGATCTGAAGGAGATTATTTCTGATATCACGGGAGGTAAGGGTCATCTTCTCCCGCAAGACAGGAGAAATAAACAAAAAGGACGACAAAGCAATTTTCGTACCTTTCGAAATTTCAAGGGAAACTCTTCCTCTTCCTCCTCCAAGCAGGAACAGTCCAAACCTACGTGGGGACCCAGCCAGTCTTGGAACAAAGGAAAGAAGCCCCCGATCCGGGACCAGATCTGGTAGGGGGCAGACTTTCCTTCTTCATTCAAGCCTGGGTTCGGGATGTCCAGGATCCCTGGGCAATAGAAATAGTGTCTCAGGGATACAAAGTGGAGTTCAAGAATTTTCCTCCCAGAGGCAGATTTCTAATTTCATAATTATCTGCAGACCAGATAAAGAGAGAGGCATTCTTACACTGTGTAGGAGACCTCTCTGCTCTGGGAGTGATTGTTCCCGGTCCAATTCAGGAACAGGGACTGGGGTTTTATTCCAATCTATTCATGGTTCCCAAAAAAGATGTAACCTTCAGAACAAATCTAGACCTCAGTCTAAACTGAGTCTAAACAAGTTTCTCAAGGTACCGTCCCTCAAGATGGAAACTATTTGTTCCATTCTTCCATTGATCCAAGAGGGTCAATTTATGACAACAGTGGATTTAAAGGACGCGTATCTACATGTTCCCATTCACAGGGATCATCACAAGTTTTTAAGGTTTGCCTGTCTGGACAAACACTACCAGTTTGTGGCTCTTCCTTTTGGTCTTGCCACAGCTCCCAAAATCTTCACAAAGGTGCTGGGATCTCTGTTGGCGGTTCTCAATGGCGCCTTATCTGGACGACATTCTAGTTCAAGCGCCATCCTTTCAGCTAGCAAGATCCCACACGGACTTGGTGTTGTCCTTCCTAAGATCCCACGGCTGGAAGGTGAATTTAGAAAAGAGTTCCTTAGTTCCAAACACAAGGGTGACTTTCCTAGGAACCATAATAGACTCTCTGTCTATGAAGATGTTTCTGACAGAAGTCAGGAAATCAAAGATTATCGATACTTGTCTAGCCCTTCAGTCTACTCCTCGTCCATCAGTGGCTCAGTGCATGGAGTTAATCGGACTGATGGTGGCAGCAATGGATATCATCCCGTTTGCTCGCTTCCATCTCAGAGCTCTGCAGTTGAACATGCTGTGACAATGGAACAGAGATTATTCAGACTTGTCCCCTCAGATTCTTCTGGAGCTGGAGACAAGGGACTCTCTACAATGGTGGTTGTCTCTGGATCATCTCTCCCAAGCACATTCTTTTGCAGGCCATCTTGGGTGATTGTGACAACAGATGCCAGCCTTCTAGGGTGGGGAGCAGTCTGGGGCTCTCTAAAGGCTCAGGAAATATGGACTCAGGTAGAGTCCGTTTTAACCCATAAACATTCTGGAACTGAGAGCTATCTACAATGCTCTTCTGGCCTGGCCCCAGTCAGCCTCGGTTCAGTTTATCAGGTTCCAGTCGGACAACATAACGTCAGTGGCCTACATCAATCATCAGGGAGGAACAAGGAGTTCCTTGGCAATGACAGAGGTATCCAAAATAATTCAGTGGGTGGAGGCCCATTCTTGCTGTCTGTCGGCGATCCATATCCCATGGGTGGACAACTGGGAAGCGGATTTTTTGAGCAGGCAGACCTTTCATCTAGGGGAGTGGGAACTCCATCTGGAAGTGTTCTCCAGCCTGATTGTCAAGTGGGTCAGCCGGAGTTAGATCTCATGGCATCGCGGCAGAATGCCAAGCTTCCGAGATACGGGTCAAGATCCAGGACCCTCAGGCGGAACTGATAGATGCTATGGTGGCCCCTTGGACTTTCAATCTAGCATGCCTGTTTCCTCTGTTCACTCTTCTTCCTCGAGTAATTGCTCAAGTCAAACAGGAAAGGGCCTCTGTGATCCTCATAGCACCGGCCTGGCCTGGATTTCGTATGCAGATCTGGTTGAGATGACATCTCTACCACCTTGGAGACTTCCGCTGAGGAAAGACCTTCTGGTTCAGGGGCCCTTCCTTCACCCAAATCTAGTTTCTCTGAAGCAGACTGCTTGGAGATTGAACGCTTAGTTTTATCCAAGCGGGGGTTTTCTGATTTGGTTATAGAGACCATGATTCAGGATCGTAAACCTGTAACTAGAAGGATTTACCATAAGACTTGGCGTAAATATCTTTATTGGTGTGAATCCAAGGGCTACTCATGGAGTAGAGTTAGGATCCCTAGGATTTTGTCTTTTCTCCAGGAAGGCTATTTAACAGCTCTGCTGTGGTGCTCTTTGCCTCCTCCTGCTGACCAGGAGGTGAATATCCCATTAGTAATTAAGATGATCCGTGGACTCATTGTGTCAAAAAAGAAATAAATTTATCAGGTAAGCATACATTTTCTTTAATCCCCTCTTCACATATAAGAACTCTGTAATATCTCCCACTCTTCATATTAGAATCATGGGGTTCACTTGTCACCATTACTAATGGGTTAACATGTAATGAGTAAGATTCCCTCATTTTAAATTGAGGAAAAACAATCGGCTAGATTATGAGTTGTGCGTTAAACTGAAAAAGCAGTGTTAACAGGTCCTAACGCTGCTTTTTCACTACCGCTGCTATTACGAGTCTTGCAGGTTTATATATATTATCCAAGATGGCGTCCCTTAGATTCCGATTGGCTGATAGAATTCTATCAGCCAATCATAATAAAGGTAGAAAAAATCCTATTGGCTGATGCAATCAGCCAATAGGATTGAAGTTCAATCCTATTGGTTGATCCAATCAGCCAATAGGATTGAGCTCGCATTCTATTGGCTGATTGGAACAGCCAATAGAATGCGAGCTCAATCCTATTGGCTGATTGCATCAGCCAATAGGATTTTTTCTACCTTAATTCCGATTGGCTGATAGAATTCTATCAGCCAATCGGAATCTAAGGGACACCATCTTGAATGATGTGAATGATTTAAAGGAACCTTCATTCAGTAAGAAGACTCTGGATGAAGAGGATGCTCCGCGTCAGATGTCTTGAAGATGGTGCCGCTCTGCGTCGGATGGATGAAGATAGAAAATACCGTCTGGATGAAGACTTCTGCCCGTCTGGAGGACCAATTCACCCGGCTTGGATGAAGACTTCTCCCGGCTTTGTTGAGGACTTCGGCCCGGTTGGATGAAGACTTCTGCCGCTTCCTTGAGGATGGATGTCCGGTCTTCAGAACAGTAAGTCAATCTTCAGGGGGTTAGTGTTAGGTTTTTTTAAGGCTGTATTGGGTGGGTTTATTTTTTAGGTTAGGGCTTTGGGCTGCAATAGAGCTAAATGCCCTTTAAAGGGCAATGCCCATCCAAATGCCCTTTTCAGGGTAATGGGGAGCTTAGTTTTTTTTAGTTAGTATTTTATTTGGGGGGTTGGTTGTGTGGGTGGTGGGTTTTACTGTTGGGGGGTTGTTTGTATATTTTTTTTTACAGGTAAAAGAGTTGATTACTTTGGGGCAATGCCCCACAAAAGGCCCTTTTAAGGGCTATTGATAGTTTAGTTTAGGCTAGGGTTTTTTTTATTTTGGGGGGGCTTTTTTATTTTGATAGGGCTATTAGATTAGGTGTAATTAGTTTAAAGATCTGTAATTTGTTTTTTTTTCTGTAATTTAGTGTTTTTTTTTGTAATTTAACTAATTTAATTTAATTTATTTAATTGTATTTAAATGTAACTTAGGTTTTATTTTACAGGTAAATTTGTAATTATTTTAGCTAGGTAGTTATTAAATAGTTAATAACTATTTAGTAACTATTCTACCTAGTTAAAATAAATACAAACTTGCCTGTAAAATAAAAATAAACCCCAAGCTAGTTACAATGTAACTATTAGTTATATTGTAGCTATCTTAGGGTTTATGTTATAGGTAAGTATTTCGTTTTAAATAGGAATAATGTGGTTAATGATAGTAATTTTATTTAGATTTATTTAAATTATATTTAAGTTAGGGGGTGTTAGGGTTAGGGTTAGACTTAGGTTTAGGAGTTAATAAATTTAATATAGTGGCGGCGAACTTGGGTGCGGCAGATTAGGGGTTAATAAGTGTAGGTAGGTTGTTGCGACATTGGGGGCGGCAGATTAGGGGTTAACAAATATAATGTAGGTGGCAGCAATGTTGGGGGCAGCAGATTAGGGGTTAATAAGTATAATGTAGGTGGCGGCGGTGTCCGGAGCAGCAGATTAGGGGTTAATAAGAATAATGTAGATGTCGGCGATGTCGGGGGCGGCAGATTAGGGGTTAATAAGTGTAAGATTAGGGGTGTTTAGACTCGGGGTTCATGTTAGGGTGTTAGGTGTAAACATAACTTTAGTTTCCCTATAGGAATCAATGGGGCTGCGTTACTGAGCTTTATGCTGCTTTTTGGCAAGCGTTAGACTTTTTCTCAGCCAGCTCTCCCCATTGATGACTATGGGGAAATCGTGCACGAGCACGTACGACCAGCTCACCGCTGACTTAAGCAGCGCTGGTATTGAAGTGCGGTAAGGAGCACAATTTTCCTTTACTCTCACTTCTTGCCTTTTAACGCCGGGTTTGTAAAAACCCATAATACCAGCGATATAGGTAAGTGAGCGGTGAGAAAAAACTGCTCATTAGCACCGCATAGCTCCTAACGCAAATCTCGTAATGTGTCCGATCATCTGTAGCTTGCACATGTCTGAGCATTATTTATCTAAAGTGTTTCTAGCATGTAATATTCTGTCTTCAACGGGATATGAATAACCTATGCATGAAATCTTGTTGCAAAAAAGAAAGAACATGCCAAAAATTAAAATCATGTTTATTTATATAACAAACTTACTTAAAACACAAAGGGCCAGATTACAAGTGGTGTGCTACTTAGAGCTTTCTTACAAGAACCACATAGCTGGGGGTCACAGCCTTACACCTGAGGAGTTTTGCCTATGCGTTTAACATAGGAATCTGGGGGAATGAGACACAGGATAGTTCTTATCTAGCATCCCTAGAACTCCTTCGCAGCTCAATTTACCCTTTTCACCTCAAAAACTTTATTTTTGCATTTTTCAAAAACAAATTACTGTCTCTTTAAGTAGACATTCCAACCTGCAAAAGCTAATTTCAGGGAGGTGGCTTCACAAACATACAACAAACCTTTTTTCCAGTGATCGTACGCTTGTTGAATGCTTAAATATTTTAAAATACGAAGTGCAGTAAATAAGGTAGTATTTGTGTTTTATTTTATTAAAACCAGTGGGGGCTTTTTGGTTACTGATGCATGCTTTGAGGGTTCTATAACGTCCCAGCAACTAAAGGCATTCCTTAAAGAAACACTTTGGGCCACATTGGATCATGGTACTTGGAATTTCAGGGAGATTGCATTCCATTTGCTGGCATCAGGGAGCCACTGTTGCAATCAGGGAGACTCCCTGAACTTCAGGGAGAGTTGGGATGTCTGCTTTAAGAGAGCCAGTAACTGCCTTGTGCAGTTATCAGTTAGATCTCAAATATCACAGTACAGATGGGCAGGATGACTCAGGGGCCTTAGGAGAGGTGTTTTCTCTTGTAAGGTGTATCCAGTCCACGGATTCATCCGTTACTTGTGGGATATTCTCCTTCCCAACAGGAAGCTGCAAGAGGACACCCACAGCAGAGCTGTCTATATAGCTCCTCCCCTAACTGCCACTCCTAGTCATTCTCTTGCAGCTCTCGACAAGAAAGGAAGTATCAAGAGATATGTGCTGATAGTGTAGTTTATCTTCAATCAAAAGTTTGTTATTTTTAAACGGTACCGGCGTTGTACTGTTTTTACCTCAGGCAGAAATTAGAAGAAGAGTTCTGCCTGAGGTTTTTGATGATCTTAGCAGGTTGTAACTAAGGTCCATTGCTGTTCTTACACATAACTGAAGAGTATGGGAAAACTTCAGCTGGGGGAATGGCCGGCAGGATTACCTGCTCTGAGGTATGTTCAGTATATTTTTTTCTAGAGAGATGATAAGGTCTAGAAAATGCTGACAGTGCCTGATATATTTAAGGTAAGCCTGATTACAGTGATTTAACAAACGACTGGGATCATGCTTGCAGTAAAGGGTAATATTCATGTTTATTGCTCTTATTACTTTGTATGTAAAATGTTTGCATGAGATATAAAAAACGTTTTCCACATGGCTGACTAGATTTCTCCTAGGAGTAGTTATTTATGGCCCTTTCACTTTGAGTGCATGGTGGGAGGGGCCTATTTTCACGCTCTAATGGCGCAGTAGTTATTGCAGTCTGAGACATCCAGCTTCCCTGAAGGAGTCCCCTGACATATAGGACCTCTGTAAAGGGTTTTAGTTGCTACAAAAGTCGTTTTAAGGGCAGGTAGGGCCACAGTAGAGCTGTGTCAGTTTGCTTGTGACTGTTTATAATGGTTTTACCATTTTTCTGCTTTGTTTTTGAGCCTGAGGGGTTAATCATCCATTTGCAAGTGGGTGCAATGCTATTTTAGTCTATTATACACACTGTAAAAATTTCGTAGAGTTTACTGCTTTTTTTCACTGTTTTGCAGTTTATGAGTTTGTTTTTTTCCCTTAAAGGCACAGTACCATTTTTTATATTCTGCTTTTTCACATTTATTAAAGTGTTTTTCAAGCTTACTGGTCTCATTACTAGTCTGTTAAACATGTCTGACATAGAGGAAACTCCTTGTTCATTATGTTTAGAAGCCATTGTGGAACCTCCTCTTAGAATGTGTACCAAATGCACTGATCTTACTATAAATTATAAAGACCATATTCTGGCTTTAAAATATTTATCACCAGAGGAAATTGACAAGGGGGAAGTTATGCCGACTAACTCTCCCCACGTGTCAGAACCTATAACTCTCGCTCAAGGGACGCCAAGTACATCTAGCGCGCCCATTGCGTATACCTTACAAGACATGGCGGCAGTTATGAATCATACCCTTACAGAGGTATTGTCCAAACTGCCAGGGTTACAAGGAAAGCGAGACAGCTCTGGGGCTAGAACAAATACAGAGCTCTCTGACGCTTTAGTAGCTATGTCTGATATACCCTCACAATGTGCAGAACCCGAAGCAGGAGAGCTTCTATCTGTGGGTGATTTTTCTGATTCAGGGAAGACACTTCAACCTGATTCTGATATGTCTACATTTAAATTTAAGCTTGAACACCTCCGCGTGTTGCTCAGGGAGGTTTTAGCAACTCTGGATGACTGTGACGCCATTGTAGCCCCAGAGAAATTGTGTAAATTGGATAAATACTATGCAGTGCCTGTTTACACTGATGTTTTTCCAATCCCTAAGAGGTTTTCAGAAATTATTACTAAGGAATGGGATAGACCAGGTGTACCGTTCTCTCCTCCTCCTGTTTTTAAAAAAGATGTTTCCTATAGATGCCGCTACACGGAACTTGTGGCAAACGGTCCCTAAGGTGGAGGGAGCAGTCTCTACCCTAGCGAAGCGTACAACTATCCCGGTCGAGGACAGTTGTGCTTTTCTAGATCCAATGGACAAAAAATTAGAGGGTTACCTTAAGAAAATTTTTATTCAACAAGGTTTTATTCTCCAGCCCCTTGCATGCATTGCCCCAGTCTCTGCTGCTGCAGCCTTCTGGTTTGAGTCTCTAGAAGAGGCTCTACAGGTAGAAACCCCGTTGGATGATATCCTTGACAAGCTTAAACCTCTTAAGCTAGCCAATTCATTTGTTTCTGACGCCGTTGTCCATCTAGCCAAGCTAACGGCTAAAAATTCAGGTTTTGCTATTCAGGCGTGTAGGGCGCTAAGGCTTAAATCCTGGCCAGCTGACGTTACTTCAAAGTCTAAGCTTCTCAACATTCCCTTCAAGGGGCAGACCCTATTCGGGCCTGGTCTGAAGGAGATCATTTCTGATATTACTGGAGGAAAAGGTCACGCCCTTCCTCAGGATAGGTCCAACAAATTAAGGACCAAACAGACTAATTTTTGTTCCTTTCGAAACTTCAAGAGTGGCGCAGCTTCAACTTCCTCTAATACAAAACAAGAGGGAAATTTTGCCCAGTCTAAGCCAGTCTGGAGACCTAACCAGGCTTGTAACAAGGGAAAGCAGGCCAAAAAACCTGCTGCTGCCTCTAAGACAGCATGAAGGATCAGCCCCCGATCCGGAAACGGATCTAGTAGGGGGCAGACTTTCTCTCTTCACCCAGGCTTGGGCAAGAGATGTCCAGGATCCCTGGGCGTTGGAAGTTGTGTCCCAGGGATATCTTCTGGATTTCAAAGCTTCTTCCCCAAAAGGGAGATTTCATCTCTCACAATTATCTGCAAACCAGATAAAGAGAGAGGCATTCTTACATTGTGTTCAAGACCTCCTAGTTATGGGAGTGATTAACCCAGTTCCAAAGGAGGAACAGGGGCAAGGCTTCTATTCAAATCTGTTTGTAGTTCCCAAGAAAGAGGGAACATTTAGACCAATCTTAGATCTCAAGATCTTAAACAAATTTTTCAGGGTCCCATCCTTCAAGATGGAGACTATTCGAACCATCCTACCTATAATCCAGGAGGGTCAATATATGACTACCGTGGACTTAAAGGATGCTTATCTTCACATTCCGATACACAGAGATCATCATCGGTTTCTCAGGTTCGCCTTCCTAGACAGGCATTACCAGTTTGTGGCTCTTCCCTTTGGGTTAGCCACGGCACCAAGAATCTTTACGAAGGTTCTAGGGTCACTCCTAGCGGTCCTAAGACAGGGTATAGCAGTAGCCCCTTACCTAGACGACATTCTGATACAGGCGTCAAACTTTCAAATCGCCAGGTCCCATACGGACATTGTTCTGGCATTCCTTAGGTCGCATGGGTGGAAGGTGAACGAAGAAAAGGGTTCTCTATCCCCTTTCACAAGAGTTTCCTTCCTAGGAACTCTGATAGATTCTGTAGAAATGAAGATTTACCTGACAGAGACCAGGTTGTCAAAACTTCTAAATTCCTGCAGTGTTCTTTATTCCACTTCTCGCCCTTCAGTGGCTCAGTGTATGGAAGTAATCGGCTTAATGGTAGAGGTGATGAACATTGTGCCGTTTGCCCGCCTTCATCTCAGACTGCTGCAACTGTGCATGCTCAGTCAGTGGAATGGGGATTACACAGATTTGTCCCCTCTACTAAATCTGGATCAAGAGACCAGGAATTCTCTTCTCTGGTGGCTATCTCGGGTCCATCTGTCCAAGGGTATGACCTTCCGCAGGCCAGATTGGACAATAGTAACGACAGATGCCAGCCTTCTGGGCTGGGGTGCAGTCTGGAACTCCCTGAAGGCTCAGGGCTCGTGGATTCTCAGGAAATGGTAAAACATATGTTTCTTTATTTTTAAAGGAGAATGAAAAAATACCAATTTTTACGTCTGTAACATCTTCGGTTTTTGAGATATAGATTATTATTATTATCGGTTATTTATAGAGCGCCAACAGATTCCGCAGCGCAAGATATCCTCATAACTCACCCCCCCCTTTTCACCCCCCTTAAGTGGATTTTTGGGAAATGGTAAAACTTGTGTTTCTTTTTTTTTTAAAGGAGAATCTAAATACCAATTTTCACTTTTGTAAAATCTTCGTTTTTTGAGATATAGGTATCCTCATAAATCACCCCCCTCCTTTTCACCCCCTTTAAGTGGATTTTTGGGAAATGGTAAAATACGTGTTTTTTATTTTTAAAGGAGAATATAAATACCATCATTAAAAAGCAACGTACCTTCCAAATTTCACGTTCTGAGGTTAAACAGTGTGAATTGGGTATTGATATTCAGTCAGTCAGGACTTATTTTATATATATATATATATATATATATATATATATATATATATATATATATATATATATATATATTACATGAATTCAAAAAGAAAGAATAAATCCTGGAAAAAGTGTATACCAGGATAAAAGACAGGGAATTCAGCACTCTTTTTTTAAATTATGGCATGCCTGGATGTGGAAGGATTGTATTCATCAAACCCACATAGTGTTGGCCTGAAAGCATGCAAACACTTCTTGATAATGAGAGGAACACAAACACAGCAACACACTGACTTTGACATGGAGCTGTTAGACTTTATACTGACAAAGGTGCTATTATGACATGCCTGGATGCTTACATTTGGGAGCTTGGGAGATGGAGGATGTCTATCAGAGCCCTCTCTTTGAGGAGAACATCCACATATGGCTTCGATATGTGGATGATATTTTCCTCATATGGGAGGGCTCTGAAGAAGGTCTTGTTGATTTTGTAGAAACACTTAATAAAAATGACAAAAATATCTTTCTCACACTGCAGAGCAGCAAAGAGGAAATATCCTTTCTGGATATTAAGATTAATCTTTATCAGGGCTCTATTGAGACTGAGAATTTCCGAAAAACTACGGCAACAAATAGCTTGCTTCTTGCGACAAGCCACTATCCTGACCATCTCAAAAAGGGGATACCTAAGGGACAGTTCCTTAGATTACGTCGGAATTGCTCAACCAAAACAAAATACTATGAGCACGCTATTGAAATGAAAAAACGTTTTTTAGACAGGGGGTACTCAAAAAGAGTCGTTAAAAGGGCCTTCAATGAAGCAGCTCACCTGAACCACGAGCAACTTCTAATGCCCAAGCAAAAGGCTGTACAAGGTCCAATCAGACTGATTGCAGACTACAATTGTCATTGGACAGCCCTGAGAATGATACTGGAAAAAAACTGGCATGTCTTAATGAGTGATGAAGGGGTATCTAAGGAGGTGGGACACCATCCTAACATTACTGCCCGAAGGGCACCCAATCTCAGAGATAAATTCGTGAGAAGCCAGTATGTGTCACCTAAAAAACATATAGACTGGCTTACTAAACATATATCCACTGGAAATCATCCATGTGGAAGATGTGTGGCGTGCAAATACATGGTGAAAACCAAAGTGTTTTCAACCCACACAGGAAAAGTATACAAATTGAAGCATCACATTACATGCAGTACTGAAGGTGTCATTTATCTCCTCTCCTGCAGTTGTCCACGTTTTTACGTGGGTAAAACGAGGAGAGCCATAAAAGACCGGATAACTGAACATAGGGATGATATTAAATATAAAAATCCCAAAAGCAATGTGGCTAAGCACTTTGAAGATGCTCATGCCTGTAACTCTGACTCTCTCTCATTCATTGGTATTGATAGAGGCATTACTAATAATAGAGGGGGTGACAATGATAAAGTCCTCCTCCAGAAAGAATGTAGGTGGATTACGATCTTACAAACCCAGATACCAAAAGGGCTAAATGATAGAATAGACATGGCCTGTTTCTTATAAGATATGGTTATCACCTTCATTCTTAGCTTATCCCTTTAGACCAGACATGTATCTATCCTATAATAATGTAAATTATTCTATAGAGTATTTCAATTACATTAATAAAAACTAGGGCTCCAAAGCTTATAGGTAAATCTTTGTTTCTAACTTTACTGTCTTTACTAAAATGTATACATATAACTAAAACCCTGTTTAATTCCCATCGGTATATATTTATCTCCTTATTTAAGCATATAAGCCAGATTTTAATTGTCTTCATTATTATAATGTATCGGCTCAGGTATGCCTTAGGGAGTTTGTTCCTGTTTTAACCATCTTTCTCATTGAGGTATTACTAGACTTTGGAACTTTCTAATAGGGGCGTGAAACCCAGCAAGCTTAAAAGGGAGATGTAATGCTCCCTACGTCATTATGCCCTGACGAAGCCCGAGGCATTGGACAAGCCGAACCGGAACATGTGGTCTGTGTAAATGCCACTGAACAGATACGCTGCAAGCAAACGCACTTGAGGGATTCTCAAACGGTGTCCCTTGGAAGTCATTAAGGACTACTTGTACCAGCTTGAAGATAATACAGGAGACAGGTCATATATTGTTACATCCACTGCCTGATTGATAGGCACATACATTATCGATCTGGACATCGCTACTTTGCTGAGAGGGTCAAATTTTAAGTCCCTAATAATGAAAGGAGATTGCTATCTTTAACTAACGTTTGAGGCATATTAACATCACACATCATTGACTTGCAATCCTGCACTTTGCATCATGCTCTTTCTTGCCTCACGGCTTACATACTCCATGCATGTATGACTAACTGCAAGGGACTTTAACATCTCTTACAACGACCTACAGTATTAATGCAATTACCTGCTTATCACTCTTGCTGAGTTACTCTATCTTTGACATTGCCTATGCTTTTGCTTGCTAACTTTAAGACAAATGTACATATTCTGGGGCACATTATCGGAAACTACTTAGATCCCATCACAATACCTGCCCGGCATTAAGCCTTACACTTTAAGGTGCCGCACGCAGCAGGGTGTAGTAGTTTGATAATTGTTCCCCATTAATATATCTTAAACATATACAGGGAGTGCAGAATTATTAGGCAAATGAGTATTTTGACCACATCATCCTCTTTATGCATGTTGTCTTACTCCAAGCTGTATAGGCTCGAAAGCCTACTACCAATTAAGCATATTAGATTATGTGCATCTCTGTAATGAGAAGGGGTGTGGTCTAATGACATCAACACCCTATATCAGGTGTGCATAATTATTAGGCAACTTCCTTTCCTTTGGCAAAATGGGTCAAAAGAAGGACTTTACAGGCTCAGAAAAGTAAAAAATAGTGAGATATCTTGCAGAGGGATGCAGCACTCTTAAAATTACAAAGCTTACGAAGAGTGATCATCGAACAATCAAGCGTTTCATTCAAAATAGTCAACAGGGTCGCAAGAAGCGTGGGGAAAAACCAAGGCGCAAAATAACTGCCCCTGAACAGAGAAAAGTCAAGCGTGCAGCTGCCAAGATGCCACTTGCCACCAGTTTGGCCATATTTCAGAGCTGCAACATCACTGGAGTGCCCAAAAGCACAAGGTGTGCAATACTCAGAGACATGGCCAAGGTAAGAAAGGCTGAAAGACGACCACCACTGAACAAGACACACAAGCTGAAACGTCAAGACTGGGCCAAGAAATATCTCAAGACTGATTTTTCTAAGGTTTTATGGACTGATGAAATGAGAGTGAGTCTTGATGGGCCAGATGGATGGGCCCGTGGCTGGATTGGTAAAGGGCAGAGAGCTCCAGTCCGACTCAGACGCCAGCAAGGTGGAGGTGGAGTACTGGTTTGGGCTGGTATCATCAAAGATGAGCTTGTGGGGCCTTTTCGGGTTGAGGATGGAGTCAAGCTCAACTCCCAGTCCTACTGCCAGTTTCTGGAAGACACCTTCTTCAAGCAGTGGTACAGGAAGAAGTCTGCATCCTTCAAGAAAAACATGATTTTCATGCAGGACAATGCTCCATCACACGCGTCCAAGTACTCCACAGCGTGGCTGGCAAGAAAGGGTATAAAAGAAGAAAATCTAATGACATGGCCTCCTTGTTCACCTGATCTGAACCCCATTGAGAACCTGTGGTCCATCATCAAATGTGAGATTTACAAGGAGAGAAAAACATAATTTATGCTTACCTGATAAATTTATTTCTCTTGTAGTGTATCCAGTCCACGGATCATCCATTACTTATGGGATATATTCTCCTTCCCAACAGGAAGTTGCAAGAGTCCACCCACAGCAAAGCTGCTATATAGCTCCTCCCCTAACTGCCATTACCAGTCATTCGACCAAAAACATGCAGAGAAAGGAAAACCATAGGGTGCAGTGGTGACTGTAGTTTAATGGAAAAATTACCTGCCTTAAAGTGACAGGGCGGGCCGTGAACTGGATACACTACAAGAGAAATAAATTTATCAGGTAAGCATAAATTATGTTTTCTCTTGTTAAGTGTATCCAGTCCACGGATCATCCATTACTTATGGGATACCAATACCAAAGCTAAAGTACACGGATGATGGGAGGGACAAGGCAGGTACTTAAACGGAAGTTACCACTGCCTCCGAAGAAGCAAGGTATCAAATTTGTTAAATTTGAAAAAGTATGAAACGCAGACCAAGACTCCGTCTTGTAATCTGTTCAACAGAAGCCACATTTAAAAAAGGCCCAAGTGAAAACCACAGCTCTAGTAGAATGAGCTGTAATCCCTTCAGGAGGCTGTTGTCCAGCAGTCTCATAAGCTAAATGAATTATGCTTTTTAACCAAAAAGACAGAGAGGTTGCTGAAGTCCTTTGACCTCTCCTCTGTCCAGAATAGACAACAAACAAGGTGAATGTTTGATGAAAATCTGTAGTAGCTTGTAAGTAAAACTTTAAAACACGAACCACGTCCAAATTGTGTAATAGACGTTCCTTCTTTGAAGAAGGATTAGGATACAAGAATGGAACAACAATCTCTTGAGTGATATTCTTGTTAGATACCACCTTAGGTAAAAACCCAGGTTGGTACACAGGACTACCTTATCCGTACGGAGAACCAGATAAGGAGAATCACATTGCAACGCAGATAACTCGGAGACTCTATGAGCCGAGGAAATAGCTACCAAAAAGGAACTTTCCAAGATAGAAGTTTGATATCTATGGAATGAAAAGGTTCAAATGGAACTCCTTGAAGAACCTTAAGAACCAGCTTTAAGCTCCATGGCGGAGCAACATTTTTAACCACAGGCTTGGTTCTAACCAAAGCCTGACCAAATGCCTGAACGTCTAGAATACCTGCCAGACGCTTGTGCAAAAGAATAGACAGAGTAGAAATCTGTCCTTTTAAAGAACTAGCTGACAACCCTTTTCTCAAAATCATCTTGGAGAAAAGATAATATCCTGGGAATCCAGACTTTACTCCATGAGTAACCCTTGGATTCATAACAATAAGATATTTACACCATATCTTATGTTAAATTTTCCTAGAGACAGGCTTTTATGCCTGTATTAAGGTATCAATTACTGACTCGGAGTAGCCATGCTTTGATAACATCAAGCGTTCTGTCTCCAGGCAGTCCATCTCAGATTAGTTATATTTAGATGGTTGAAAAGACCCTGAGGTAGAGGGTCCTGTCTCAGAAGCAGAGACCGTGGTGGAAAGGATGACATGTCCACCAGATCTGCATACCAGGTCCTGCGTGGCCACGCAGGCGCTGTCAAAAGCACCAAAGCACTCTCCTGCTTGATCTTGTGCAAACCCCTCCGGAGGGAATTCCCACTCCCCCGGATGAAAAGTCTAACGACTTAGAAAATCTGCCTCCCAGTTCTCAACACCTGGGATAGGGATAGCTTTTAGACAAGAGTGAGTCTCTGTCCAGTGAATTATTTTAAGACTTCTAACATTGCTAGGGAACTTCTGTTCCCCCTTGATGGTTGATGTAAGCCACAGTCGTGATATTGTCCGACTGAAATATGATGTACCTCAGAGTTGCTAACTGAGGCCAAGTCTGAAGAGCATGGAATATCGCTCCCAGTTCCAGAATATTCATTAGAAGGAGGGTCTCCTCCTGAGTCCACTATCCCTGAGCCTTCAGGGAGTTCCAGACTGTATCCCAACCTAAAAGGCTGGCATCTGTTGTAACAATTGTCCCATCTGACCTGCGGAAGGTCATACCCTTGGACAGATGGACCCGAGATAGTCACCAGAGAAGAGAATCTCTGGTTTCTTGGTCCGGATTTAACAGGAGAACAAATCTGTGTAATCCCCGTTCCTCTGGCTGAGCATGCATAGTTGCAGTGGTCTGAAATGTAGGCGTGCAAACGGTACTATGTCCCTTGCCGCTACCATTAAGCCGATTACATTCATGTACTGAGCCACCAAAGGGCGCGGATGGAATGAAGAACACGGCAGAAATTTAGAAACTTTGACAACCTGGACTCCGTCAGGTAAATTTTAATTTCTACAAAATCTATCAGAATCCCTAGGAGGGAAACCCTTGATATTGGGGATAGAGAACTCTTTCCTTGTTCACTTTCCACCCATGCGATCTCAGAAATGCCAGTACTACGTCCGTATGAGACTTGGCAACTTGGATGTTTGACGCCTGTATCAGGATGTCGTCTAAATAAGGGGCCACTTCTATGCCCCGCGGCCTAAGGACCGCCAAAGTGACCCCAGAACCTCCATAAAGATTCTAGGGGCTGTAGTTAACCCAAAGGAAAGAGCTACAAACTGGTAATGCCTGTCTAGAAAGGCAAACCTGAAAAACCGATGGTGATCTTTATGCATCGGAATGTGAGGATAAGCATCCTTCAAATCCATTGTAGTCCTCTATTGACTCTCCTGGATCATAGTTAAGATGGTACGAATAGTTTCCATCTTAAATGATAGAATTCTAAAGAATTTGTTTAAGATCTTTTAGATCCAAAATAGGTCTGAAGGTTTCCTTTCCTTGGGAACCACAAACCGATTTGAGGAAAACTGTGTCCCTGTTCCTCTATTGGAACTGAATGGGTCACGTACACAATGCAAGAATGTCTCTTTCTTTATCTGGTTTGCAGATAAATGTGAAAGGCAAAAACTCCCCTTTTTTTGGGGGGAAAGCTTTGAAATCCAGAAGATATCTCTGGGGTATAATTTCCAATGCCCAGGGATCCTGGGCATCTCTTGCCCACGCCTGGGCGAAGAATGAAGTCTGCCCCCTATAGGATCCGTTACCAGATAGGGGTCCGTTCCTCATGCTGTTTTAGAGGCAGCAGCAGGCTCCTTGACCTGCTTATCTTTGTTCCAGGTCCGGTTGTCTCCAGACCGCCTTGGACTGAGCAAAAGTTCCCTCTTATTTTGCCTTAGAGGAAGTTGATGCCACACCTGCCTTGAATTTTCGAAAGGCACGAAAATTAGGCCTTTTTTGTCCCTTGATTTGGACCTGTCCTGAGGAAGGGCATGATCTTTTCCTCCAGTGATATAAGTAATAATCTCCTTCAAACTAGGCCTGAATAGGGTCTGCCCCTTGAAGGGAAGTTAAGTAGCTTATTTATTAAAGTCACGACAGCTGACCATGATATAAGCCATAGCGCTCTGTGCGCCAGTATAGTAAAAAACAGAATTCTTAGCCGTTAGTCTAGTCAAAGGAACAAAGGCATCAGAAAACAAAGGAATTGGCTAGCTTAAGTGCTCTAAGCTTGTCAAATATATTCATCCAATGGAGCCTGTAAAGCCTCATCAAGAGACTCAAACCAGAACGCCGCAGCAGCAGTGACAGGAGCAATGCGTGCAAGGGGCTGCAGGATAAAACATTTTAATAAACATTTTTTATCCATTGGATCTAAAAAAGCACAACAGTCCTCGCCAGAGGTAGTGGTACGCTTAGCTAGAGTAGAAACTCTTCTCTCCACCTTAGGAACTGTCTGCCATAAGTCCCGTGTGGTGGCAACTATTAGAAAACATTCTTCTAAAAAATAGGAGGGGAAGAGAACGGCACACCTGGTCTATCCCATTCCTTATGAAAAATTTTAGTAAACCTCTTTAGGTATTGGAAAAACATAAGTACACACCGGCACTGCATATTATTTATCCAGTCTACACAATTTCTCTGGCACTGCGATTGTACACATTCATTCAGAGCAGCTAAAGCCTCCCTGAGCAACAAGTGGAGGTTCTCAAGCATACATTTTAAATGTAGAAATATCAGAATCAGGTTAAATCATCTTCCCTGAGTCACAAATATCACCCACAGACTAAGCATATTGTGAGGTAGTATCAGACATGGTTCTTAAAGCGTCTGTATGCTCTGTATCTACCCCCAGAGCTGTTTTGCTTTCCTTTAATTTCAGGTAGTCTGACTAATACTGCTGCCAGTGTATTATACACAACCTTTGCCATGTCTTGTAAAATAAACGCTATGGGCGCCATTGATATACTTGGCGCCATTTGAGCGTGAGTCCCTGGAGCGGGAGTCAAAGGGTCTGACACGTGGGGAGAGTTAGTCGGCATAACTTCCCCCTCGACAGAATCCTCTGGTAAAATAAACGCTATGGGTGCCCTTGATGTACTTGGCGCCATTTGAGCGTGAGTCCCTAAAGCGGGAGTCAAAGGGTCTGACACGTGGGGAGAGTTAGTCGGCATAACTTCCCCCTCGACAGAATCCTCTGGTGATAATGTTTTTAAATACAAAAAATGATCTTTATTGTTTAACATGAAATCAGTACATCTGGTACACATTCTAAAATGGGGTTCCACCATGGCTTTAAACATAATAAACACAGAGCCTCCTCTATGTTAGACATGTTAGAACTAATAAAGAGACTAGTAAGCTTGGAAAACACTTTAAATCAAGTTAACAAGCAAATATAACAAACGTTACTGTGCCTTTAAGAGAAACAAATTTTGTCAAAATTTGAAAAACAGTGAAAAAAGGCAGTAAATCAAACGAAATTTTTACAGTACATGTAATAAGTTAACAGAGCATTGCACCCACTTGCAAATGGATGATTAACCCCTTAATGAAAAAAAAAAAAAAAAAAAAAAAAACGACATTTTTTTTTAAACAGACACAACAAAACTGCCACAGCTGAGCTGTGGATTACCTTCCCTATAACTGTTTCTATGCAAAATTTAAGCCAGCCATGTGGAAAAATTAGGCCCCAATAAGTTTTATGACCAAACATATGTTAAAAAACGATTAAACATGCCAGCAAACGTTTTAAAACATATTCTTATAAGAGTATGTATGTCTATTAATAAGCCTGATCCAGTCGCTATCACTGCATTTAAGGCTTTACTTACATTACTTTGGTATCAGCAGTATTTTCTTAGTCAATTCCATTCCTTAGAAAAATATATTACTGCACATACCTTAGCATATATCTCTATCAATCAGCCTGGTACCAGTCGCTTTCACTGCATTTAAAGGCTGTACTTACATTACCTCGGTATCAGCAGTATTTTCTTAGTCAATTCCATTCCTTAGAAAAATATTTTACTGCACATACCTTATTTGCAGGAAAACCTGCACGCCATTCCCCCTCTGAAGTACCTTACTCCTCAGAATGTGTGAGAACAGCAACTGGATCTTAGTTACGTCTGCTAAGATCATAGAAAAAACGCAGGCAGATTCTTCTTCCAAATACTGCCTGAGATAAACAGCACACTCCGGTGCCATTTAAAAATAACAAACTTTTGATTGAAGAAATAAACTAAGTATAAAAAAGCACAGACTCTCACGACCTCCTATCTATGTTGAGACTTGCAAGAGAATGACTGGTAATGGCAGTTAGGGGAGGAGCTATATAGCAGCTTTGCTGTGGGTGGACTCTTGCAACTTCCTGTTGGGAAGGAGAATATATCCCATAAGTAATGGATGATCCGTGGACTGGATACACTTAACAAGAGAAACAGTACACCTCTCTGAACAGTGTCTGGGAGGCTGTGGTTGCTGCTGCACTGCAATCCATGGATGGCAGGCTTTTGAGTGTCCTTGCAAAGAAAGGTGGCTATATTGGTCACTGATTTGTTTTTGTTTTGTTCTTGAATGTCAGAAATGTATATTTGTGAATGTTGAGATGTTATATTGGTTTCACTGGTAAAAATAAATAATTGAAATGGGTATATATTTGTTTTTTGTTAAGTTGCCTAATATGTATGCACAGTAATAGTCACCTGCACACACAGATATCCCCCTAAAATAGCTCAAACTAAAAACAAACTAAAAACTACTTCCAAAACTATTCAGCTTTGATATTAATGAGTTTTTTGGGTTCATTGAGAACATGGTTGTTGTTCAATAATAAAATTAATCCTCAAAAATACAACTTGCCTAATAATTCTGCACTCCCTGTACATGTATGTACACTGTTATGCCTATGCCTAATCTGTACCATATTTTTACATGTACATTGGGGCACACTATCAGAAACTACTTAGATCCCACACTTATACCTGCCCGGCATTAAGCCTTACATATTAAGGTGCCGTACGCAGCAGGGTGTAGTAGTCTGGTTAAGGTTCCCCACTGAAATACCCCAACTATATTTAAGCATGTATATTGAGATGTAAATGCTTGCTATGTTAAGATATAAGAGGACAGTAGGTTATCTCTAACTGCTGCTAATTTGTCATATCATCAAACCACCTAGCATGTGGACTTTTTCTGTTCATGCATGAACACTAACCCCTGACCGGTCAGTTTTGCATGTTGTTATTTCTATGTATTTCCATTGTTATATATACTAATTGGGTTTGTGTATTAACCTATTAATATATTCATATTGAGATTTAGTTAGAAGGTGCCTAAGATGAACTTCTTTTGATATTAGAAGGTGCCAGAGATGAACTTCTCTTGCAGCTACTATAGCTTTAAAATTTTGGATACACCATAAATATATTTTCTTGAGCTAAATAAAAACTTTTTAAAAAAAGAGTGCTGAATTCCCTGTCTTTTATCCTGGTATACACTTTTTCCAGGATTTATTCTTTCTTTTTGAATTCATGTAATTTATTTCAAGGGTCTGCACCATATATTTGATATATTCATGACCAAACCAGTATATACTTAGTAACTGGCTGGCTGTTCTTTACTAGCTCATAGCAGTTGCGTCCCCCTCCGCAATTCTTTCTTTCTTTTTTCAATTATCATACCTATTTAATTGGGTCTAATGGCCAAGTTATAGGTTTCCGGAGAAGTGACCCCTTAGTGCTAAAATTTGTTTTTTAAGAGTTTACAACTCTTGGGTGTATCCTTTGCTTGGTAGCTGCAGGAGATAGAATAATCTTTGACCCCTGTGCCCAATACTCTAGTACGTCATAAATATGGCATTTACATTGTCGGATGAAAACTGGGAAGCTGAGTTAACAGTGTCACTGTCTATGTCATGTCTGGAAGAGAGTCAGATTGAGAATAACGCACCGGTTGACATATATGGTGCTTTTAAAAATTACAAAAAACTTCTGGTCAAACAGGTCAAGCTCAGGGCTGAGACATCTAGCCTAGAGAATTATATAAAAAATAACATTATACCAAGGGGGCTACGTCTGAGACTAGACCCCGGGACCAACCTAAGGGAAGATGAAGGGGGAGATGCATGGCGTCCAAGATGGTGTCCCTTGAATTCCGATGGCGTCCAAGATGGTGTCCCTTGAATTCCGATTGGCTGATAGAATTCTATCAGCCAATTGGAATTAAGGTAGAAAAGATCTTATTGGCTGATCCAATCAGCCAATAGGATTTTTTCTACCTTAATTCCGATTGGCTGATAGAATTCTATCAGCCAATCGGAATTCAAGGGACACCATCTTGGACGCCATCTTGGATGTAACTATTAGTTATATTGTAGCTACCTTAGGGTTTATTTTACAGGTAAGTATTTAGTTTTAAATAGGAATAATTTAGTTAATGATAGTTATTTTATTTAGATTTATTTAAATTATATTTAAGTTAGGGGGTGTTAGTGTTAGGGTTAGACTTAGATTTAGGGGTTAATAAATTTATTATAGTGGCGGCGACGTTGGGGGCGGCAGATTAGGGGTTAATAAATTTAATATAGTGGCAGCGATTTTGGGGGCGGCAGATTAGGGGTTAATAAATGTCGGTAGGTGTTGCCGATGTTAGGGACGGCAGATTAGGGGTTAATAAATTTTAACTAGTGTTTGTTATGCTGGAGGGCAGCGGTTTAGGGGTTAATAAATATTTTATAGTGGCGGCGATGTCCGGTTCGGCAGATTAATGGTTAATTTTTTTTTTTTACTGTTTGCCATGTGGGGGGGGGGGGGGGGGCTTGGTTTAGGGGTTAATAGGTAGTTTATGGGTGTTAGTGTACTTTTTAGTTTTATGTTACATCGTTAGCCCATAAAACTCTTAACTACTGACTTTTCAATGCGGTACCAGTCTTGACAGGAAAGGCTGTACCGCTCACTTTTTTGCAGACTCTTAATACCGGCATTAGGCAAGTCCCATTGAAAATATAGGATATGCAATTTACGTAAGTTGATTTGCAGTATTAATGACTCTGGCCAAAAAAGTGAGCGGTACACCTGTCATTTCAAGACTCGTAATACCAGCGTTAGGAAAAAAAGCAGCGTTGGGACCTCTCAACGCTGCTTTTTAAGGCTAACACAAGACTCGTAATCGCGCCGTATATGTTTATTTCTAGAAATGCAATGTTCCAGACAAAAATATTTGCAGAAAAACATTTTTATATCCACATTTGAAGCTCAGACATTTTTTTTTTTACATATCTTAGAAACTAAAATGGATCGACTTGTCTTTTGAAAATGGAATATCCTGACTAAAGATTCCATTAACTTGGCAAATGTAATAGCAATTTAGCCATTTGAGCTGTAGAACTGTCTAATAATTTGCACTGCTAGTGAATGAGAAAGTTTGTAAAACAGTAATTTTTTAACTAATGTTTCAGAAATGACTAAATAAATTATATTTTGTAGAATAAATAATTACTGTTAACATGCATATGCAAGCCAAATTTGTAATTACATTTCATGGTTAGAAGCATTTTAAAAATAAGGCGTATTATACAAACTTGGAGATTGTAATATACAAATGTTTAGTTATGCATAGAATTACTTTGCAATATACGCTGTTTGTTTTATTTTGCTTCCATTTCCTGTCATTTAATGCTACAAAATGTGGGTTTCCCCTTCTGAGAATAGGAAGTGCACCCTACAGACTTTACATACACAACCCTGCCACATATCTGTCCATAATTGGCCTAAGCAGAGATGATAAAGCACTGCAAAACAATAATAGTGGCTAGCCTTGTCTATACCAAAAACCAATCTGGATTGACTACTCATAAGGCGCCATGTACTAAATGGCGGGCGGACAGCTTCTTAACTCGCGAAGCTGTCCGCCCGCCTTCGCTACACACGGGCAACGGATCTATTGATCCACTTGCCCGTATGTATCATTACACACTCATCGGAGTGTGTAATGCCCGTCCCTTCAATCGTGCGACCAATCACGCGACTGAAGGGGCTGTCAATCACCGAGAGCCAGCGTGCTCTCAGTGATTTTGCTTCTCCACCTAAGAGGTGGCGTAGGGTGTAGGAAGCAGCGGTCTAATGACCGCTGCTTCTTACATTGCGGGAAGCAGGCTCACATATGCAAACCTGCCCCGCAAAGGCTCTGGAGCAGCTTTCGCTGCTTCGTACATGGAGCCCATAATATGGCAAGTAATGGATGATATTTAATTTTTTAAAACAATTGCAGCAAACATGATGTTAATGCATTAAAAAATCACACTCTCCTAGTATGTAGATTTATTGCAGAAGAATCGTATAATTACAGACTGTGTTTACTGCCTTTAACTTTCTTTATAGCACAGCTATAATATACATTTAAAATTTTATTTTTTGTTTGAAACATTAATAGTTAAAGTGTATAGTCTAAGGAAAGTTAATCTGTAAATAGATAAGTATTTTGATGAATTGACCCTATCCATATCAGCATTGTATCTTTAAACTTCTAAGTAGCTCAGTTATTGGGATTAATCTTTTTCTCCTCTCTGTAGGGTAAAAAATGAAGTCCAGAGGAATGTTCATTACCTTTACAGCATGTGTTGACTGTGCTGATTCGTCATCTGCCAAAGTGTGTTCACTGGCTTCTGTCTCATTGAAAGACCTCTGCAACTGTAAGTAATTGATCAAATTAGCTTTCATTTAATCCCACACTGCTTTTGAAACCAATGAAGCTTGTTATCCTACTAGAAAAACAGTTTATTTAAACTATTGGCATGACATAATGAAAACCGCCCTTAAGCACATCAAATGAGGATTGAAAGAGACCTAGTTTCAGTATAGGCAGGTTTTTTACACCACATTAGAAAGATAAATCTGTAAAACTCCTACTTAACTTACTAAATGAAAAATAAAACATTTTCAAAACATTATGGGAAAAAAATTAACTGAGAAATATACACAATAAAAATGCCTAACTGTACAGTTGTGTGAAAAATGTATTTACTTAATTTTGTAAAAGTAAAACATTTTTTAATTCATGGTCCTTTGAGGAAATATAAACTGGAATAGTGTGCTAGCTACTCTATAGGTTTTAATTGTTATTGATTAATATAAATCAGGTTTATAATCTAGTACATTATATTTTGCACAAAATATCAGTGACTATTATTGTTATACATTTTATTAAGCTGTAAATATATATTATGTCTCCAATTTAAGAATAAAACTATTAAATTGCATGAGGTCATATTCATGATTATGTTTAATGAAATAAATATTTAATTGTACACATAATACTGTGAAAAAAGTAATTAATTAATGTTATGCTCTAGTTCTGCTCTTAAAGTGATAGTAAAACCTAGGGGTTTTGAAATGCTATGATTTACCTGTGTTACAAATAAAGGGGACTTTCAGCTGAAAGTTCCTTTATTTGCCTGCAGCGTATGCCGTGCTGAGCGCCTATTTTATCAATGAGGTGATGTTTACCAATAGTGTGCTAGCCATTCAGCATAATGCCAACTGGCCCGCATGGCAATTGGTTAAGAGGTGAAAATGTCACCTCATTGAAAAAATAGTGTTCTGCCGTGGAAGACCTGAGGTGCTCAGCGCAGCATACTCTGCAGGCAAATAAAGGAACTTTCAGCATGAAGTATTTTATACTTTATGACTGAACGTCTTCTTTATTTGTAGCACGCTAGGATTTAACATCACTTTGAATTGAATATTTGTGCAGTTTAAAACAACTAGGCATATAAACATTTTGGAAAAATATGAAATATGAACCTTTAAGTGATAGGCTACTCAAATGTCAAATTAAAGGCTGTTTAAATGTAAAGTGAAACAATGAGGGGTGCATGTCTTTGTATAAGGGATGCAAATATATCTATTGTTCACTGACAAATTTTATAGAAAAGGCTAGATATGTCAGCATAGAAACATATTTTTAAAATAAATATATTAATTAAAAATAGTCTCACTGTAATATATTCATGAAAATAATATTATTTTTAGATGGAATATAATTTCTTTTACAAGATATGCCGAGTCCACGGGTTTCATCCTTACTTGTGGGATTTTTCCTCCTGCTAACAGGAAGTGGCAAAGAGCACCACAGCAGAGCTGTTACATAGCTCCTCCCCTAACTCCTCCCCCCAGTCATTCTCTTTGCCTATGCTAGTAATAGGAAAGGTAAAGTGATAGTGGTGACAAAATGATAGTTATAATTTTTCCAATCAAGATATTTTTTATTTTAAATGGTATCGGTGCGTACTATTTTGATAAGGGAGGATATGGAAGAAGATTTCTCCCTGAAATTGATGATCTTAGCAGCAGTTACTAAGTTCAATTATGGTTCCCAATAATCTGAAGGTAATGATGGAAACTCTTCAGTGTGGGGACGGTCTCATGCAGTAAACAGCATTTGAGGTATGTGTCAGCCTATTTTTCTCTGAAGAAACTTGGCAGTGGCGTCACTAGGGGGGGGCGGGGGGCGGGCCGCACCCGGGTGACACCCTCCAGGGGGTGACACCAAAAAAAAAAAATATATATATTTTTTTTTTTACATTTTATTTAAATTCAAAGAAATACAATGTTGAGATGCATAGATTTTTTTTTTATTAGAGGGGCTGGCATTTGTGAACATTGGTGGGACTGGGGAAGTTGTAGACACACAATTTTTTTGCCCCTTGAGCCAGTGCTGCAATTTCAACAAATAGTTTTCCCGGCTGCTTTTGCTTGTTTGTACTTTGCTTCTCCCTTGCCCAATTTCGCTATGAATGTTGTGGGCATGCCGTGGGGCTTGCAAAGTTGCGCTGCTAGCCTAAACCTGCCTGCCTATCTGTGCTCACTGCTAAGTGACATGTGGAGCAGTGGAGTCACTCACTGCTGTGCTGTCTCTCTAAACGGGAACTGGCAAATCATGAGGGGATGCCTGGCACCTGACCGCATGACTGTTTGACACTTTCTTTAAAGTGAAGGAGCCACGTATGATGCCCACCAGACCATTACGGTTACGGTACACTAAGTGCACACTGAACAGGTAGGAGGGCGGGCGGGGGTCTGGGGGTGGGCAGAGTGCAGAGGTGATTGGCCATAAGAAGTGGTAGGCACGCGGCCCGGGGCTGTGCACTGACAGGCTTGGAACAGAGTCAGAGAGCAGAATTTTCATAGTTTGCACCTAAACCTTTTCTTTAGTGATTTATTTTTAGAGTGCTCTGTTTATCTTTCATTTGATGCTCTGCTGAGCCAGGGAGCAGCTCTAGGCATGAGCTTCATAATTAATGCAGTG
This sequence comes from Bombina bombina, assembly GCF_027579735.1. Lineage (NCBI taxonomy): Eukaryota > Metazoa > Chordata > Amphibia > Anura > Bombinatoridae > Bombina > Bombina bombina. Next base: position 297,235,446 of record NC_069500.1, on the reverse strand, counting down.
CAGTTTACATATTTTGTAAGTGTGTGTCTGAGTTTTTGTGTGTGTGTGTCTGAGTGTGTTTCCGAGTGTTTGTGTGTGCATCTGAGTATTTTTTTAAGTGTGTCTGAGTGTTTGTATGTGTGTGTGCCTGTGTTTTTGTGTGTGTCTGCTTTCTGGGGGGGGGTGACACCATAACTTACCGCACCGGGTGACACCAACCCTAGTGACGCCACTGAAACTTGGTATATCAGAATTGGCTGTATTTGGTTCCTCATAAGGGGAACAGGGTAAGCAGTAGTCCTAAACCATAAGGGGAGTTACTGTCATACCGGGTGTTTTATTAACTACATCATTGCAGCACATTTCATAAGCAGCATATTAATGACACTGGGACTTTTATTTTCATAAATTTTATTATAAAACAGTAAAAGAGGTTTTATTTGATAAATAGTCGTTTGGGGACCACATGGCTGTTTTTAACCGCTTCCCATGCGGTAGTTGAATTTCTTAGTGCGACGTTCATTGTGGGCGGGGCCTATTTTTGTGCCTCAGATGCGCAGTTTACTCTGAAGGAGACAGCAGACATTAGCTCCGGTTGGGCCCTATCTGTGTTTTACACTATAAGGATTGGTGTCGATTTGTTGGCAGTTATCTGGGGGCAGGTAGGTGCCACAGCAGAGCTGTGGCGAGGTACAGGGGTCATTATCTAGAAAATTTTATTATTTTTTGAAAATAATATTCCTGTAAAGAGTAAATTCAATCCTTGCTTGTGAATGCAATAAGTTTTGGCAAATTATTTGTCTATATCTACTTTTTAAACGTTCATAGACGTTTTTAAGTGTGCTTAGAAAAAGAAAAAAAAAATGTGTATTTTTATTTCTTAAAGGCACAGTACTCGTTTTTTTGCAAAATTGTTTATGTCAACAAATAAAGTATTTACCAACTGTTGTGGTTATTACTACTTTGTTCAACATGTCTGACATTGAGGAAACTCATTGTTCTATGTGTTTAGAAGCCATTGTGGACCCCCTCTTACATTGTGTACCTCTTGTACTGATAGAGCCTTACACTGTAAGGAACATATTTTAGGAAATGAAAGTATGTCTAAGGATGATTCTCAGTCTGAAGAGAATCAGGATATGCCTTGTAGTTTTCCTCAAGTGTCACAACCTTTAACACCCACACAAGTGACACCTAGTACATCTAGTGCATCTAATTCTTTTACTTTGCAAGATATGGCTGCAGTTATGTCAACTACTCTCACTGAGGTATTTTCTAAACTGCCAGGTTTGCAGGGTAAACGCAGTAAGCCAGGTATTAACGTAAATACTGAACCCTCTAGTAGCCATTTCCGATGTACCCTCACAATGCTCTGAATTGGGGGTTAGGGAATTATTGTCTGAGGGTGAAATTTCAGATTCAGGGAATATGTTACCTCAGACAGATACAGACTTAACGTCCTTTAAATTTAAACTTGAACATCTTCGCCTGTTACTCAGGGAGGTCCTAGTGACTCTGGATGATTGTGAACCTATTACAATTCCTCCAGAAAAATTGTGTAAAATGGATAAATATCTAGAAGTTCCTACTTACACTGATGTTTTTCCGGTTCCCAAAAGAATTTCAGAAATTGTTAAAAAAGAATGGGATAGACCAGGCATACCGTTCTCTCCTCCTCCTAACTTTAAGAAAATGTTTCCCATATCAGACTCCATCAAGGACTCTTGGCAAACGGTCCCTAAGGTGGAGGGAGCAATATCTACTCTAGCTAAATGTACAACTATACCTATTGAAGACAGTTGTGCTTTCAAAGACCCTTTGGATAAAAAATTAGAGGGTCTTCTAAAGAAATTATTTATTCACCAGGATTTCTTGTTATAACCTGCTGCCTGCATTGTTCCAGTAACTATGGCGGCGGCTTTCTGGTTTGACACCCTTGAGGAGTCTCTGAAAGAAGAGACGCCCCTAGACGACATTTTGGACAGAATAAAAGCTCTCAAACTAGCTAATTCTTTTATCACAGATGCTGTTTTTCGGATTACTAAATTAGCAGCAAAAAATGCAGGCTTTGCCATATTGGCTCACAGAGCGCTATGGTTAAAATCGTGGTCTGCTGATGTATCATCAAAGTCTAAACTGTTAACTATTCCATTCAAGGGTAAGACCCTGTTCGGCCCTGAATTGAAGGAAATCATTGCTTACATTACAGGAGGTAAAGGCCACACCCTACCTCAAGACAAACCTCTTAGGATGAGGGTTAAACAAAATAATTTTCGTTCCTTTTCGAAATTTCAGAGGAGTACCCTCTGCTTCCCCTTCCACCAATAAGCAGGAAGGACATTTTGCTCAAACCAAGTCTGTCTGGAGACCTAATCAGACCTGGAATAAGGGTAAACAAGCCAAAAAGCCTGCTGCTGCTACAAAGAAAGCATGAAGGGGCAGCCCCCGATCCGGGACCGGATCTAGTAGGGGGCAGACTTTCTCTCTTTGCTCAGGCTTGGGCAAGGGATGTGCAAGATCCCTGGGTATTAGAAATTGTGACCCAGGGGTATCAACTGGAATTCAAAAATTTTCCCCCAAGAGGGAGATTTCATCTTTCACGTTTGTCTGTAGACCAGACAAAAAGAGAGGCGTTCTTACACTGTGTAAAAGACCTCTATTCCATGGGAGTAATTTGTCCAGTTCCAAAACTGGAACAGGGACAGGGGTTTTACTCAAACCTTTTTGTGGTTCCCAAAAAAGAGGGAACTTTCAGACCTATTTTGGATTTAAAGTGTCTAAACAAATTTCTCAGGGTCCCATCGTTCAAGATGGAGACTATACGAACAATCTTACCAATGATCCAGGAGGGTCAATACATGACCACTGTGGACCTAAAGGATACGTACCTTCACATTCCTATCCACAAGGATCATCATCAGTTTCTTAGGTTTGCTTTTCTGGACAAACATTATCAGTTCGTGGCCCTTCCCTTCCGGTTGGCCACAGCTCCTAGAATCTTCACAAAGGTGCTAGGGTCCCTTCTAGCGGTCCTCAGGCCGCGGGGCATAGCAGTGGTGCCCTATCTGGACAATATTTTGGTTCAGGCGTCAACTTATCATCTGACCAAATCTCACACGGACATCGTGTTGTCATTCCTAAGAACTCACGGTTGGAAAGTGAATATAGAAAAGAGTTAACTTATTCCACAAACAAGAGTTCCATTCTTGGGAACTCTGATAGACTCGGTAGAAATTAAAAATTTTCTGACGGAGGTCAGAAAATAAAAAATTCTAAATACTTGCCGAGCTCTTCAGTCCATTCCTCGGCCATCAGTGGCGCAGTGTATGGAGGTCATTGGATTAATGGTAGCAGCGATGGACATTGTTCCGTTTGCTTGCTTTCATCTCAGGCCACTGCAACTGTGCATGCTCAGACAGTGGAATGGGGATTATGCAAATTTATCTCCTCAGATACATCTGGATCAAGAGACCAGAGAATCTTTTCTGTGGTGGTGTTCCGCAGACCATCATGGGTTATAGTGACAATGGATGCCAGCCTCTTAGGCTGGGGTGCAGTCTGGAATTCCCTGAAGGCTCAGGGAACTTGGACTCCGACGGAGTCTAAGTTGCCAATCAATATTCTGGAACTGAGAGCAATATTCAATGCGCTTCAGGCGTGGCCTCAGTTGGCACTGACCAAGTTCATAAGATTCCAGTCGGACAATGTCCCGACTGTAGCATATATCAATCATCGGGGGGAACAAGAAGTTCTCTTGCGATGATAGAGGTATCAAGGATAATCCGATGGGCAGAGATTCACTCTTGCCATCTATCAGCAATCTATATCCCAGGAGTAGAGAACTGGGAGGCGGATTTTCTAAGTCGTCAGACTTTTCATCCGGGGGAGTGGGAACTCCATCCGGAGGTGTTTGCATCGTTGATTCATCAATGGGGCACACCGGAATTAGATCTGATGGCATCTCGACAGAATGCCAAACTTCCGCGCTACGGGTCCAGTTCAAGGGATCCCCAGGCTGTACTGATAGATGCTCTAGCAGTACCTTGGTCATTCAACCTGGCTTATGTGTTTCCACCATTTCCTCTCCTGCCTCGTGTGATTGCAAGAATCAAACAGGAGAGAGCTTCTGTAATTCTAATAGCGCCTGTGTGGCCACGCAGGACTTGGTATGCAGATCTAATGGACATGTCGTCTCTGCCTCCGTGGAAACTGCCATTGAAACAGGACCTTCTCATTTAAGGTCCGTTTCAACATCCAAATCTAAATTCTCTGCAGCTGACTGCCTGGAGATTAAAGGCTTGATCTTATCTAAGTCGGTCATTGATACTCTGATTCAGGCTCGCAAGCCTGTCACTAGAAAGATTTACCATAAGATATGGCGTAAATATCTTCATTGAATCCAAGGGTTACTCATGGAGTAAGATTAGGATTCCTAGGATCTTGTCCTTTCTCCAAGAAGGATTGGAGAAAGGATTATCTGCTAGTTCTTTAAAAGGACACATTTCTGCTTTGTCAATTTTATTACACAAGGGTCTGGTGGATGTCCCAGATGTTCAGTCTTTTTGTCAGGCTTTAATCAGAATCAAGCCTTTGTTTAAAACTGTTGCTCCACCATGGAGTCTGAATTTAGTTCTTAATGTTCTTCAAGGTATTCCGTTTGAACCCATGCATTCCATAGATATTAAGCTGTTATTGTCATGATCCGGTGTACATGCGCTCAGGAAAACAGACCCTCGGGGCAGTGGTAGGGATTTGACACCGACCCCTGACCCGGGGAAGAGTATCCTGGACGTGGATAGATGATATTCTGTGATTCATAGTTGCTAGAAGTTATTGAAGAATTAATGGAGGGTGCAATATTTGTTTACAATATATTCTGGATTCACTGTGACTTATAGTTAGTTAATAGAAGTAGCTGCAGGATTCAATGAGAGAAAAATATAGCAATGTGGAATGTTCAGGTTTCAGAGTAAACTGGTAAAAGATTGACACTTAGATGCAAACTAGGTTTGTTGCAGGTTCACAGTACATAATATTATATAAAGCTGTATGTCAGAGTTAAGCACAGCTGCACAGGTAGTTAGACAAGCTGAAAGTTTAGGCATTGTTTGTGCTTATAAATGCAAACTTGGTTTGTTGCAGGTTCACAGTACATAATATTATAAAGAGCTGTATGTCAGTAATTAGCAGAGCAGCACAGGTGATAAACAGGTTGCAAGTCTTAGGAATTAATTACTGTTTTGTGCATATATTGAAGAATCACATGAAAGCTTTTAACTGAACATAAAGATGCAGAGTTCTGAATAGCAGCAGGATATTTCAGCAATGACAACTTGTAACAGAGAAATAGTTATAAAGTTCTGAGTAAGATGCTGTTGTAATTAGAGAGTGATGGTAAGCAAAAGCATAGTTGATTTATAATAAAGTTCAGAGATTGTTAAGTAGCTGTGTCCAGGAAACAGAATGGAGATATTTTTGATACTTGCGGTTTGATGATATTTTGCATAGGTAATAGAAAATGCTGTATCTTGGAATAGTTGCTAAGTTCATGCAGGAAACAGTCACAGACCTCTGTTGTTCAGGATCACAACTTCAATGTTAATGCAAAGCACATTAGACCTAAGAAGGCTTAAAAAGAGACTGAGGTAATCAGGTGCATGAATGATTAATCAGGCAGGCAAGCTGAATGTGAATACTGCCCAAATGCAGCAGTCAGAGAAGGAAGTCTTAAAGGGATAGTGACATTAGGCTGAGATATGTTACAGATCGCCCTCCTTAAAGGCGACCTCTGGGCACCCAATACAATCCAAAAGGAGAGAGAACAAAAATGATATGGAGAACCGGTAGTAGGTGTATGGAGGTAGTGAGTCCAATCGGAAATCAAGAAAGGAGGGTTGGAGATCTCTTGAAAAATTTCAATGACGAAGTAAAGGCCATGTAATTCAGGTATCAAAAGATCTTGAAAATGATGAGAGCAAAACTTGAAGTCAACTTTTTTGTAGTCATCGTGAGAATGCATGAACGTAACATACAATGAGTTTCCTACCACAGAATCATCCTGAGTGTAGATAGGCGGATGTTCTTCATGATAGATGACCATGTACATAGCCAATGAAAAGGCAGCCAGTCCTAGAGATATGAATAGGCTTTCCTCAGCTTCAGAAATAGAGATGCAGTATTCTGGATTGATAACCAGATTAACCACCTTTGGGTCAGAGATTTGAGTATCCTCAGAATTAACCTCTTGGCTGAGGATTAGATAAACTCCAAAAGAAAAAGCTATAGCCACTTCTAACGCAATAGCAGGGCTTTCTTCAAAGTAGGAGATAGGAGTGTAAAGTGCAAGATTTGTCCAGTTCTTGCCATCTTCTAATTCAATATGAAATGTCTCCTTACTGGATTCAGAATCAAAAGTGTCCTCACTAAGAACAGGTATATGAATGCCCACACCAGGGCAAGGTTCAGGAATACCCACATCTGGGCAAGGTTCAGGAATATCCTCAATAGGATCAAGTGTAGGAATGCCCATGCCAGGGCAAGGTTCAACTATAGAGAAAGGAAAAGAACCCACTTTAGAGCCAGGAACCATACTCTCTTCTGAGCAGAGGGCAAGGCTTTCTTCAGGGTTCTTAAACGGAGAATTAACAAGACCCACTTTACAGCCAAGAACCATATTCGCTTCTGAGTAGAGGGCATGGCTATCTTCAGGATCAAGTATTATTACACCCATTTCTGGGTTAAACAAAGGAATACCCATACCAGGGTCAAAAACAGGAGAGTCCACCTTGATGTTAGGTTTAGTAGTATAATCATGGAAAACAGGAACAGGAATGGGCACAGGGGAATCTTCATGAAGAACTTTTGTACAAGTTTCAGGTTCAAGAATGTCCACTTGCGAACTTGGTTCAAAGTTGTCCTCACAGGATTGAGTATCAGGAATTCCTGTACAGGAAACTTATGTAGTAGAAAATGTAGGTTGGTGCAAAGTATCTCCCAAGGGAAACAATTCCTTAGATGCAGTAACAGAAGAATTTTGAGAAGGTGAAGTGTACTGAAATATGCCACACTCAGGTAGATGCGAAGGAATTGTGACACAAGATTCTGACTGAGAAGTTGTCTGGGGTTCAGCAGGCATACTTATTTGAGTTTGAATATCAGAGCTAAATTCTCCAGGGACTATCTCTGGTAAACTGTTAGATTGTATATCAGGAACAAAATTATCTTTTGTTTCTAGCACAGGATTTATAGACATTGAGGCAGCATGAGTGCGATGCAAGAAATCAATAGTTGGAAACAGTTTTTGTAGTTGTTGTAGAGTCTGAGAAGAGATACCATTAGATGCTTTAAGAACAGACAGATGGTGACTAGAGACAACATCCAGCTTGGTGTGGACAGTGTCATGAGGCAAGAGAGGGTCTGGTACAACAGAAACTAAAACAGGGGAATCAGGCTGAGTTTCCTCTTTGCACTTCTGATTTTCTGTGGGCAGAAAGACTTTCTTCTTCTTCTTCTTCTTCTTCTTCTTCTTTTCCTTAGAGTGCTTAGATAACTGATATTTCTTCCCAGTATGAGGCTTCTTAGGTTGCTGCCATTGTAGCTTGTAGTAAGGTTGAGAACAGAAATCCTCTTCATCACTGGATGCATAATTCTGATGTGATAAATCAGCATAGTAGTTGAAGGGACCTTTACTCCTAACAGCAGTCTGTAAACCAGATGTCTTTTCTTCCAGCTCTGAATCTGTCCAATCTAACGAATCCATGGTAATATCAGAAATAGGAAGATCAGTATTTCCATGAGAGGTTTCATGATGGGAGCTGTCTGTATCATCCATGTTGTAAATATAACAACCAAGGATGTCATTATAGCAAATAGGTTGAGGTTTTGTCTGAGTTTGTGACGAATTAAAGTTGCGCTCATACCAGTCTAATGCCAATTCAGCTGGATCTGTGAAGTCATCCTCCTTGTTGACATATACAGACTCAGAATCAGTATCATCAGGATAGGAATCACAAACAGGAGGAGTAGATGGTATTCTGGAACAGTAGTCCTGTCTCTTTAAATCTTTAAAGGTCTGAATTTTTTCTGCTGAATCTATGAATGCATCCTCTTCAGTTACATAGTTAGACTCAGAATCAGTTTCACCAAAATGGAAATCACGAACATGAGGAACAGATGAAATTCTAGAAAAGTGGTTCTGTCTCTTTAAATCTTTAAAGATCTGAATTTTTTCTGCTGAATCGATGGATACATTCTCTTCATTTTCATAGTCAGATTCAGAATCAGTTTCACCAAAATGGTAATCATGAACATGAGGAACAGATGACATTTTAGAAAAGTGGTTCTGTCTCTTTAAATCTTTGAAAGCCTGAATTTTTTCTGCTGAAGCTATGGTTAAATCCTCTTCATTTTCATAGTCAGATTCAGGATCAGTTTCACCAAAATGGTAAGCACGAAATTGAGGAACAGATGACATTTTAGAAAAGTGGTTCTGTCTCTTTAAATCTTTAAAAATCTGAATTTTTTCTGCTGAAGCTATGGTTAAATCCTCTTCATTTTCCTAGTCAGATTCAGGATCAGTTTCACCAAAATGGTAACCACGAACATGAGTAGAGGATTGTCTAGAATGGGAGTACTGTGTCTTTAAATTTTTTAAAGTTTGAAAATCTTCTGTTTTTCCTTTAGGGATTGCTTGGGTCTGAGTTATGTTGTAATTTTTTATTTTCCTTTGAGGGTCGGTGCATCCACTACCACTGCGGATCCCTTTTTTAGGCATTAACATTCTGTCATGATCCGGTGTACATGCACTCAGGATACAGACCCTCGGGGCAGTGGTAGGGATTTGAAGACACCGACCCCTGACCCGGGGAAGAGTATCCTGGACGTGGATAGATGATATTCTGTGATTCATAGTTGCTAGAAGTTATTGAAGAATTAATGGAGGGTGCAATATTTGTTTACAATATATTCTGGCTTCACTGTGACTTATAGTTAGTTAATAGAAGTAGCTGCAGGATTCAATGAGAGAAAAATATAGCAATGTGGAATGTTCAGGTTTCAGAGTAAACTGGTAAAAGATTGACACTTAGATGCAAACTAGGTTTGTTGCAGGTTCACAGTACATAATATTATATAAAGCTGTATGTCATAGTTAAGCACAGCTGCACAGGTAGTTAGACAAGCTGAAAGTTTAGGCATTGTTTGTGCTTATAAATGCAAACTTGGGCCTAGATTTGGAGTTTGGTGGTAGCCGTGAAAACCAGCGTTAGAGGCTCCTAACGCTGGTTTTAGGCTACCTCTGGTATTTGGAGTCACTCAAAAAAGGGTCTAACGCTCACTTTTCAGCCGCGACTTTTCCATACCGCAGATCCCCTTACGTAAATTGCGTATCCTATCTTTTCAATGGGATTTTTCTAACTCCGGTATTTAGAGTCGTGTCTGAAGTGAGCATTAGAAATCTAACGACAAAACTCCAGCCGCAGAAAAAAGTCAGTAGTTAAGAGCTTTCTGGGCTAACGCCGGTTCATAAAGCTCTTAACTACTGTACTCTAAAGTACACTAACACCCATAAACTACCTATGTACCCCTAAACCGAGGTCCCCCCACATCGCCGCAACTCGATTAAATTTTTTTAACCCCTAATCTGCCGACCGCCACCTACGTTATCCTTATGTACCCCTAATCTGCTGCCCCTAACACCGCCGACCCCTATATTATATTTATTAACCCCTAATCTGCCCCCACAACGTCGCCGCCAGCTACCTACACTTATTAACCCCTAATCTGCCGTCCGCACGCCGCCGCCAGCTACATTATCCCTATGTACCCCTAATCTGCTGCCCTAACATCGCCGACCCCTATATTATATTTATTAACCCCTAACCTGCCCCCCACAACGTCCCCGCCACCTACCTACAATAATTAACCCCTAATCTGCCGACCGCAAAGACCCGCCAGCTACATTATAGCTATGTACCCCTAATCTGCTGCCCCTAACATCGCCGACCCCTATATTATATTTATTAACCCCTAACCTGCCCTCCCTAACATCGCCGACACCTAACTTCAATTATTAACCCCTAATCTGCCGACCGAATCTCGCCGCTATTCTAATAAATGTATTAACCCCTAAAGCTAAGTCTAACCCTAACACTCCCCTAAATTAAATATAATTTTAATCTAACAAAATTAATTAACTCTTATTAAATAAATTATTCCTATTTAAAGCTAAATACTTACCTGTAAAATAAATCCTAATATAGCTACAACATAAATTATAATTATATTATAGCTATTTTAGGATTAATATTTATTTTACAGGTAACTTTGTATTTATTTTAACCAGGTAAAATAGCTATTAAATAGTTAAGAACTATTTAATAGCTAAAATAGTTAAAATAATTACAAATTTACCTGTAAAATAAATCCTAACCTAAGTTACAATTAAACCTAACACTACACTATCAATAAATTAATTAAATAAAATACCTACAATTACCTACAATTAAACCTAACACTACACTATCAATAAATAAATTAAATACAATATCTACAAATAAATACAATTAAATAAACTAACTAAAGTACAAAAAATAAAAAAGAACTAAGTTACAAAAAATAAAAAAATATTTACAAACATAAGAAAAATATTACAACAATTTTAAACTAATTACACCTACTCTAAGCCCCCTAATAAAATAACAAAGCCCCCCAAAATAAAAAAATGCCCTACCCTATTCTAAATTACTAAAGTTCAAAGCTCTTTTACCTTACCAGCCCTGAACAGGGCCCTTTGCAGGGCATGCCCCAAGAAGTTCAGCTCTTTTGCCTGTAAAAAAAAACATACAATACCCCCCCCAACATTACAACCCACCACCCACATACCCCTAATCTAACCCAAACCCCCCTTAAATAAACCTAACACTAAGCCCCTGAAGATCATCCTACCTTGTCTTCACCATACCAGGTTCACCGATCCGTCCTGGCTCCAAAATCTTCATCCAACCCAAGCGGGGGCTGGCGATCCATCTTCCGGCGGCTGAAGAGGTCCAGAAGAGGCTCCAAAGTCTTCATCCTATCCGGGAAGAAGAGTAGATCCGGACCGGCAACCATCATCTTCCAAGCGGCATCTTCTATCTTCATCCGATGAGGACCGGCTCCATCCTGAAGACCTCCACCGCGGACCCATCTTCATCCAGCGATGTCCAACTGAAGAATGACGGTTCCTTTAAGGGACGTCATCCAAGATGGCGTCCCTCGAATTCCGATTGGCTGATAGGATTCTATCAGCCAATCGGAATTAAGGTAGGAATATTCTGATTGGCTGATGGAATCAGCCAATCAGAATCAAGATCAATCTGATTGGCTGATCCAATCAGCCAATCAGATTGAGCTTGCATTCTATTGGCTGATCGGATAACTTTGGCTGATCTGATATTTTTTTATTTTTTGTAACTTAGTTCTTTTTTATTTTTTGTACTTTAGTTAGTTTATTTCATTGTAGTTATTTGTAGATATTGTATTTAATTAATGTATTGATAGTGTAGTGTTAGGTTTAATTGTAGGTAATTGTAGATATTTTATTTAATTAATTTAATGATAGTGTAGTGTTAGGTTTAATTGTAACTTAGGTTAGGATTTATTTTACAGGTAATTTTGTTATTATTTTAACTAGGTAACTATTAAATAGTTATTAACTATTTGATAGCTATTGTACCTGGTTAAAATAATTACAAAGTTACCTGTAAAATAAATATTAATCCTAAAATAGCTATAATATAATTATAATTTATAGTGTAGCTATATTAGGATTTATTTTACAGGTAAGTATTTAGCTTTAAATATGAATAAATTATTTAATAAGAGATAATTAATTTCGTTAGATGTACATTATATTTAATTTAGGGGGGTGTTAGTGTTAGGGTTAGACTTAGCTTTAGGGGTTAATACATTTATTAGAATAGCGGTGAGCTCCAGTCGGCAGATTAGGGGTTAATAATTGAAGTTAGGTGTAGGCGATGTTAGGGAGGGCAGATTAGGGGTTAATACTATTTATTATAGGGTTAGTGAGGCGGATTAACGGTTAATAACTTTATTATAGTAGCGCTCAGGTCCGGTCGGCAGATTAGGGGTTAATAAGTGTAGGCAGGTGGAGGCGACGTTGTGGGGGGCAGATTAGGGGTTAATAAATATAATATAGGGGTCGGCGATGTTAGGGCAGCAGATTAGGGGTACATAGGGATAATGTAAGTAGCGACGGTTTACGGAGCGGCAGATTAGGGGTTAATAATAATATGCAGGGGTCAGCGATAGCGGGGGCGGCAGATTAGGGGTTAATAAGTGTAAGGTTAGGGGTGTTTAGACTCGGGGTACATGTTAGAGTGTTAGGTGCAGACGTAGGAAGTGTTTCCGCATAGCAAACAATGGGGAGCTGAACGCGGCTTTTTTGCAGGTGTTAGGTTTTTTTTCAGCTCAAACAGCCCCATTGTTTCCTATGGGGGAATCGTGCACGAGCACGTTTTTGAGGCTGGCCGCGTCCGTAAGCAACTCTGGTATCGAGAGTTGAAGCTGCGTTAAATATGCTCTACGCTCCTTTTTTGGAGCCTAACGCAGCCTTTATGTGGACTCTCAATACCAGAGTTATTTTTATGGTGCGGCCAGAAAAAAGCCGACGTTAGCTACGCGGGTCCTTACCGACAAAACTCTAAATCTAGCCGTTGGTTTGTTGCAGGTTCACAGTACATAATATTATAAAGAGCTGTATGTCAGTAATTAGCATAGCAGCACAGGTGATAAACAGGTTGCAAGTCTTAGGCATTAATTACTGTTTTGTGCATATATTGAAGAATCACATGAAAGCTTTTAACTGAACATAAAGATGCAGAGTTCTGAATAGCAGCAGGATATTTCAGCAATGACAACTTGTAGCAGAGAAATAGTTATAAAGTTCTGAGTAAGATGCTGTTGTAATTAGAGAGTGATGGTAAGCAAAAGCATAGTTGATTTATAATAAAGTTCAGAGATTGTTAAGTAGCTGTGTCCAGGAAACAGAATGGAGATATTTTTGATTCTTGCGGTTTGATGATATTTTGCATAGGTAATAGAAAATGCTGTATCTTGGAATAGTTGCTAAGTTCATGCAGGAAACAGTCACAGACCTCTGTTGTTCAGGATCACAACTTCAATGTTAATGCAAAGCACATTAGACCTGAGAAGGCTTAAAAAGAGGCTGAGGTAATCAGGTGCATGAATGATTAATCAGGCAGGCAAGCTGAATGTGAATACTGCCCAAAAGCAGCAGTCAGAGAAGGAAGTCTTAAAGGGATAGTGACATTAGGCTGAGATATGTTACAGTTATCTTGGAAGGTTTTATTTTTAGTTGCTATCTCTTCTGCTCGAAGAGTTTCTGAGCTTTCTGCTTTACAATGTGATTCACCTTATCTTGTATTCCACTCTGATAAGGTGGTTTTGCGTACTAAACCTGGATTCCTTCTAAGGTTGTTTCAAATAAGAATATTAATCAGGAAATTGTTGTTCCTTCCTTGTGTCCTAATCTTTCTTTTAAGAAGGAACGTTTATTACATAACTTGGATGTGGTACGTGCTTTGAAGTTTTTCTTACAAGCGACCAAGGATTTCAGACAAACATCCTCTCTTTTTGTTGTTTATTCTGGAAAGCGTAGAGGTCAAAAAGCTACGGCTATCTCTCTCTCTTTTTGGCTGAAAAGCATCATCTGCCTGGCATATGAGACTGCTGGACAGCAGCCTCCTGAAAAAATTACGGATCATTCTACTAGAGCTGTGGCTTCCACATGGGCTTTCAAAAACGATGCTTCTGTTGAACAGATTTGTAAGGCTGCGACTTGGTCCTCCCTCCATACTTTTTCCAAATTTTCCAAATTTGATACTTTTGCTTCTTCTGAGGCTATTTTTGGGAGAAAGGTTCTTCAAGCAGTGGTGCCTTCCGTTTAGGTTCCTGTCTTGTCCCTCCCTTTCATCCGTGTCCTAAAGCTTTGGAATTGGTATCCCACAAGTAAGGATGAAACCCGTGGACTCAGCATATCTTGTAAAAGTAAAGGAAATTTATGCTCACCTGATAAATTGATTTCTTTTATGATATGCCGAGTCCACGGCCCGCCCTGTCATTTTAAGACAGGTTTTATTTTATTTTTCAAAACTTCAGTCACCTCTGCACCTTTTAGCTTTTCCTTTCTCTTCCTATACTTTCGGTCGAATGACTGGGGGGAGGAGTTAGAGGAGGAGCTATGTAAGAGCTCTGCTGTGGTGCTCTTTGCCACTTCCTGTTAGCAGGAGGATAAATCCCACAAGTAAGGATGAAACCCGTGGACTCGGCATATCGTAAAAGAAATCAATTTATCAGGTAAGAATAAATTTCCTTTTTTTGAAGACTCTTTATCTATCCACACATATTAATCAATCTGTCTGCCAAAATCTCATAAAATTTTGTAAAGAAAATATGTAAATGTCACAAATTTAATAATTTAATAATAGTTTAATGTCATATAGAATATCATAAATAAAAGTTATTAAACTATTATAAAGATAATGTAAAATTATCAGATGCCAAAAAACTTTAATTCACACCAGAGTTGCAGTTTTTACAGGGAACATTTGCAGTCTTTTAAATGAAAATTGAAATTGAAACTCCCTAATACAGTGGTCGACCACAATCTATCAGTGATGACCCTTTGGACCTTTCTGTTTTTATATATTTTCACTTAGGTTACTTGTTTGCATAATATATTTTTTTAAAAATGAAATTTTAGGAAAAAATAATGCTAGTTACATGTTATATTTTGAATGATTACTGTTCTTATGAAATAGAATAGAAAAAAATACATTAATTTTTGATAGCTCAACCAGGGGACCAAGTGGGTCCAATGGACCCAGGCAGCACTTGACAAGGGGCACCACTTCAGTGACTGAGTCAGTCACTGTCAGACCCAGACCGCTCCTGTCCTCTTTTTCCATGGGAGAAGTTTCAGGCTCCCAGCAGCATAAGTTAATCATACACAAAGACAAAGAACCGGTCAGGGGTGACTTTCAAAGTAGGACAAGTGCATCTCTTCCCTAACTTCCTTCCCACTTATTGCCCAATTGTGCATTAGCATTTTTTACGTACAGGTAGGTAGGCAGGTTTAGTAAGGTCAGTGGCTGTTGATATGCTAGTCAGTAATGTTACTAGTTGAGGAGTGTCATTTCATTCTTGTACCCAAGCAGCACAATATCTTGAGCTGGTCCTGAGTGTCTTCATAACCAGGCTTTAAAACAGGATTGTGCAATTGGGAGTTGTCAAAAGGAAAATATATTGTAAAAAACAAACAAACTGTCAAATATTAAAAGTAAGAATATAGTGATTGAGCAATTGTGCCCAGTATATAACATGATTAAAAGGAGCTACTAAAAGCTAAAGGCATCATTTCTAAAAATAAACAATTTATTTGTAACGTAGAAAATGTAGAGTGTGCACTCTCATAAACTACTAAAAAAATATAGAAATAGACTTGCTTTTATCTGCCATAAAAAATTGCAGTCTATTGATCCCCTTATACTTGGCTTGCTCCACAGTTCTTATTAAGATAGAGAAGGTATGCCCACTGTATGTCCAAATAATACTGGGTGTTATTTTCTCTCTGCAGGTCATGTGACCATTAACTACCAATCAGATCTCCAATAACTCGTAACTTTAAGATTTTAAACTATGTAATAGTTCTTACTTAAATGATATTTCTGTAGCAAATGTTATAAGTATTTTATGATCTTAAGTACACAGTTCTAGTGACTTTAACACATAGGGGCCGATTTATCACGGCCCAAATGGGCTCGCCAGAAACAGGAGTTAAGAAGCAGCGGTCTTAAGACTGTTGCTCCTTAACTCACACACCTCCACTGAGGCGGCGGACATCAATCCGCCAGATTGTATACGATCGGGTTGATTGACACCCCCTGCTAGCAGAGGGCAGCATTGCACAAACAGTTCACCAGAACTGCTTGTGCAATGTTAAATGCATATGCTGTCAGCATTCAGTAGCTACAGCAGATCATGTTCCCCAGACACTTGATAAATCGGCCCCATAGAGTTTTACTCACATCCCAGATGTAACCTGTGAGTTTGATCGTCTTGTTCCCATCATAGAGCATAAATTCTTTTTTCAGATACCTTCCAAGTTTTATATGACACAGACTATTCGGTTTTCCAAACTTTTTAGATCTTTTTAATCTCTTCTCTGTTTAACTCTCAAAGGCTCTGTATTTTTATGTGAGAAATACATTTTTATATTCAGAAATTGTGTCCTTAGTAGCACTACCCTTTTAACCATTTTATTTCCCATTATTCTTTGCTGTCTTATATAGGAGACAGTTTTTTTAAGGGAAGCTTGAAATTGAACCCTGTTTTAGAAGTACACTCATTTTCAATATGAAAATTGTGCCCAGTATGCCCAGCATGCCAAAATACATAAATAAAAAGAGAGAAGCGCTCAACCTGGGAACGAACAATAGCATAATAGCTTGTTCTATGGCTAGTTACCACCCTGGAAGCAGCCTCTTTTTGCTCAATATGTGCCTTTCACAGAGAAGAACTTTCCTGTAGCATATCAGTCTGATCCTGACTTCACAGTGCAGTCCAGCCCCGAAATACCAGGCAATCCCTCTCTGAACGAGAGAAACAGCAAAACCCCAGACGTACGTTTCGGCCTATTGTGGGCCTCGTCAGTGAGGTGCAGCCATATCCCTCTAGGCACACTGAGCAACGGGTCCACGTCTGGATTCCCGCATCACACTTAGGGAGACTTCCCCAAGTGTCATAATTTGCATAAATAAAAAGAGAGAAGCGCTCAACCTGGGAATGAACAATAGCATAATAGCTTGTTCTATGGCTAGTTACCACCCTAGAAGCAGCCTCATTTTGCTCAATATGTGCCTTTCACAGAGAAGAACTTTCCTGTAGCATATCAGTCTGATCCTGACTTCACAGTGCAGTCCAGCCCCGAAATACCAGGCAATCCTTCTCTGAACGAGAGAAACAGCAAAACCCCAGACGTACGTTTCGGCCTATTGTGGGCCTCGTCAGTGAGGTGCAGCCATATCCCTCTAGGCACACTGAGCAACGGGTCCACGTCTGGATTCCCGCATCACACTTAGGGAGACTTTCCCAAGTGTCATAATTTGCATAAATAAAAAGAGAGAAGCGCTCAACCTGGGAACGAACAATAGCATAATAGCTTGTTCTATGGCTAGTTACCACCCTAGAAGCAGCCTCTTTTTGCTCAATATGTGCCTTTCCTGTAGCATATCAGTCTGATCCTGACTTCACAGTGCAGTCCAGCCCCGAAATACCAGGCAATCCCTCTCTGAACGAGAAAAAACAGCAAAACCCCAGACGTACGTTTCGGCCTCTGTTTAACTCTCAAAGGCTCTGTATTTTTATGTGAGAAATAAATTGTTTATATTCAGAAATTGTGTCCTTAGTAGCACTACCCTTTTAACCATTTTATTTACCATTATTCTTTGCTGTCTTATATAGGAGACAGTTTTTATAAGGGAAGCTTGAAATTGAACCCTGTTTTAGAAGTACACTCATTTTCAATATGAAAATTGTGCCCAGTATGCCCAGCATGCCAAAATACATATTGCATTGAAATGGAATCGGATTGCAATAGGTTAATCTCACATATGTAAATTAGTATTTCCCTTCCACAAAGGTCTTTATTTAAAAGCCCTTTACTGTAACCTGGAGAGGTTGAAAGGGCTGTTGTATCTACCAGTTTCAGGGTGATCTCCCAGCTTCTATTCCGAAAACAGGTTCTTAACGCACAAAAAGGTCTTTTCGGGAACTTTTCTGTTGAAAAGGTGTTTACAGCGGCAGGATTCATTCTGCATTGTGATCACTTGGTAAAATTGACAACCTATTCAGGCAGAACATGAAAAAACATTTCAGGAGCAAATTGCAGATAGATTTTGCTCAACCCCACAATAAGAAAAATAAATGCACCACCTTAATCAAATACTGTTTGTTTAAAGGGACATAAAACCCAAAATGCTTCTTTTGTTATTCTGACAGAGCAAACAATTTAAAAAAGAAGGTTCCAATTTTGATCTATTGACAAATTTGCTTTGCTTTCAGGATGCTACCATCTAGTGCTCTTGCAAATGTATAACATTATTAAAAATAGTCTTGCAAATCTGCTGCCATATAGTGCTCCAGACATGTGCACAGTCCTCTGCCTACTTACCTTTTCAACAAATGATTCAAAATGAACAAAATACGTTTTGTAATAATAAAAAAATGTTTAGTGTTAAAGGAGGATGTGTGAATGTCAAAAGTGAGATGGGAGAATAGCTCAATTCTGCCATAACCCTTTAAATCTCAACTACTGGAAAAATTGGTGTTCCATTAAATTTTATCTTATGTCCTCATTGCATTGTAGCCTGGCAGTTCTCAATTCTAATTATATCGCTAAGAAAATTACATATTATGTAATAGTAATCTCTTATTTTTGTAATGCAAAATAAATAGTATACTAAATACAGAAAAGTACAAAGTTGCCATCTTAAAGGGACATGCTACCCATTTGCTGAAACAGTAGAAAGTGATGTATCTTATCTGTAAAAAGCTGACTAGAGGATATCACATGAACATTTCTATGTATAAAAGGAAGATATTTTACCTCAGTCAGTCAGTATTATCAATGCTGCCTTCATGCCTTGCTTTACTGTGATCTTTTAGGATTTAATGATAAACTTGGCAACTTCAACCTCCCTGTTGACATCCCACTGCCCCCTCTGCAAAACAACTTCTGCAACTCACTTCCTCTTGTGGTCTGTCATAATGAACTGACTCTCCCACTCACAAAAACAATCACTCCCTTGACATTGATTTTCAGCTATCAATGCACTACCTCAAACTTCACAAACTCCCCTTTTCCTCTTTCTGACCATCATCTCCTCACTTGCAACATCACATCCCTCCCTACAACTATCCCTCCCTACAAATCTCCCTCCTTCTACCACCACAACTAAACTTCACAGAAGCAAAATCATTAGATCAGCACCAGCTCGCTAGCTCTCTCGAACCTCTCCTCTCTTCCATCTCCTCTTTTTCCTGCCCTGAACAATCTATCTGCCACTATATTTTCACCTTTACATCAGTCCTTGATAATTTGGCCCCACCTACCATAGCTCAGAAATGACACACTCATCTTCAGCCCTGGCATACTCCCCTGACACTGTACCTATTCAGATGTTCCCGTACTGCTGAGAGACACTGGAGAAAATCTTGGAGTTCAGCTGACTTTCTTCACTACAAGTTCATCTTGAAATCCTACTATTCTGCCCTTAACCTTTATAAGCAACATTGTTTCTCTACTCTTATCTCTACTCTTTCTTCAATCTGAAAACATTTGTTCTCCACTTTTAATACTCTTCTCCGCCCATCCCCACCTCCTAACACAACTTCTCTCTCAGCTCAAAAATTTGACAGTCACTTCAATACCAAAATTTACTCCATCAGAAACGAAATCAGCTCTCAACATACTACCTGTCAGGGTACCTGTGAAATAACATTAAATGAACTACAGATGTATCACATAATTTAATATTTCATTTTAGCTAATATCTAATTTGATATGAATTGGTCTCACTACAACCCCTGCCCCCCTCACTGTTTAAGACAAGTTGAGAACAAAAGAGATGATACAATTGTTCAATTAGTGAAGATAGATCACTAATTGAACCTTTGAAGCCAAGGCTTTACAGGGAAGGGAAACGTTTGCTCAATTAGTGAAAACAGATTTCTTCAAAGGAAGACTTTATTAGAATTTTTTCTTATCTGTATACGACAGTCGCTAGGTCTGGGGCTGATCTTTTGAAGCTTAAGTGTAGGCAGAGAAGAACCAGTTTTACAGGGAAAGTTACCGTCCACACTTCGAAGCAAATTGGTACATGCTGAGTTTTCAATAAACATCCTCCCCAGACTTGGTGACAACTTAAACCTTAATAGCAAAATGTATACTTTGAAAGCATAAAGGTCTTGAAGAATTAAAGTTTAAACAAACTATCTATATAGTTTCCAAATATTTAATATATGCCTCAGTCTGTCCAAATAAATCTTATAAACGTATATATGTGTGGATCTGAGAAGAAATGCCTAACAGATATATAGTCATTCTAAAATGTTTAACTGTGTCAGAATAACAACATTGTCTCTTTCATTTCAGACCTAGGAGAAAACATTAAATTGTCCCATAAATTATATATAAATTGTGTTTTTATACAATCAGCAAGAGATATACAGATATGCAGTGTTTATATTAATATGGGATAATAATCAAATGTAAATAAAGCTATATGAAATTACATCAGATTGCTACCCACAAGGTATGTCTATGATATAAGATGGGAATTGTAAACTGAGAAAATATTAATTAGATCCATGCTAAAAGTATTACAATCCTCTTAAGTGCCATAATGAAGTGGAATATAACCTTGTTTAGTATGAAAATACTCAGGGTAAATAGTGTAATATAACCCCATACATATGGAACATATGATTTATTAATACTGGAAATTGTAGGTGTATCTTATAAACATTTTAAGGTGATATATTAAACTGTAGCAGTATTGATAATGAGACTGCATTTCTAGTTGTCTGCTGCTCCTAGTGGACTAGGACTGTTGTGACAGCCACATAATTGACTGTTAAAGCCTATACATTTCCCAGTAAGCCAATTGAATGTTCAGATCTGAGGGCCAATCAGAGACAGCACCGGAAGCGCATATCCAAAACGTTCACCAATTATTACAAAATAGATGCAGCCTTATCAATTGATAAAAGCCTGATGCATAGGAGAAAAGGGGTCTTTTGCTGGAATTTTGAATGACTCAGAACTGCTGCCTTTTGAAACACAGTCTCTATAAAGCAAGCCTTGGCGTAACTTTCTTTATCCATAATTGCAATACTTCTAATATGAGGTGAACTGGATTTATCTGAAAAAGCTGAACTTCAAATTGGTTTATTTGATGATGTATATGATTGCTTTATATTTTTAATATTTTAAATCAAAGGTATTCTAAAGTTATAATTAGATTGCAGCTGGTAATTTAAATAGCATATTTGGTGTTTTAAGTTTATTTCCATAGTCCTGTGTAAATTAGAATCAGTCATATTTAATGCTAATTATTTTTTCTCTTGTAAGGTGTATCCAGTCCACGGATCATCCATTACTTGTTGGATATTCTCATTCCCAACAGGAAGTTGCAAGAGGACACCCACAGCAGAGCTGTAATATAGCTCCTCCCCTAACTGTCATAGCCAGTCATTCTCTTGCAACTCTCAACAAGCTAGGATGTTGTAGGAGAGAGTGGTTAAATATAGTTAGCTTATTTTCTTCAATCAAAAGTTTGTTATTTTTAAATAGTACCGGAGTTGTGCTATTTTATCTCAGGCAGTAAATAGAAGAAGAATCTGCCTGAGGTTTCTATGATCTTAGCAGGTTGTAACTAAGATCCATTGCTATTCTCACATATGTCTGAGGGGATTACACAGATGAGGTAACTTCAGCGAGAGAATGGCGTGCAGTTTATTCTGCTATCAGGTATGTGCAGTTATAATTTTTTCTAGAGATGGAAAACACTAGAAAATGCTGCTGATACCGGATTAATGTAAGTTAAGCCTGAATACAGTGATTTAATAACGACTGGTATCATGCTTACTCCCAGGGGTAATACTCTTATGATATTGCAATATAAACATTTGCTGGCATGTTTAATCGTTTTTATATATGCATTGGTGATAAAACTTTATTGTGGCCTAGTTTTTTCCACATGGCTGGCTTAAATTTTGACTAGAAACAGTTTTACTGAGGCTTTCCACTGTTATAGTATAAAAGTTACAGTTGGTGCAGTTAAAATTACAAACTGTGACATCCAGCTTCCCTCAGGAGTCCCCTGTATGCTATAGGACATCTCTAAAGGGCTCAAAGGCTTTCCAAAGTCGTTTATTGGGGAAGGTAGGACCACAGCTTGCTGTGGCAGTTGGTTGTTACTGTTAAAAAAAAAAAAAAAAAAAAGTCTATTTCGTTTTTTTTTTTAAATCCGTTTTTTGAACTAAGGGGTTAATCATCCATTTGCAAGTGGATGCAATGCTCTGCTAGCCTATTACATACACTGTAAAAATTTCGTTTGATTTACTGCATTTTTTCACTGTTTTTCAAATTCTGACAAAATTTGTTCCTCTTAAAGGCACAGTACCGTTTTTTATATTTGCTTGTTAACTTGATTTAAAGTGTTTTCCAAGCTTGCTAGTCTCATTGCTAGTCTGTATAAACATGTCTGACATAGAAGAAACTCCTTGTTCATTATGTTTAAAAGCCATGGTGGAACCCCCTCTTAGAATGTGTACCAAATGTACTGATTTCATTTTATGCAATAAAGATCATATTCTGTTTTTAAAAAAATTATCACCAGAGGAATCTGACGAGGGGAAAGTTATGCCGACTAACTCTCCCCACGTGTCAGACCCTTTGACTCCCACCCAAGGGATTCACGCTCAAATGGCGCCAAGTACATCTAGGGCGCCCATAGCGTTTACTTTACAAGACATGGCGGCAGTCATGGATAATACACTGTCAGCGGTATTAGCTAGACTACCTGAACTTAGAGGTTAGCGAGATAGCTCTGGAGTGAGACAAAATGCAGAGCATACTGACACTTTATGAACCATGTCTGATACTGCCTCACAATAGGCAGAAGCTGAGGAAGGAGAGCTTCAGTCAGTGGGTGATGTTAATGACTCAGGAAAGATACCTGATTCTAATATTTCTACATTTAAATTTAAGCTTGAACACCTCCGCGTGTTACTTAGGGAGGTTTTAGCTGCTCTTAATGACTGTGATACCATTGCAGTGCCAGAGAAATTTTGTAAACTGGATAAATGCTTTGCAGTGCCGGTGTGTACTGATGTTTTTCCAATACCTAAAAGGTTTACAGAAATTATTAATAAGGAATGGGATAGACCAGGTGTGCCGTTCTCTTCCCCTCCTATTTTTAGAAAAATGTTTTCCAATAGACGCCACCACACGGGACTTATGGCAGACAGTCCCTAAGGTGGAGGGAGCAGTTTCTACTCTAGCAAAGCGTACTACTATCCCTGTCGAGGACAGTTGTGCTTTTTTAGAGCCAATGGATAAAAAATTAGAAGGTTACCTTAAGAAAATATTTATTCAACAAGGTTTTATCCTACAGCCCATTGCATGCATTGCCCCTGTCACTGCTGCTGCGGCGTACTGGTTTGAGTCTCTGGAAGAGGCTTTACAGGTAGAGACTCCATTGGATGACATACTTGGCAAACTTAGAGCACTTAAGCTAGCCAATTATTTTATTTCTGATGCCATTGTTCATTTGAATAAACTAACGGCTAAGAATTCTGGTTTTGCTATACAGGCGCTATGGCTTAAATCATGGTCAGCTGACGTGACTTTAAAATCTAAGCTACTTAACATTCCCTTCAAGGGGCAGACCCTATTCGGGCCTGGTTTGAAGGAGATTATTGCTGATATCACGGGAGGAAAAGGTTGTGCCCTTCCTCAGGACAGGTCCAAATCTAGGGCCAAACAGTCTAATTTTCGTGCCTTTCGAAACTTCAAGGCAGGTGCGGCATCAACTTCCTCTAATAATAAACAAGAGGGAACTTTTGCTCAATCCAAGACAGTCTGGAGACCAAACCAGACCTGGAAAAAAGGTAAGCAGATCAAAAAGCCTGCTGCTGCCTCTAAGACAGCATGAAGGAACGACCCCCTATCCGGTAACGGATCTAGTAGGGGGCAGACTTTCACTCTTCACCCAGGCGTGGGCAAGAGATGTTCAGGATCCCTGGGCATTGGAAATTATATCCCAGGGATATCTTCTGGACTTCAAAGCTTCCCCCCCAAAAGGGAGATTTCACCTTTCACAATTATCTGCAAACCAGATAAAGAGTGAGGCATTCTTACACTGTGTACGAGACCTCCTAGTTATGGGAGTGATCCATCCAGTTCCAAAGGAGGAACAGGAACAGGGTTTTTACTCAAATCTGTTTGTGGTTCCCAAAAAAGAGGGAACCTTCAGACCAATTTTGGATCTAAAGATCTTAAACAAATTCCTCAAAGTTCCGTCATTCAAGATGGAAACTATTCGTACCATCCTACCTCTGATCCAGGAGGGTCAATATATGACTACAGTGGATCTAAAGTATGCTTTTCTTCACTTTCCGATACACAAAGATCATCATCGGTTTCTCAGGTTTGCCTTTCAAGACAGGCATTACCAGTTGTAGCTCTTCCCTTTGGATTAGCTACAGCCCCAAGAATCTTTACAAAGGTTCTAGGGTCGATTTTGGCGGTCCTAAGGCCGCGGGGCATAGCAGTAGCCCCTTATTTAGATGACATCCTGATACAGGCGTCAAACTTCCAAATTGCCAAGTCTCATACGAACGTAGTACTGGCATTTCTGAGGTCGCATGGGTGGAAAGTGAACGAGGAAAAGTGTTCTCTATCCCCACTCACAAGAGTTTCCTTTCTAGGGACTCTGATAGATTCTGTTGAAATGAAAATTTACCTTGACGGAGTCCAGGTTATCAAAGCTTCTAAATTCCTGTCAGGTTCTTCATTCTATTCCGCGCCCTTTGGTGGCTCAGTGTATGGAAGTAATCGGCTTAATGGTAGCGGCAATGGACATAGTGCCGTTTGCACGCTTACATCTCAGACCGCTGCAACTATGCAGGCTCAGTCAGTGGAGCGGGGATTACACAGATTTGGCCCCTCAACTGAATCTGGACCAAGAGACCAGGGATCCTCTTCCCTGGTGGCTATCTCAGGTCCATCTGTCCAAAGGTATGACCTTCGCAGGCCAGATTGGACTATTGTAACAACAAATGCCAGCCTTCTAGGTTGGGTTGCAGTCTGGAACTCCCTGAAGGCTCAGGGATCGTGGACTCAGGAGGAGTCTCTCCTTCCAATAAATATTCTGGAACTAAGAGCGATATTCAAGGCTCTTCAGGTTTGGCCTCAGTTAGCAACTCTGAGGTACATCAGATTTCAGTCGGTCAACATCACGACTGTAGCTTACATCAACCATCGAGGGGGAACAAGAAGTTCCCTAGAGATGTTAGAAGTTTCAAAAATAATTCACTGGGCAGAGATTCACTCTTGCCACCTATCAGCTATCCATATCCCAGGTGTAGAGCACTGGGAGGCGGATTTTCTAAGTCGTCAGACTTTTCATCCAGGAGAATGGGAACTCCATCCGGAGGTATTTGCACAACTGATTCTCCGTTGGGGCAAACCAGAACTGGATCTCATGGCGTCTCGCCAAAACGCCAAGCTTCCGTGTTACGGATCCAGGTCCAGGGATCCCAAGGCGACACTGATAGATACTGTAGCAGCGCCCTGGTCTGTCAACCTGGCTTATGTGTTTCCACCGTTTCCTCTGCTCCCTCGACTGATTACCAAGATCAAGGTGATAGCACCTGCGTGGCCACGCAGGACCTGGTATGCAGATCTAGTGGACATGTCATCCTTTCCACCATGGTCTCTGCCTCTGAGACAGGACCTTCTACTTCAGGGTCCTTTCAACCATCCAAATCTAATTTCTCTGAGGCTGACTGCCTGGAGATTGAATGCTTGATTTTATCAAAGCGTGGCTTCTCCGAGTCAGTTATTGATACCTTAATACAGGCACGAAAGCCTGTCACCAGGAAAATTTACCATAAGGTATGGCGTAGATATCTTTATTGGTGTGAATCCAAGGGTTACTCATGGAGTAAGGTCAGGATTCCTAGGATTTTATCTTTTCTCCAAGAAGGTTTTGGAAAAAGGATTGTCAGCTAGTTTCTTAAAGGGACAGATTTTTGCTCTGTCTATTCTTTTGCACTAGCATCTGGCAGATCTTCCAGACGTTCAGGCATTTTGTCAGGCTTTAGTTTGAATCAAGCCTGTGTTTAAACCTGTTGCTCCACCATGAAGCTTAAACTTGGTTCTTAAGGTTCTTCAAGGAGTTCCGTTTGAACCTCTTCATTCCATAGATATCAAATTTTTATCTTGGAAAGTTCTTTTTGTTTTTGGTAGCTATTTCCTCGGCTCGTAGAGTCTCTGAGCTATCTGCCTTACAATGTGATTCTCCTTATCTGATTTTTCATACGGATAAGGTAGTCCTGCGTACCAAACCTGGGTTCTTACCTAAGGTGGTATCTAACAAGAATATCAATCAAGAGATTGTGGTTCCATCCTTGTGTTACACAATCTGAACGTGGTCTGTGCTTTAAAGTTTTACTTACAAGCTACTAAAGATTTTCGTCAAACATTTGCTTTGTTTGTTGTCTACTCTGGACAGAGGAGAGGTCAAAAGGCTTTGGCAACCTCTTTTTCTTTTTGGCTAAGAAGCTTAATCCACTTAGCCTATGAGACTGCTGGACAGCAGCCTCCTGAAAGGATTACAGCTCATTCCACTAGAGCTGTGGCTTCCACTTGGGCCTTTAAAAATGAGGTTTCTGTTGAACAGATTTGCAAGGCGGCGACTTGGTCTTCGCTTCATACTTTTTCAAAATTTTACAAATTTGATACTTTTGCTTCTTCGGAGGCTATATTTGGGAGAAAGGTTTTACAGGCAGTGGTTCCTTCCATTTAAGTTCCTGCCTTGTCCCTCCCTTCATCCGTGTACTTTAGCTTTGGTATTGGTATCCCACAAGTAATGGATGATCCGTGGACTGGATACACCTTACAAGAGAAAACACAATTTATGCTTACCTGATAAATTTATTTCTCTTGTGGTGTATCCAGTCCACGGCCCGCCCTGTCATTTTAAGGCAGGTAATTTTTAAATTTAAACTACAGTAACCACTACACCCTATGGTTCCTCCTTTCTCGGCTTGTTTTCGGTCGAATGACTGGCTATGACAGTTAGGGGAGGAGCTATATTACAGCTCTGCTGTGGGTGTCCTCTTGCAACTTCCTGTTGGGAATGAGAATATCCCACAAGTAATGGATGATCCGTGGACTGGATACACCACAAGAGAAATAAATTTATCAGGTAAGCATAAATTGTGTTATTTGCTACACAGGATTTTGCACTCCAGATTTATGTCAGTCATTATTGTGAACTCTTTCAGAACTGTACATAAATTGGTTATTGTGGCTAAACATCTGGTAGTTATTAATTAAGCACTGTTAAGTTAGCGGTCCATATAGTATTGTGGTATTTTAATGCGATTCATTGTGAGTAAGGTTAATTTTAAAGATATATTTTTTTATGATCTGTTGTATGGAATATTGTATATTATAAGCATGTATAATTGATTCATAATCTAGTTTCTACATAAATATAATTCAAGATGTGTATACATTTAACTAATCTAGAACTAAGGAATAAATATAATTTTTTAATGTTACATGTCTTTATTATACATAGCCATCTTATAATACAATAAACAAGAATCAACATATACATCATTAGACAGTACTTAATAAACAGAAATTAATACCTTCTTGATATGAAAATATTTAGCGAAAAAGTAAAACTGTAAATGTATTTCCATCCTGTAAATAGACAAATAATTTGAATGAATTTAGTGGCTATGTATTTTTTTTTTTTGAGTCCTATAAATCCAAAATGGGGAAAAGAAAAGAAGAAGAGAAAAAAAAGAAGGGGGGGGGGGGAGAAAAGAGGGGAGGGGGGAACTTCCAGGCCCGTGAGGATCTATCTCAGAAGTTGTTGCTCCTGCCTTTGCAACTTATGGTATGTCTCTAACATTTCTTATCCAAGAACCGGGTAAGACTTGTAACAAGACTAATTCAGCGAAGCTGATAGAAGAAACAAATGGAGACAGAATCCGCTGCTGGATTGTAATGAGTAGGTCTTGATAATAGGTGCCCACTCTAGCAAAAATATCTTTATTTTTTCTCAGAAGCCTGGGATAAATGAAATGATTCATATATAATTTGGGATTGAATTCCTTTTAGAATTAACCCCAAGCTAGGAGGGCGCTTAGCAATCCAACATTTAAAAATATTGTATCTAACTATTAATATAATGGTATTTAAGATCCTAGTTTTTGCATCTGACCTAGGATTGAATACCAAACAGACTATATCTTCCAGGGAAAACAAGTAAGCTTCATTATAGAGTCTATTAAACCAATATTGAATTTTCTGCCAGAGTTGTTTTATTTTCGGACAGTGCCACGGCATATGCACAAGATCTGCTTTACCATATGAACAGCGCGGACAATCAGCCCCTTTGAGAGGATAGAATTTAGCTATCCTAAGAGGAGAGAAATAAAATGTATTCATTAATTTAACATGATATTCCTTCCAGCTTACCGAAACAGGGTAGCTGGCTACCATAGCAAGGCTAGAAGAAATCTTCTCCTGGTCAATTGTAGGGATATAAAAAAGCCATGAATTAACCAGTTTTTCAACAGCCAGTATACCCTGTTTAGTGAGCATAATATTGTAGATTAAAAAAATTGATGTATCTCCTGCTATAAATTTTTGGATACAGATCTTGACCTCGGGCCACTCTGACCTAATTGAAGAATACCAGCTTTGAGAGCATTCATAATGGCGGATTTGAAAATACCCAAAACGATTCCCCTTATGCAGGGAACATTGTGGAAGGATCACTTCCCAAGGTAGCATCTGGTATTGATCATTCAGTAGCTGATGAATATCCTTGAGGCCTTTATCCTTCCATTCTTGGAATACTTTTTGGTCTATTCCAGGAATAAAAAGCGGGTTACCCCTAATGGGTAAGAAGTCAGAAAATAAAGGATCAATTTTTAGTATATGACAAAACTTCTGCCATATGCAGATCAGATTTTTGAAAGACTGTAGTATGAATACTTTCCAAGGGAGTTTATGTACCGGGCAGTGTAAAAGAGCCTTCAGGGACCATGGATCAATCAACTGAGATTCAAAATCGAGGGAAGTGACCCTATTAGTTTGTGCTAGCCAATCCATAGCTATCTTAAGCAATGAAGCAAAATTTTACAATCTAAAATTGGGATGGGCTAGACCAGCATTCAAGGTTTTTTGTGACAGCCTTTCCAATGATATACGCATTTTTTTAGATTTCCAAATGAATTTGGAGAACCAGGAGTTCAGTTTGCATAGATCTTTGTTTAGTATGATTAATGGCAAATTTTGCAAAGGATAAAGAATCCGTGGGAAGATTATGGTTTTAATCAAGTTAATAGACGCTGTAATGGATAGAGGGAGAGCAAGCCATAGCTCAAGATCTTCTTTAATCTTTTTAAAGAGAGCTCCAAAATTAGCTGAATACCAATGTTTAGGATTTTTATGAATCTCCAGCCCTAGATACTTTATAGCAGTAACTGTGCGAAACATTGAATTAGTTTTTTCATTATTATGTTTACCTAGCCACATGAGTTCGCTTTTATCCAGATTAGACTTATATCCCGCAAAAGAGCTGAATTCCGCTAAAGTACTTATGACCTTAGGGATTGTCTCACTGGTATTTTGAAGACATATAAAAATATCATCCGCATAGAGTAAAACTTTTAAATTTAGGTCTAAAGCTGGGATCCCGGGCAAGGTTTTTAGCTGAACTGCCATGAAAGCTCCTAAAATGAAAATTATTTTTGGTCTCTTCCTCTAGATGTTTTTGAGCTAAGGATATATCCCTTTCCTTCCTAGAATCTATATACTTGTTCCAGTTACTATTTGAGCGGTCTGTAAGAATTTTTTTTTTTTTTTTAATTATTTATTTATATATTCAGCACTGAAAAAAGCAACAAATGGTATGTACAACAGAATTTTGCAAAATATAAGAACAAAAATTGTTACCAAAGACAGCACTGCATTTTCTTCTATGTCTATTAGCATAATTACTCCAGATAGTACTTATTCTCCTTATCTCCTCATCTAACTTATTATAACTAGTTCCCCCTTATATAGCAATTCAACAGATAACAGTATAGTTTGCATAACATATTGGTTAGATCAAGGTTCTCCAAGAGTCTCTAGTGTTTTGTAGTCCTTTGCAATCAGCAAGTCATTGCAGCTCCATTATGGGTGAGTCTCTCGTTCATTATTAGGTTTCATATATCAATATATTAAGTTTCCCCCCTCCCCATTCAGCTCCGCTTCCTACTCTCTCCCACCCCAACCCCGCCCAGGGCGCTCCCCCAAGGTTCTGTTTCTGTCTCTCATCTTAGTCTCTCCATTGGTTTATTCCCTTGTTAATTGGGTAGTTTAAAAGATGTTCCATTTGCCTCTTAACTGGGCTTCGAGAACAAATTCTGAGTTTTTAAGTGGGTGCAGGATTTGTCTCTGATGTGCTAAGTCTAAGCTGCGAATTAAGGGTTCCCATTTATTGAGAAAATGTTTAGTTCGTTTTATGATGTCACCCTGTGTATCCACTTGTTCACGAATAATTTGCTGTTGTAATTCTAGTTTGAGCTGTGTGAGTGTTGGTGAGTCAGGCTCTAGCCACTTCTTGAAGATGAGCTTTCTGGCAAACAGTATGACGTTATGAATAAACGCCATATGTTTGTTTGTGTCCGACTGTGTGTGGAGGAATACTACTGCGTGAATGTTCAGGTCTATGGTCCCTCCCGTAACTCTCATTGCCCATTTGTACGCCATGTTCCAGAATCTTGTGAGTTTTGGGCACTGCCATATCATATGGATTATGTTGGGGTTTGGGTGTGCGCATTTTGGACAAAGTCCCGAAGTCTCAGGACTCCATTTGTGAAACATCTTTGGTGTTATGTATGCATTATGTAATAGCTTTGTATGCGACTCCCGTATGTCATTTGATAGTGATGCCTTCCTCACCTTTGAGACGCTTTGTTCAATTATTTGGTCTGTAACTGGGTGTTCAGTCCAAGTGCTCCATTTATGTTGGATTTGGTCTCTAGTAGCCTTATTAGTCACCGTTTGGAGTGCTTTGTAAGTATGTGAGATTGAGGTCAGTCCTCCTCTTGACAGAGTCAGTAGCTTGTATATTTCGCAGTTGGTGTCCGGCATGTCTCCCATCCCCAAGATGCTTTGTACATAATGTCTTGTCTGTAGGAATGCGAAGTGATGTTTGTGAGGTAAATTGAATTCTAATTGTAATTCGGCAAACGATTTGACTGATTTCTGGTCTGGCGTCAGGACCTGCCTAATAGTAGAGAGTCCCCGTGTTTCCCATTGTCTAAAAGGCAATGTGGTGAAACCTGCCTGAAAGTCTGGGTTACCTCGTAAGGGTAGGTATACGGTATTCTTGCATGTTATTCTAAAGGTCCTGCAGATTTTCCACCATGCTCTTACAGGATGGAGGAGAATAGTATTGTGTCCCACTATTCCCTCTAGTTGTGTGCGAGTCATATGTGGGAGCATTTTTAATGACCACGGAGCAATAAGCTCCGTCTCTAGTTCACTGTTGGTGAAGACATTTCTGTCCAAAAACCAATCCATTACATACTTAGCCAAGACTGCCCAGTTATAATACTCTATATTTGGGAGTGCTAGTCCCCCCATCTCTGGTGTACATGTCATTTTTTTATGTCCTATTCTATGTCGTTTCCCTTTCCATACAAAGTGTAGTATGTCCCTATTTAATGTCTGGAGGTCTTGTTTGTGGATGAGTTCGGGTAGCATTTGTAGTGTGTATAGCAGTTTGGGGAATAGAATCATCTTAATTAGTCCCACTCTTCCCGACAGTGTCAGTGGTAGTGGTGTCCAGTTTAGGAGTGAGTGTCTTAGTTCTTTAAATAGTGGTCGGAAGTTAAGTCCATACCACTGTCTGGGGTCTCTAGAGAGATTAATACCTAGGTATTTAAACGAGTTAGTGACAATCTTAAAGTTATCTTGCAATGGGTCTGATGGCGACTCATTCCGTCACAACAGATCTGATTTGTCTTTATTCATACAGTATCCTGAAATTTGACCGAACTCGGCTATGATGCGCATTAAAATAGGGATGTTCTGCCTAGGCTCTCTTGTGTATAGAATCATGTCATCTGCGAAAAGGGATATATGGAGGGTTTCTTTGCCTATAGTTAGTCCTTCCGTGTTTTTCCTAATTTTGGTTGCTAATGGTTCAAGCGCCAGGTCAAAGAGGAGCGGAGAGAGTGGACACCCCTGTCTCGTGCCTCTCATTAGCGGGAAGGATTTTGATGGTTCGCCGTTAACTAGAATTGCTGCACGGGGCTTATTATACACTGCATAAGTGGCTGTCATAAAGTCGCCCTGAATTCCAAATTTCCTAAGAGTTGTGAAGAGGTGGTCCCATAGTATCTTGTCGAACGCTTTCTCAGCGTCTACCAGTAGTATACAAGCGTCTCCTTCCCTCCGGTCTCCCTCTTGATTGTCTTCCCCCCAGTAGTGTGACAGGACTAATTGTAATTTTCTCATGTTTTTAACTGAGGATCTACCCCTAACAAATCCCGTCTGGTCCTCGTGTAGCAGGTCCGGTAGTATCTCTGTCAGTCTATTGGCT
The DNA here is from genome assembly GCF_027579735.1 of Bombina bombina. NCBI lineage: Eukaryota > Metazoa > Chordata > Amphibia > Anura > Bombinatoridae > Bombina > Bombina bombina. The sequence continues at coordinate 297,202,975 of NC_069500.1, read as the reverse complement.
AAAATTTTGGTAAACAGTTTGTAGTCTGAATTGAGTAGTGAGATTGGTCTATACGAGGATGTCAGTAGTGGGTCTCTGTCTGGTTTGGGGATGACTGTTACATTCGCCTCTGTAAATCTATTTGATAGGTCAGCCCTTCCTTTCATTATAGCATTAAACATTAAAGTGAGTGTCTCCGCTACCTCTTCCCTGATCATTTTATAAAACTCCCCTGGTAGGCCATCCGGCCCGGGTGTTTTCTCTAGGGGCAGCGCGTTAATAGCTCCAATAGTCTCCAGGGGGGTCACTGGCTTATTTAAGGTCTGTAGCTGCGCGTCAGTTATTTGCGGGAGAACTAGGTCCTTCCAAAAGTTTTGTTTCAAATTTTCATCTATCACTTGTGGGCTATACAATTTAGAATAGTAGTCTACAAATGTTTTATGTATATCCTCTTTCTTTGTTAATATTGTTCCTTGTCCCTGTATGGCTGTTATGGTATTAGTTTTCCTGGTTAGTTTGGTGATCTTTGCTAATAATTTACCTGTGCGATTCCCATAGCGGTAGAATTTAGCCTGCGTCCTAGTTTGGGCTCTGCCTGCTGTCTGAATAAGATGAGTGTCTCTGAGGGTCTTGATGTCTCTGTATTTTAGTCTGTTTTGGTCTGTCGGGTGTCTAAGGTATTGATTTCTAGCGTTTAGGAGTTGGCGTAGGAGTAGGTCCCCTCTTTTTCTGCTAATTTTATTTATTCTAATTGCATAAGTTGTGATCTCCCCTCTTAGCACCGCTTTTGCCGTTTCCCAAAACAGTGAGATGTCTTTTATGTGTTGCTTGTTAAGCTCCTTGTAAGCTAGCCACTCTCCCACTAAGTGTTTTCGCAAATTAAGGTCGTGGTACAGGTATGTAGGGAATTTCCACCCACACATCTTTCTCTGAGGGGCATCAGTAGTTAGCTCTAGTGTTACTGGTGAGTGGTCCGAGATGGTTATAGGATCTATCTTAATGTCTCCTATCCTAGAACACAAATGACTTGTGACTAGAAAATAGTCTATGCGGGAGAGTGTGGTTTTGGATGGATGTGCACATGTGTAATCACGCGCCTCAGGGTTTCTTTCCCTCCATATATCAAGGAGATCTAAACTATTTCTGAAGTTTTTAAGTATTAGTGTTTCTCTTCTAGATCCTGTCCATGGCTGTTTGGTATTTGTGTTACTAGTGGGGTTGCGGAATCTGTCCGCAGGTGTATGTGGCGCTATATTATAATCTCCACCCACTATAATGGGTAAGTCTGAAAATTGTATGAGTTTGCTTTGGAGGTGGATTAGAAATTCTCTTTTCTGCGTCTGGGGGCCATATATACCACAGAGTATCAGGGTTAGTGTGTCAATCTTTAATTTTATAATCAGGTATCTACCCTCTACATCAGTGATCACCTGTGAGATGTCATAGTTTAGTCCCTTTCGGAACAGCATTGCAATCCCTCTCGCTCTTTTCTTTTCATAAGGCGTGAAGAGTACTTCTCCCACCCACCCCTGTTTAAGCTTTTGGTGTTCTATTTGAGAAAGGTGTGTTTCTTCCATTATAGCTATATCAGTTTTTTTTGTGTTTAACTGTCTCAAAATCGCCTTTCTTTTAATAGGGGATGTTATCCCTCCCACATTCCAAGTGGTGATTTTCATTTTCCTACAATAAGTATTTTGTTGTGTGAGGGTGTCACAATTTGTCAAGGGTGTGAGGTGTGGAGTGCGATGCGTAGTTATTGCAGTATAGGGTGATGAGCCTTACTTACTGTTTTCTGCAATGTCCCAAATCTGTCTATTCTCCCCCTGAGGGAGCGCCCTGAGAACTGATGTGTTCTATCTATCACTAAGACAAACAAAAAGCAATCTGGTTAGTGAGTATTAACTTTTAAACTTTTAAGACCTCCTTTTGAACTTGTTTAAGAGAGATGAAAACAGGCAATAATTTTCAACAATATAACAGACAATAAGTAATAAACAATAAACAATTTTTCACTTCCCTCTTCCCCTCCCCCCCCCCCCCTCACTTGTAAAGGATATAAGTTGTCATGTCTTTAAGTTTTAAGGGCCTTTAGGCTATGATTTCTGAGGCCTTGATAAGTGTCTCTGCTTTCAGGTGTCGTCAGGCTGAGCTTCATGGTCTTGTTGCTGATTCCGTCTTTCTTCTCTCTGCAGGTGTAATTTAAGCTGGTTCGGGGACTCAAAGAATATAGGTCCATTGGCTGTTTGGAGCCGCAGCCTCGCCGGGTACAATAGGGCTGCCATTCTGCCTTGCTCCATGAGTTGTTTGCAGTAGGGCGTGAACTCCTTTCTTTTGGCTGCAACTGTTGCTGAGTAATCTTGAAATAAATATATTCTCCTTCCTTCATATTCCAAGGGTGAAGCCTTTCTGTAGGCCTGCAGGATCGCTACTTTTGCTCTGAAACTTAGGTATTTCACCATTACCTGGCGTGACTGTTGGGTATTTTCTCCTTGTTTTCGTGGGTCTCCCACTCTGTGTGCTCTCTCCACTAAGCACGGGAGGCAGGACTGAGGCATACGCAGCAACTTTGGGAGGATGTTTTCTGCAAAGTCTATTAGCTCTGATCCCGGGATGTTTTCGGGGACTCCTACAATTCTTAGGTTGTTTCTTCTCGACCTGTTCTCCAAGTCATCAACCTTTGCCCATAACCGGTCATTCTGTTGTTGTAATGCTCGTATATTAGTTTCTGTTTCTCTATGACGGGTTTCTCCTTCTGCCACTCTCTGTTCCACCTGTGTCAGTCTGCCGTTAAATGACTTAACCTCAGTTGTGAGTGAGTCCATCCCTGTTTGCAACTGTTCAATTTTGGGTAGGAATAGTGCAGATATCTGTGTGACAATTGGGTGTGTGTCTATATTGTTAGAGTTTGGTAGTGGATCCGCTTCCATTGGGGTCTGCGGTGTCTCTAAGTGATTCTTTTTTTTCTCTGCGTGCTTAAGTCTGCCTGCCATTGTCCCTGTTGTTTTTATATAGGAGTTATAATACTTTTGCATGCAGCTTTAGTGTTTTGTCAATCAGCTTCGCCAGTAGTGTGACTCCTGTTTGCTTACTTTATCACAAGTTGCTATTTCCCTCTATTGGTTATTTTAGGCCTCAGAATAAGGTTGAACACAGGTTCACTATTATGCTTGTTGAGCGCTGGGTGGGAAGGGTAGGGGCAGGTCTGTGCCTTCTAGCCTCTCATGGTGTGTTAGCTTATATTATTTATTAGGAAAGGTAGGGTCCAGTGGGCCAAAGTTCATATTTCTCCACCTCCTGTCTCCTATGCAGCCCTACACACTTTGTGTGAAATCTAGATATGAGGACAGCTTCCTCTTGATTATCCCCTGGATCTGTGAGGGCTATGTTAGGTAAGGTAATTAATATTCAGCAGCGTTATTTTTGACTGTGGGGTCCGTTGCTGATTCCTACTTCTTCTAGGTGTAAGTGAGAGTGATGGGGGTCGTGCCGGAGTATTAGCCGCTTCTGCGGTTAACTGTTTGGCAAGTGCGACAGTGGGGCAAGATGGTGGCGTTCCCACCGTTAGTTAAGGTCCCAGTCCGTGTTCCACCCTTCTCTTGTATGGGTCTGAGTCTTTAATCCGTATTATACGGTTCAAATCCTTGGCTCCTTGTGTAGCGTGGAGCACTTCTAATTCCCCTGTCTGTTTGTTTGTGTCCCTCGCGGCTACAGCCGCTACTTACAATCACTTCTGTGGTCTGTTACTTCTCCGGTAGTGGATTCCGCTGTTAGAATCCCTGCCGGCTTGTGTCCGGGCAGTGAGGGGTATCCCTGCCAAGGATGCCGGCTTTTTCTGGGGCAATGTGCTGGGTTTTTTTTCCAGATTAATAGCTGGAAACTGCGGAGCTCTGTTCCGTGCGTCTGCTCTCGCCGCCCTCCTACCGGAAGTCCTTCTCTAAGAAATTTTTTATAAGCGATTTTGACCTGGTTGGTTAGTTGTAAGTCTCGGGCCTGCTGTTTCTTATTTCTAACATCTAAAAATGTCATAATTTCACCTCGTAAGACAGCTTTTGATGCCTCCCAGAAAGTTTCAATCTTATGAAAATAAGAAATGTTACGCGTACAGTAATCCTTCCAAGTCTGTTTTATCCAATTTACAAACCAGGGGTTATTATAAAGGTAACGTGGATAAAAGAATGCCCTGGGGACTTTAAATTTAGAACTGTCATGGCACTTTAAAGTTAGAGATATGGTCAAGTGATCCGAGATCAGAATCTCACCGATTCTTGCCTCTGTTTTACAGATCGATAATGATTCTGAAATTAAAAATAAATCTAATCGAGAAAAAGAGCCTTGGGTAGAATCAGCGAGGTGAAATTTATCAAATCCTCATATTCAGCTGATTCAGGAAGACCAACAATTCTAATGTTATTGCGTCTTGAACGATCCTCAAGTTTGTCAAGATGCAATTGTATATTATTTATTTTAGATTCTTGTTTAGCACTAGAGTTGACTTGGATGTTAACCTGGTCCTCTAGTTCAGAGATTCTGTTCTCTGCCTCTAGCATTCTGTTGGAAAACTGCCTGACTTCTGTTGAGAGAACAGATATCTCTGAAGAGATTGACCGCAGTTCTTTTTTTATTATATCAAATTGGGGGGAGAAGAATTCTGTTAATTGAGCTATCAGAGTCGGATTGTCAGAGTTCCTAGGCATAGGATCACCTGTGATGTCTAAATTAGGCTCGGGCAACTTATTATTTTTTTTATCCTTGTTCTTTACAGGCATTTTAAGTGATGGTGAATTAATATGTGTGACAAATTTTTCCATACATTAAATTTACAGTGTGGTGAGAGAAAAAAAAAAAGAAAAAAGAAAAAAAGTTAACTCAATTCTTCAAATCATCCAAACCAGTGATGTTGTATTAATAAGTACTGGTGAGTCAAATACTCAAAACGTGTAATTTAGTGTGTGAAAAATAATATGATCCTCTTCAGATAAGAAGAGGAAAGAAAAATAAGTAATCTGAAAAAGATTCGGAGTTCAGTGAGTTAGAGCCTGAGTGGTTTTAGTTTTAAGATGCCCTATATTGCTTAAAATCGGTCCTAATGTCCTTGCTGGAAATCTATGTTTGGGTAACCCCTGACCTTGCCCCGTGTCCCTTTTGCATAAAGAGTAAATTATACCTTGAGTGTCGGTGGATATTCAAAAAATAACTCTCTCGAAATTAGTGAACTCTAATCTGTCTTTCCACCCTGGAACAGAGTAGTAGCAGTTCAGAAAAAAAAAAAACAAGTTATATAGACCTAACATACAGAATTCCCAACATTGAAGTTCAATGAAAAATTCCCATGCAGTATAGTTCTATTTGTTTTGCAATGCAAGATAATCCCTCCTTATCCCTATTAATGAGACTTCTTCCCCCTTTTTTTACACAAGCAGAATTACAGTCAATGGCCAGTGAAGACAGCAATAGATAAACCCTTTTTACTTCCTAGATTTACACCCTTTTCCTTTTCTCCTTCTTGTGAGATTACGGCTTATAACGGCACCAAATAAATGAATGATACAAATTTAGGCACTTATAATATAATCCACACAAGTCTCAAATAGGCTTCCCCCTTCTTCCCACTCTCCTTCCTTCCAAGGTTAGTATTAATTTACAGTATGTTTTTTGTTTTTTTTACCTAATTTAGTATAGGCAGATTATTTATAATTTACCACAAAATATGGAAAAAAACCCCGGAATACAATAATATTAAACATGTCAAGCAACACTTAAAGTGGGAAGAAAAAACACTTTTTCAACACACTGGCTTAACTAATCAATGCCTTTTGTTTAAAGACAGTGTATGACCAGGGAAAGTACTTGCTTTTACCGGACTCCTGTCCGTCCACAAAGCGCGGATAAGCAGATATCTTCAGGCCGTCTGCCTCTTGACCCTGGAAAAGGAACAAGCTCAGTAATACCTCTTGATTGTAAAAAAAATCCTCAGGACTACTGCATACAGTCACCGGATACTTTGTTGCCTTTGAGGAGGATAATGAGCCAAAATCTCTGTTAGCCCAGGAATACAGTTTGTGCTGCTCAGCTCGAAGCCAGAGCTGCGTCTTCTCCTGCGTGATACAAGTGAAGGTTAAGTTGGGACACACAAGTTAGCAGGTCATAGCCGGATGAACAGGTAACGTTTCCAACCAACTTCTGTAGAGGGGAAGCTAGCACAGATAAGGTGTTTGGCTGTTGATTAATGTGCTACACCGGACTGTTGAATACAATCTTTGTTACTTTGTTGTTTCTTTAGTTAGCGAGATTCACAGGATCGCTACTTTATATCTTGTATCTTGTATCTTATTTCCCGGTATGCAGCTCGTGCTGTGTAGATCGTAACCGGTACTTCTCCTTCCCTTTTAATGGTTTAAGCTGCATCGATGTTATGATAAACCAGCAGATATACCACCTCCGTGCGAACAGATGTTTTTTTCTTTTACTTTTCCCTTTTCTTTTTTCTTTTTCAGCAGGAATTGCTGGAGGGGGGGCTCGCAGGGCACAGGTATTAGGCTATTGTGGAAAGGAGCCCTCGGGACTGCTGAGTTTACTCCCGGTTACTTTGTTGTCTTTGTAACGGATAGTAAGCCGGTTTACCAGTACCGCTAATTTAGGTCTTGGCCCCTATATGCAGTTCATGATGCGGGTCACCCAAAGGATATTTCTCTGTCTCCTTTATGATCACCGGGAGAGACTGGACTGTGGTATATCATCTGTAGCCAGTCCGTTCTCTTTACCGGTAAAGTTTTCTCTCTCTGCGTGCAAGCCTTAAACCAACAATACGTGACCTGTGATTTTAAAAAAGGTCTCCGGCAGAGATTAAAAATTATGCGATAAACTCGCAAGCTGTAAACAGCTTAGGAAGACTCCAACTCTGGAGGGCCGAAGCCACACCAAGCGCCACAAACTTTCTGTTTCCCCTTACAGCCGTGGTAGGGGTACGTGGCTATGAGCAGGGATGTGTTGGTTCGGCGCTCTCTCACCACACCGTCGAGCAGGTGAACTGCACTGCTCCTCTCCCAACGGAAGTCTCCAAATTTTTAATTGTTACGTACATAAATTTTATTGGTTGACAACTGCTGAAATAAGTACACCAACATTTTCTTGGAGGTTATTGGTAAGATAATAATAAATAATAATTTTGTAACCTCATATATACCAACATACCAGTCTCCCACCACCTCAAAAACTTGCAATCATCCAAACCCACATAGCTGTAAATTTAGCTCTTTCGCCCCTGTTGCTGAAGAAAAAGTTTCTGCCCTTATACCGTCCTCTCACCTCACTACCTGTCCCCTCTATCCCATCCCCTCACAGCTACTGCCCTCCCTCTCTTCTTCCCTTACTCCTATACTCACTGTCATGTTCTGTCTAAGGATATCTTGCGAGAGCCTCATTGTCTGGAACAGTTGCTTTAAATGAAGATTAGTAGAAGACATATAGATTGAAAAGATATCAGATTTATTTAAATAACAAAATACTTTGATTGAGCAAATACTTGCAGGGTATTTTAAATATATACTATTCAGGTATGTTATGTCCACATACACCAGGAGTGGAAAGGAACAAATAAGTAAGCAGAGATGCAGATTCAAAAGGAAAGTCTTTCTCCTAGTAATAACTGAAGAGCAGGATTTGCACAAAGCAGGAAACAACATTGTAAACAGGCAACAGGTTTAAAGGTAAAGTCTTTCTCCTGGTAATAACTGAAGTGCAGGAATTGCACAAGGCAGGAAACCAACTTGTAAACAGATGCAAAGGGGAAGTCTTCCAGGTTCAAATCCCCACATAGCCCTTTCGAGCAGAATGCCTCCCAGACCTTTTCTTTTTCTTTTTAGTCTGGAGGCTTGGTTCGTGACAGATGCCCCCTCCAAAGAGCGCACTCTGGGTGCTCAAAGCCGGTTCAAACATCTGAAGAGCAGTTTTATGAACCAGTGTTCTATTTGAAGCCCTAATACATTCAGATAAAGTTTTGTTCCAGAACAACAGAGGTCTGTGTCTGTTCCAGTATGGATTTTACCAGTATATTTAAACTACAGCCTTTCCTTTTAAGCTAAGCAAAAAATCATTTAATCACAAGTATTCCATATAATTGCATTTTGTTTCCTGGACACTGCTACTTAACAAACTCTGAACTTATTCTAAATTTCAAGTATGCATTTGGTTATAATCACTCTCTAATTGCTACAACAGCTTCATACTCAGAACTTTATAACTATTCACTGCTACAAGTTGTCATAGCTAAAATATCCTCCTGCAAATATATTAATATATTCAGAACTCTGCATCGATGTGTTCAGTTAAACAGCTTTCCTGTGATTCTCCAATATATACACAAACAGTATTTAATGACTTAAACGTGCAATTTGACTATCACCTGTGCTGCTCTGCATATTACTCTGACATACAGCTCTAAATAATATTATGTACTGTGAACCTGCAACAACTCTTTGCATCTATGAGTCAATTTTCTACCAGTTTACTCTGAAGCCTGAACATCTTACATTGCTATATTTTTCACTCATGAATCCTGCAGCTACTTCTATTAACTATAAGTCACAGTATCAATTTATGTTTCCATTGAAGCCAGAATATATTGTATACATATGTTTTACTCTCTATGAATTCTACAATAACTTCTTGCAGCTATGAATCACAGCATATCATCCATCCACGTCCAGGATACTCTTCCCCGGGTCAGGGGTCGTTGTCTCCAATTCCCTACCACTGCCCTGAGGGTCTGTGTCCTGAGCGGATATACACCGGAACATGACACTCACACACATTTTTAATCTCTCCCTCAGCACCGGTAAATTTCCCTCATCTCTAAAACATGCACTGGTCACACCTATCCTCAAAAACCATCTCTCTATCCAGCCTCCCCATCCAACTACCACTCTATTTCCCTACTCCCTCTTGCCTCAAAGCTTCTTGAAAAGCTAGTATATGCACATCTATCCCATTTCCTTACATTAAACTCCCTCCTTGACCCACGGCAATCTTGATTTTGCCCCTGTCACTCCACAGAAACAGCAATCATTAAGGTCACCAATAACCTACTAACAGCAAAATCAAAAGGCCACTTCTCTCTGCTTATCCTTCTTGATCTGTCTGCAGCCTTTGATACTGTTGACCACCCTCTTTTGTTCCAAATGCTCCAATTGCATTTGCGACACAGCCCTCTCGTGGTTCTCTTCCTACCTGTCTAACCATACTTTTAGTGTAGCCTTCTCTGGGGCATCCACTACCCCATTACCACTTTCTGTTGGGGTACTGCAAGGCTCTGTCCTCGGTTCCCTTCTCAATCTATACATCATCATTTGGTTTCTTAATAAAGTACCACGGGTTTCAATATCATTTGTATGCTGGTGACTAGTGATGTCCCGAATAGTTCGCCGGCGAATAGTTCCCGGTGAACATAGCTTGTTCACGTTTGCTGCGGCGGGCGAACATATGCGATGTTCGGTCCGCCCCCTATTCGTCATCATTTTGTAAACTTTGACCCTGTAACTCACAGCCAGCAGACACATTCCAGCCAATCAGCAGCAGACCCTCCCTCCCAGACCCTCCTACCTCCTGGACAGCACTGTAGTGAGAGGAGGGACAGTGTAGCTGCTGCTGATTTAATAGGGAAATCGATAGCTAGGCTAGTGTATTCAGTGTCCACTACAGTCCTGAAGGACTCATCTGATCTCTGCTGTAAGGACAGCACCCCAAAAAGCCCTTTTTAAGGCTAGAACATCAGTCTGCTTTTTTTTTCCCCTGTGTAATCTAATTGCAGTTGCCTGCCTGCCAGCGTGTGTGTCAAGCTTACAGCGTATACTGTGCCCACTTGCCCAGTGCCACCACTCATATCTGCTGTAACAGTAGTGTACATTTAAAAAAACAACACTTTTTTGACTGTGAAATAATAGCAGTCAGTTTCCTTCACACGTGTGCGTTTCAGGGCCTGCCAGGGCACAGTGTCACACCAGTGCAATTCATATCTTGTGTAACAGTAGTGTACATTTAAAAAACAGCAACACTTTTTTGACTGTGAAATAATAGCAGTCAGTTTCCTTCACACGTGTGCGTTTCAGGGCCTGCCAGGGCACAGTGTCACACCAGTGCAACTCATATCTGGTGTAACAGTAGTGTACATTTTAAAAAAAAACAACACTTTTTTGACTGTGAAATAATAGCAGTCAGTTTCCTTCACACGTGTGCGTTTCAGGGCCTGCCTGCCAGGGAACAGTGTCACCCCAGTGCAACTCATATCTGGTGTAACAGTAGTGTACATTAAAAAAAAAACTAGAAATTTGACTGTGAAATAATAGCAGTCGGTTTCCTTCACACGTGTGCGATTCAGGGCCTGCCAGGGCACAGTGTCACACCTGTGCAACTCATATCTGGTGTAACAGTAGTGTACATTAAAAAAAAAAAACACTTTTTTTTGACTGTGAAATAATAGCAGTCAGTTTCCTTCACACGTGTGCGTTTCAGGGCCTGCCAGGGCACAGTGTCACACCAGTGCAACTCATATCCGGTGTAACAGTAGTGTACATTTAAAAAAACAACACTTTTTTGACTGTGAAATAGTAGCAGTCAGTTTCCTTCACACGTGTGCATTTCACGGCCTGCCAGGGCACAGTGTCACACCAGTGCAACTCATATCTGGTGTAACAGTAGTGTACATTTAAAAAAAACAACACTTTTTTGACTGTGAAATAGAAGCAGTCCGTTTCCTTCACACGTGTGCATTTCAGGGCCTGCCAGGGACACAGTGTCACCCCAGTGTAACTCATATCTGGTGTAACAGTAGTGTACATTAAAAAAAAAAAAATAGAAATTTGACTGTGAAATAATAGCAGTCAGTTTCCTTCACATGTGTGCGTTTCAGGGCCTGCCAGGGCACAGTGTCACACCAGTGCAACTCATATCTGGTTTAACAGTAGTGTACATTTAAAAAAAAAACACTTTTTTGACTGTGACATAATAGCAGTCAGTTTCCTTCACACGTGTGCGTTTCAGGGCCTGCCAGGGCACAGTGTCACACCAGTGCAACTCATATCTGGGGGTCCATCCGATAAAAATCGTCGCCCGCAAAAGCCGGCGACGCCAATATTTGCGCGGGTTTGGTATCCTATATACGGCGTAACCTAGAAGTTACGCGCGTATATTTCTGCCGTCGCCCGTAGTTTTTTGGGCTATAGGCAGGTATACCAAACCCGCGCAGTTTGGTATCCAATATGCAGCGTAAGGACTTACGTGGCGAAAATGGAGAAAACTTACTCCATTTTCACCTCGCCACAAAAAGCAGCCGTAAGAAGCCTTACGCTGACTATTGGAGCCCCGTAACTCCCTAAACTGGCAGCTAAAATAAACCTAACACCTAACGCATGCGCAATGTCTATCTCCCTGTCAACCGCGATCTTCTAAAATAAACCTAACACCTAACGCATGCGCAATGTCTATCTCCCTGTCAACCGCGATCTGCTAAAATAAACCTAACACCTAACGCATGCGCAATGTCTATCTACCTGTCAACCGCGATCCCCCCCCCCCCGAAATCCCTAATAAAGTTATTAACCCCTAAACCGCCGCTCCCGGACCCCGCCGCCATCTACATAAACTAACCCCCTACTGTGAGCCCCTAAAACCGCCGCCATCTACCTTATCTATCCCCTAATTAGAACCCCTTACACCGCTGTCATCTACCTTATCTATCCCCTAATCTGACCCCTTACACCGCCGCCACCTATATAAAAATTATTAACCCCTAATCTAATCCCCCTATACCGCCGCCAGCTATATTAATATTATTAACCCCTAATGTAAGCCCCTTACACCGCCGCCATCTCTATTAAAATGATTAACCCCTTATTTAATCTACCTACCCCGCCGCCAGCTATATTATCTATATTAACCCTAAGTATATTATAGTTAATATAGGTATTACATTATATATATTAACTATATTAACCCTAATTATATTAGGGTTAATATAGTTAATATAGTTACTATAGTATTTATATTAACTATATTAACTCTATCTAACCCTAACACCCCTAACTAAATTTATATTAAATTAATCTAATTCATTTATAAACTAAAATATTCCTATTTAAATCTAAATACTTACCTATAAAATAAACCCTAAGATAGCTACAATATAATTAATAATTACATTGTAGCTATGTTAGGGTTAATATTTATTTTACAGGTAAATTGTTAATTATTTTAACTAGGTATAATAGCTATTAAATAGTTATTAACTATTTAATATCTACCTAGTTAAAATAATTACCCAATTACCTGTAAAATAAATCCTAACCTAAGTTACAAATACACCTACACTATCAATAAATTAAATAAACTACAAACATCTATCTAAAAATACAATTAAATTAACTAAACTAAATTACAAAAAAAAAAAAAACACTAAATTACAAAAAATAAAAAAAGATTACAAGATTTTTAAGCTAATTACACCTATTCTAAGCCCCCTAATAAAATAATAAACCCCCAAAATAAAAAAAATTCCCTGCCCTATTCTAAATTAAACAAATTTCAAAGCTCTTTACCTTACCAGCCCTTAAAAGGGCCTTTTGTGGGGCATGCCCCAAAGAATTCAGCTCTTTTGCATACAAATACAATACCCCCCCCCATTACAACCCACCACCCACATACCCCTATTCTAAAACCACCCAAACCCCCCTTAAAAAAGCCTAACACTACCCCCCTGAAGATCTCCCTACCTTGTCTTCACCACACCGGGCCGAACTCCTGATCCGATCCGGGCGATGTCTTCCTCCAAGCGGCAAAGAAGAATTCTTCCTCCGGCGATGTCTTCCTCCAAGCAGCAAAGAAGAATTCTTCCTCCGGCGACGTCTTCCTCCAAGCGGCAGCAAAGTCTTCATTATTCCGGCGGCATCTTCAATCTTCTTTCTTCGCTCCGCCGCTGCGGAGCATCCATCCCGGCCGACTACTGAACTTGGAATGAGGTACCTTTAAATGATGTCATCCAAGATGGCGTCCGCCGAATTCCGATTGGCTGATAGGATTCTATCAGCCAATCGGAATTAAGTTAGAAAAATCTGATTGGCTGATTCAATCAGCCAATCAGATTCAAGTTCAATCCGATTGGCTGATCCAATCAGCCAATCAGATTGAGCTCGCATTCTATTGGCTGTTCCGATCAGCCAATAGAATGCGAGCTCAATCTGATTGGCTGATTGGATCAGCCAATCGGATTGAACTTGAATCTGATTGGCTGATTCAATCAGCCAATCAGATTTTTTTAACTTAATTCCGATTGGCTGATAGAATCCTATCAGCCAATCGGAATTCGGCGGACGCCATCTTGGATGACGTCATTTAAAGGTACCTCATTCCAAGTTCAGTAGTCGGCCGGGATGGATGCTCCGCAGCGGCGGAGCGAAGAAAGAAGATTGAAGATGCCGCCGGAAGAATGAAGACTTTGCTGCCGCTTGGAGGAAGACGTCGCCGGAGGAAGAATTCTTCTTTGCCGCTTGGAGGAAGACATCGCCCGGATCGGATCAGGAGTTCGGCCCGGTGTGGTGAAGACAAGGTAGGGAGATCTTCAGGGGGGTAGTGTTAGGCTTTTTTAAGGGGGGTTTGGGTGGTTTTAGAATAGGGGTATGTGGGTGGTGGGTTGTAATGGGGGGGGGTATTGTATTTGTATGCAAAAGAGCTGAATTCTTTGGGGCATGCCCCACAAAAGGCCCTTTTAAGGGCTGGTAAGGTAAAGAGCTTTGAAATTTGTTTAATTTAGAATAGGGCAGGGAATTTTTTTTATTTTGGGGGTTTATTATTTTATTAGGGGGCTTAGAATAGGTGTAATTAGCTTAAAAATCTTGTAATCTTTTTTTATTTTTTGTAATTTAGTGTTTGTTTTTTTTGTAATTTAGTTTAGTTAATTTAATTGTATTTTTAGATAGATGTTTGTAGTTTATTTAATTTATTGATAGTGTAGGTGTATTTGTAACTTAGGTTAGGATTTATTTTACAGGTAATTGGGTAATTATTTTAACTAGGTAGATATTAAATAGTTAATAACTATTTAATAGCTATTATACCTACTTAAAATAATTAACAATTTACCTGTAAAATAAATATTAACCCTAACATAGCTACAATGTTATTATTAATTATATTGTAGCTATCTTAGGGTTTATTTTATAGGTAAGTATTTAGATTTAAATAGGAATATTTTAGTTTATAAATGAATTAGATTAATTTAATATAAATTTAGTTAGGGGTGTTAGGGTTAGATAGAGTTAATATAAATACTATAGTAACTATATTAACTATATTAACCCTAATATAATTAGGGTTAATATAGTTAATATATATAATGTAATACCTATATTAACTATAATATACTTAGGGTTAACATAGATAATATAGCTGGCGGCGGGGTAGGTAGATTAAATTAGGGGTTAATCATTTTAATAGAGATGGCGGCGGTGTAAGGGGCTTACATTGGGGGTTAATAATTTTAATATAGATGGCGGCGGTGTTAGGGGCTCACTTTAGGGGGTTATAGATATAATATAGCTGGCGGCGGGGTATGGGAGCGACGGTTTAGGGGTTAATAACTTTATTAGGTTGCGGCGGGGTACGGGAGCGGCGGTTTAGGGGTTAATAGCTTTTTTATTGTTAGGATAGTGAGGGGGGATAGCGGATAGAGGGTTAGACAGTGCGGGCTATGTTAGGGAGGCGTGTTAGACTTGTCGGGCTATGTTAGGGAGGCGTGTTAGACAGTGCGGGTGTTTTAGACTTTAGTCAGGTTTTATAGGCGCCGGCAGTTTCTAACGTGCCGCAAGTCCCTGGCGACGCCAGAAATTTGTACTTACGCAGATTTCTGGACATCGCTGGTTTGTCAGACTTACGGCACGTTAGCATCTGACGGCGACTTATATGGGATAGCTCGAGTTGCGAGCTGAAACTGCGGGTGACGCCGGTTCCCTCGCTTGCGCCGCAAACTTCAATATATATTGGATCGCGCCCCAGGTGTAACAGTAGTGTACATTTAAAAAAAACAACACTTTTTTGACTGTGAAATAGTAGCAGTCAGTTTCCTTCACACGTGTGCATTTCAGGGCCTGCCAGGGCACAGTGTCATACCAGTGCAACTCATATCTGGTGTAACAGTAGTGTACATTAAAAAAAAACAACTAGAAATTTGACTGTGAAATAATAGCAGTCAGTTTCCTTCACATGTGTGCATTTCAGGGCCTGCCAGGGCACAGTGTCACACCAGTGCAACTCATATCTGGTGTAACAGTAGTGTACATTTAAAAAAAACAACACTTTTTTGACTGTGAAATAATAGCAGTCAGTTTCCTTCACACGTGTGCGTTTCAGGGCCTGCCAGGGCACAGTGTCACACCAGTGCAACTCATATCTGGTGTAACAGTAGTGTACATTTAAAAAAAACAACAACACTTTTTTGACTGTGAAATAATAGCAGTCAGTTTCCTTCACACGTGTGCGTTTCAGGGTCTGCCAGGGCACAGTGTCACACCAGTGCAACTCATATCTGGTGTAACAGTAGTGTACATTTAAAAAAAACAACACTTTTTTGACTGTGAAATAATAGCAGTCAGTTTACTTCACACGTGTGCGTTTCAGGGCCTGCCAGGGCACAGTGTCACACCAGTGCAACTCATATCTGGTGTAACAGTAGTGTACATTTAAAAAAAACAACACTTTTTTGACTGTGAAATAATAGCAGTCAGTTTCCTTCACACGTGTGCGTTTCAGGGCCTGCCAGGGCACAGTGTCACACCAGTGCAACTCATTTCCGGTGTAACAGTAGTGTACATTTAAAAAAAACAACACTTTTTTGACTGTGAAATAATAGCAGTCAGTTTCCTTCACACGTGTGCGTTTCAGGGCCTGCCAGGGCACAGTGTCACACCAGTGCAACTCATATCTTGTGTAACAGTAGTGTACATTTAAAAAAAACAACACTTTTTTGACTGTGTAATAATAGCAGTCAGTTTCCTTCACACGTGTGCATTTCAGGGCCTGCCAGGGCACAGTGTCATACCAGTGCAACTCATATCTGGTGTAACAGTAGTGTACATTAAAAAAAAAAAACTAGAAATTTGACTGTGAAATAATAGCAGTCAGTTTCCTTCACACGTGTGCATTTCAGGGCCTGCCAGGGCACAGTGTCACACCAGTGCAACTCATATCTGGTGTAACAGTAGTGTACATTTAAAAAAACAACACTTTTTTGACTGTGACATAATAGCAGTCAGTTTCCTTCACACGTGTGCGTTTCAGGGCCTGCCAGGGCACAGTGTCACACCAGTGCAACTCATATCTGGTGTAACAGTAGTGTACATTAAAAAAAAAAACTAGAAATTTGACTGTGAAATAATAGCAGTCAGTTTCCTTCACACGTGTGCATTTCAGGGCCTGCCAGGGCACAGTGTCACACCAGTGCAACTCATATCTGGTGTAACAGTAGTGTACATTTAAAAAAAACAACACTTTTTTGACTGTGAAATAATAGCAGTCAGTTTCCTTCACACGTGTGCATTTCAGGGCCTGCCAGGGCACAGTGTCACACCAGTGCAACTCATATCTGGTGTAACAGTAGTGTACATTTAAAAAAAATAATACCATTTTGACTGTAATAGATTGAATAGCAGTTAGTTGTCTGCAAGCGTGTGTGTCAGGCCTACAGCGTCTACTCTGCCAACTTCTGCCAGTGCACAGTGCCACTCATATCTGTTGTCACAGTAGCTTGCACGCATAGTACCACTAATCGAAAAAAAAATGACAGGCAGAGGCAGGCCACCCCGCAGGGGCTGTCGTGGTAGTGGTGCTGTGATTCCCTTTGGCCCTAGAATAATGCCCAGTGTTCAGAGGCCACGTACCCTGAACTCGAAAAGTTCTGACGACATAGTTGACTGGCTAACACAGGACACCCAATCTTCTACAGCTTCCGCTCGGAACCTTGACGCACCATCCTCCTCCAGCTTAGCTTCGGGCACCTCTCAAGTTACCACTCGCCTGCCTGCCGCCACCACCAACACTAGCACCACAGCCACTTCACTTGATCTGTCAGAGGAGTTATTGACACATCAGTTGGAAGAAATGAGTGATGCGCAACCAGTATTGCCAGAGGATGTAGATAACAGGGATATGTCTCAGTCAGGCAGCATTACACACATGGACGTACGGTGTGATGATAATGATGTTGTACCCGCTGCTGCTTCCTTTGCTGAGTTGTCAGATACAAGTGAAGCGGTTGATGATGAAGATGGGTCCGTGGATGTCACGTGGGTGCCCGCTAGAAGAGAAGAAGAACAAGGGAAAAGTTCAGATGGGGAGACAGAGAGGAGGAGGAGATGAGTTGGAAGCAGGGGGAGGTCGTCGCAAGGAGCTAGTGGCACAGTCAGACAGCATGCATCAGCACCCGGGGTCAGCCAGACAGCACACCAATAAACGCATGCTGTTGCCACCACCAGAATGCCGTCATTGCAGAGCTCAGCAGTGTGGCATTTGTTTTGTGTGTCTGCCTCTGACAACAGTGATGCGATTTCCAACCTGTGCCAAAAGAAACTGAGTTGTGGGAAGTCCAACACCCACCTAGATACAACTGCTTTGCGAAGGCACATGATCGCACATTACAAACTCCTATGGGATGAATACATGAGTACAAGCAGCACACAAACTCAAAGCCGCCATCCTCCTCCTGGTCCAGCATCTTCAGCCACGTCAACCACTGCTGTCCTCCTTGCCCCCTCTCAACCATCAGCCACTCCGTCTCTCGCCTTGAGCAGTTCCTGCTCATCTGCCCACAGTCAGGTGTCTGTCAAGGACATGTTTGAGCGTAAGAAGCCAATGTCACAAAGTCACCCCCTTGCCCGGCAGCTGACAGCTGGCTTGTCTGAACTCTTAGCCCGCCAGCTTTTACCATACAAGCTGGTGGAGTCTGAGGCGTTCAAAAAATTTGTAGCTATTGGGACACCGCAGTGGAAGGTACCCGGCCGAAATTTCTTTGCACAAAAGGCAATCCCCAACCTGTACTCGATTGTGCAAAAGGAAGTAATGGCATGTCTGGCACACAGTGTTGGGGCAAGGGTCCATCTGACCACTGATACCTGGTCTGCAAAGCATGGTCAGGGCAGGTATATCACCTACACTGCGCATTGGGTAAACCTGCTGACGGTTGCCAAGCATGGAATGTGTGGCTCTGCAGAGGAGTTGGTGACACCGCCACGACTTGCAGGCAGGCCTGCTGACACCTCCTCTACTCCTCCTACTCCATCCTCTTCCATAACCTCCTCGGCTGAGTCCTCTTCTGCTGCTGCGTCTTGCTCCACATCAACGGCACCCCCCCAGCTCCCCAGGTACTATTCCACATCCCGGATACGGCAGTGTCACGCCATCTTGGGGTTGACTTGCCTGAAAGCAGAGAGTCACACCGGACCCGCACTCCTGTCTGCCCTAAACGCACAGGTGGATCAGTGGCTGACTCCGCACCAACTGGAGATCGGCAAAGTGGTTTGTGACAATGGAAGAAATTTGTTGGCGGCATTGAATTTGGGCAAGTTGACACATGTGCCGTGCATGGCACATGTGTGTAATTTGATCGTACAACGCTTTGTGCATAAGTACCCAGGCTTACAGGACGTCCTAAAGCAGGCCAGGAAGGTGTGTGGCCATTTCATGTGTTCCTACACGGCCATGGTGCACTTTTCAGATATCCAGCGGCAAAACAACATGCCAGTGAGGCGCTTGATTTGCGACAGCCCGACACGTTGGAATTCAACACTCCTAATGTTCGACCGCCTGTTCCAACAAGAAAAAGCCGTTAACGACTATTTGTATGACCGGGGTGCTAGGACAGCCTCTGCGGAGCTAGGAATTTTTTTGCCACGTTACTGGACGCTCATGCGCAATGCCTGTAGGCTCATGCGTCCTTTTGAGGAGGTGACAAACCTAGTCTTTCGCAACGAAGGCACCATCAGCAACATCATACCATTTGTTTTCTTACTGGAGCGTGCCCTGCGAAGAGTGCTGGATCAGGCCATAGATGAGCGTGAAGAGGAAGAGTTGTGGTCACCATCACCACCAGAAACAGCCTTATCAGCATCGCTTGCTGGACCTGCAGCAAAGCTGGAAGAGGATTGTGAGGAAGAGGAGTCAGAGGAGGAATGTGGCTTTGAGGAGGAGGAGGAAGACCAACCACAACAGGCATCCCAGGGTGCTCGTTGTCACCTATCTGGTACCCATGGTGTTGTACGTGGCTGGGGGAAAGAACATACCTTCAGTAAGATCACTGAGGACGAGGAATGGGACATTCACTGAGAAAAGAAGTCACCTAGGTCAAAAAAGTATAGATTACCTCACCTTTATTAAGATGAATGAGGGATGGATCCCGAAGGGACTGACAGTGGGCGATACATTCGACTAAAAAAGGCCTGATGAGATGAGCTGCCTTGGGCTAAAAATGGTCCACATGCTGCTGTATTTTATCTCTGAATGCCGTAAGACTTGCGTGACTTATCCGCCACCAACTAGGGTTCAAGCCGCAATGTTTTAGGGCACTTTCTGCCTGGGAAACAAACATCAATTTTTTTGGCCGCTGCTACAGCAGCGGCTGCAACAATACCTAATTTTTCAGGCATGTGTACATGCCTAATTTTTCTGGCCTCTGGTGCTGCACTGTGGCTTCAAAAACCAAACCAAAAAAAAAAGGCACATAACAGGGATTAAACTGATAGGAATAGTATAAAACAAAAAGAAAAAACAGGCGCACAAAGCACAATTTGTTTTTGTTTTATGTTATCACTTCTGAGTCAAGACCAGTGAATTGCTGGCTGGAACAAGGCTGCACTATAAAGGCACAACAATTGGAATTCAATCCTTTTTACAGAGGAATTGTTTGGAACAGCATTCCAAGGAAAAACCTGCAGAACACCAGCTGCAAAATTCTAACCTTTAAAACCAATCTACTTCATTATAAGGTACTGTGGTCAAGTCCTTTTTCACATATCCCTTTTTTGAGACTATATGGACAATTTTTGACAATAGACTGATTCCACTGGGATTGTGTGTGTGTGTGTATATATACATATATACACATTTTCATCATATATACATATATTTTCATTAGTTTTTAATATTCATATTAATATTCATAATATTTATTGTGGTTGGCATTAGAGCGCAAAAAAAAAAAAAAAAATCTTGTTTTGATAGGAATAGTACTACTTAACACACCACTTCTATCTGGTGGCACATTAGATTGCACGGGCAGTGCCCCAAATTTGAAGTAGGAGGTCCGACCAAGCATCTTTTTCCATCTCCCGGTTCCTAAAATCAATGCCATATACACGTCCCCTGATAGGGGACGTAACGGGGATTAAACTGATAAGAATAGAACTACTTAACACACCACTCCTATCTGGTGGCACATTAGATTGCACGTGCAGTGCCCCAAATTTGAAGTAGGAGGACCGACCAAGCATCTTTTTCCATCTCCCAGTTCCTAAAATTGATGCCATATACACGTCCCCTGATAGGGGACGTAACAGGGATTAAACTGATAAGAATAGAACTACTTAACACACCACTCCTATCTGGTGGCACATTAGATTGCACGTGCAGTGCCCCAAATTTGAAGTAGGAGGACCTACCAAGCATCTGTTTCCATCTCCCGGTTCCTAAAATCGATGCCATATACACGTCCCCTGATAGGGGACGTAACAGGGATTAAACTGATAGGAATAGTACTACTTAACACACCTTATAATAATGCAGAGAGAGTAGTCTGAAGAAGAGGAGTCAGAAGACGAAGGTGGCTTTGAGGAGGTGGAAGACCAAACACAGCAGGCGTCCCAGGGGGCTTGTTGTCACCTTTTGGGGACCCTTGGTGTTGTACGTGGCTGGGTGGAGGAAGAGACCTTCAATGACATCAGTGAGGACAAGGAACGGGACATGGCTAGCTTGGTATCCAACCTTGTGCAAATGGGGAGTTTGCGGTTGTGCAAATGGACTTTTCGCGGTTGTTTGCGGTGTGTTAAATGGGGAGTTTGGTCTGTCACTGTGAAGCGGGTGTAACCCTTACACTACCTGATCGATACAACATCATACCTGATGTTTTAAAGCACGTTATTCCAAACAATTTAGGAATGTTAGGTGATTTATGCCCTTTATGGATTAAAACCAGACTCTGCATCAACTATGTAATTTTCCATGTGAGTTTTGCCATGAATCCCCCTCCGGCATGCCACAGTCCAGGTGTTAGTCGCCTTGAAACAACTTTTCCATCACTATTGTGGCCAGAAAGAGTCCCTGTGAGTTTTAAAATTCGCCTGCCTATTGAAGTCTATGGTGGTTCGCCCAGTTCGCCTGTTCGCGAACATTTGCGGAAAATTTTATGTTCACGACATCACTACTGGTGACACCCAAATCTACCTCTCTGCTCCAGACATATCTCCTTCCTTGCTAACCCATGTCCCTAACTTTCTTTTTCATATCTCATCCTGGATGTCCTCTCGCTATCTTAAGTAAATCTCTCCAAAAACTAAGCTCCTTGTTTTCCCCCCTTTCTTCCAAAACCTCCACCCCACCATTTTTCTATAACTGATAATAACTCTATCATTACTCCTACTAAGCATGCCCAAAGTCTTGGGTTCACACTTGACTCCTTGGCCAAATCCTAACGCTTCCACCTTGAAAACATCTCTAAACTTAGACATTTCCTTACACAAGACACAACTCATATTTTTTTAAAATATTTAAATTTTTTATATAAATGTTTTTTATTTTTTTTATATATTTTTTTAAATAGTTTTTTATTGAGGTTGTGCAGAAAAATTCAACTAATATAGATTACCATAAAACAAAAATAACATCTAGAACCTCTGTTTTTTTATTAATTTCTTCAATTGTTTCCTCACTTGACACATACAGTCACTCTTGGACCTGATAAAGCTTATATAATCTAGAGGAAAATTAGCATTTGGGGTGGTCACCTTTGGACCTGTATAATTAAAAAAGGAGTGGGTTAGCAACTGATGTTTAATGTTGAAAAGAGAAAGGGCTGGTAAGTTGATAATTATAGCCTGGAGTTAAATCTAAAGGGTGGGTACATAAAATCTGGGTATAGACTTCAATGATTGGAGGAGGACCTATAGAAGCTCACAAATGGTAATAGGGGATTATCCTCCTAGCCGAATGTAACATGTGGTTAAATGCTGGTTAATTATAGAAAGTTTTCTATGTTTGGTATATTATGAGTCCTGAACAGATTATCAAATATAGTCAAAGGTATATGTCTCTTTAAATATTTTAGTGTGTGTTTCATATTGGGGTATAGGTAGTTGCTTAATTCTCAAACAGTACCTATAAATCGTTATGACATTTTTTATAAAAGTCAGGTTTAATAATCTGAACTATATTGCCAGGTAAATATTAGGAAGCTCAAATTAACAAAGTGAATTTATAGGTGGAATTACTACTGCAGTGGTTGGGCTGGCAAAAGATGTGAAAAACAATGAGAACAAGCTAAATAAAAAGATGCAGCTTACCGCAGGGATAATAGAGACTGCTAAATATCCTTTGAAGAGAGAGTTCTTGGCCAAAATCAATCCGGTTTAGGTGGTATCCGAGGTGGTAGGTAAAACGCTGGAGCCGGGAGGACAAGCTGATGTCTGGAGCGGTGATACACGCTGAGTCCATGGCACTTTGGAGTGACGTCACTCAGGCAGCGCAGGAGGTTACCAGGGTGAGAGAGGAACAGCTGATTGTAGAAGCGGCTGGGGAGAGGTAACGGAGGCGGCTTCGTTTCAGGGAGAAACAAGTGAATGAAGGATTACAAATCCAAGGAGCTTGTATGCAGGAGAAAATATAAAAACAAAGTCAGAGTAACAGTGATCAGATAAAATCTGAAAGGTAATACACGGCTGGATACTTCAATACCAAGCGTTATTAGGAAGTATCCAGCGTTGTTTATAGGCCTTGATGATTGAAAAGAACCTCCCCTTAAAGGGGTAGTATGTTACAGGACTCCCCCCTCAAGGAACCACTCTGTGGTCCAAGGTCTAGGTCGATCCGGACATCTCCTATGAAAAAGGGACACCAATCTAGGAGCAGAGAGATTAGCAGATGGCTCCCAGGAATCTTCCTCAGAAGGGTAACCCTTTCAGTGTACTAAGTAGTGCAGATGCCCAGAAACTTTCCTGGTATCAAGAATTTTCTCAACCTCGTATTCTATATCTGGGGTGATAGGCACAGTATGAGCAGAGAGATCAACAGAATTACGGAGTGCTTTATAGGGTTTGAGTAGGGAAACATGGAATGTGGGATGAATTTTAAGATGAGGAGGCAACTCAAGGGTAACAGCATTCTCATTAACTAATTTGGTAATAGGGAATGGACCAATGAATAGTTTATTGAATTTTTTGCTGGGTACAGTGAGACAGAAATTTTTTGTCGAGAGCCAGACAAGGTCTCCAATAGCATAGGAGGGTGGAGGTCGATGTCTGAGATCATAATACTTCTTTTGCCTTTGTTGGGTGGTTTGAATCTTTTCGGAGAGTAGCGAAAAAGTCTCTAACATAGTGTTAGTGAGGTCGTTTATAACTGGACAGTCAGTGTTGACCTCTGGGTGGAGATGGAATGTAGGATGGTACCCATAATTAGCGAAGAAAGGAGTGGTTTTGATGGTTGCATGGTAGGTGTTATGTGCAAACTCAGCAAGAGGAAGCAGAGTAGTCCAGTTGTCATGATGTTGGGTGGTATAACATCTTAAATACTCCTCCAGCCAATGGTTGGTGCGTTCAGTTTGACCGTTAGACTGAGGATGGAATGCAGTAGATAGTCTTTGATCAATCTTAAGTGACATGCATAATTGCTTCCATACCCTAGAGGTGAATTGTGAACCTCTGTCGGATGTTATAGTAGTTGGAATTCCATGGAGTCTTATAACATGTTGTACTAGTAACTTAACGGTTTCAAGAGCTGTGGGCAATTTATGATAAGGCACGAAGTGTGCCATTTTAGAGAAAAGATCTACGATCACTACTATAGTATTATTTTTATCTGATAGGGGAAGATCCACAATATAATCTATGGCAATATCCTGCCAAGGTCTTTTTGGAATTGGTAGAGAAAGAAGGTATCCTATCGGTTTCTTCCTATCTGTTTTACAGGTAGTACATGCAGAACATGATTCTACATATTGTTTAATTTCTTGATTAAAATGTGGCCACCAATAAGACCTTTTAATCAACTCAGAGGATTTATTCATTCCAGGATGACCTGATAATGGAGAATCATGACACACAGATAAAACTTGTTCTCTAAGAGAAGGGGGAACATAGAGTTTTGCGTCAAAATAATATAACCCATCCTCACCTCTTTGTAATTTATACTGTTGTTTGGTATCATCTGAGATTTGTTGCTCTTTTAACTTATTTATTGATATGGCTAAGGTTCCGACAATATTGTGTAAAGGGATAAGTGATTCATATGTCTGTGTCATATGTGGTACATGTGGAAGTCTAGATAGAATATCAGCTTTAGTATTTTTTAGAGCTGATCTGTATGTGATGATATAGTTAAACCTAGAAAAGAATAAGCTCCAACTTACTTGTCTGGAGGTTAATGTGCGAGATGTTTTTAGAAATTCAAGATTACGGTGGTCAGTATATATGATTATAGGTTCTGGAGTACCCTAGTGTAAGTGTCTCCAGTTTTCAAGCAAGCTTTTTACAGCCAGGAGCTCCTTCTCACCTATATGATAATTCATTTCTGAGGAGGTAAGTACCCGTGAAAAGTAAGCTATAGGGTGGATTACATTAGTGTCTGGGTTCTTTTGAGATAACACAGCACCTATAGCATAAAATGAGGCATCAACCTCTAAAATGTACTGAAGTTGTGGATCAGGGTACGCTAAAATAGGTGCAGTTGTAAAGGCTTTCTTTAAGATGTTAAAAGATTCATCAGCCTCAGTATTCCATTTGAATGGAATATCTGTTTTTGTTAAATTGGTAAGGTGTTTAGCTATTGTAGAGAAATTATTTATAAATTTCCTGTAGAAGTTAGAAAATCCTAAACATTTTTGGACTTGTTTTCTAGTTTTTTTGGGTATGGGCCAGTCAAGTATCATTTGAATTTTAGTTTTTACATAAAGATACCCTTAGATGATAAGTGGTATCCAAGGAATGTAATCTCAGGTGAATGGAAAATACATTTATCAGATTTAACATACAGATTATGTGCCAATAATCTTGAGAGAACTATCCTAATATGTTTAACATGATCAGCTTCATTTGCTGAGAAAATTAGGATGTCATCCAAGTAGATAACTAAAAACGTATTGAGAAGATCTCGGAAAACATCATTGATGAACCTTTGGAAAGTGGCAGGAGCATTACACAATCCAAAGTAGCTTTTCTTCAGGGAAAGCGGCCCTTTAATGAAACCTTATGAATCTTACCATTAAAATAGATAGAAGGTTTAGGGAAAAGAAGCAGGAAAGGTATATAGCATATTTTCTATGTTTGGTATATTATGAGTCCTGAACAGATTATCAAATATAGTCAAAGGTATATGTCTCTTTAAATATTTTTAGTGTGTGTTTCATATTGGGGTATAGGTAGTTGCTTATTTCTCAAACAGTACCTATAACCCGTTATGACATTTTTTATAAAAGTCAGGTTTAATAATCTGAACTATATTGCCAGGTAAATATTAGGAAGCTCAAATGAACAAAGTGAATTTATAGGTGGAATTACTACTGCAGGGCTGGCAAAAGATGTGAAAAACAATGAGAACAAGCTAAATAAAAAGATGCAGCTTACCGGAGGGATAATAGAGACTGCTAAATATCCTTTGAAGAGAGAGTTCTTGGCCAAAATCAATCCGGTTTAGGTGGTATCCGAGGTGGTGTCCGGGAGGACAAGCTGATGTCTGGAGCGGTGATACGCGCTGAGTCCGTGGCACGTTGGAGTGACGTCACTCAGGCAGCGCAGGAGGTTTCCAGGGTGAGAGAGGAACAGCTGATTGTAGAAGCGGCTGGGGAGAGGTAACGGAGGCGGCTTCGTTTCAGGGAGAAACAAGTGAATGAAGGATTACAAATCCAAGGAGCACTGCATACCAGAAGTGCTCGTGTATGCAGGAGAAAATATAAAAACAAAGTCAGAGTAACAGGGATCAGATAAAATCTGAAATGGTAAGTAGGATCAAAGGTAATACACGGCTGGATACTTCAATACCAAGCGTTATTAGGAAGTATCCAGCGTTGTTTATAGGCCTTGATGATTGAAAAGAACCTCCCCTTAAAGGGGTAGTATGTTACACCGAATGATAGAGGATGGTCATATCGAACTGTCAAATAAAAGGGTAAATCATGTGGGATTATAGGATATATAGCTTTATTAGAGGGTATCCTAGCATTATGTATAGTGAGCAATGAGTGACTGTTTGATGTGTGATAGCATAGGATTGGGAATAGAAGGTTAATATATATGGCTTGATAGAGTTGAAAGGTACACATTGTTCTGGCAAAATGGCAGGTGATGGATGTTAGTATATAGGGTTGTCTCAGAGTACGCATCACATGAGTATGTAGGGATTGTAGTATATGGTATAGAACCTTCTTAAGATTAATCAAATTGTCACACTACATATACAGTAGTCCTACTATCAGCTAGCACCAACAACCTGTATGACTCCCTATCAATGTCTTAAACCAATATTGCTTTGTTAGTCAAACAGAGCAGGTAGGATTCTATTAGCAGAATAAATAAATAGATTGAGAATGTCTAGTATATTTAGACCTGGGTAGATTCTTATTGGATGCCTTCAAATAACTATCTATTCTAGACAATCATAAGAGCTTTGGAACATACTTAATAAGATAGGTAAAAACATAAGAAAGGGCATACGTATAACCAATAAAACATTACAAAGGAGAAAAAGGCAGACAGTCGATGGTTCCATTTCAATATGAGGTTAAAACAGGGAAATATCTATGCTAACATAACAGGTGGGTAACCAGGTACCTCACAATAAATTGTTACTAGTGGTGGTGATACAGTCATCCAACACCTCTCATTAATAATGGTGCCAAGCTGGAAAAACGGCAGGAAAGGGAGCCAGACAAATTGCAGGAAGGCCGTATGTCAGGGAGGATCCATTGGCTATGAAATAGTAAGAATTGTAGGAGGGTATATAATCCGTGTTTTGTGGATATCAGGATGTCCGCTCTTCTTGTGCGACACTGAGTGTCTCTTCATTCCCTCTGTGCATCAGGAGCCTGTTCAATGCTTTTCCATTCTCCAACCGGAGTCTCATCACGTACCCGGTGGCCAGCCGCTCCATCACAGGTTTCTGCTGAGAAGAACTCCGTATATATATGTCATTAGTCCAAACGGAGGTGTGAGATCTGAGGGGAATCCAGGGGATCATTGGTTCTCTAGAGGGGGAGATGATTCCCTGCTTCTTTGGTAGCTTTTTTATCCCTAGTTTGAGATCCATCTGGTTAGAAGAATAGCTTTTGCTAGCATTTGCGGCTTCATGTGGTAGATCGTCCCTCTTACTGTCCGCCATCTTGATCGCGCCATTATTTCCCTTTTCTCTTACGGCTCTTACAATATTAGAGAGATCTTAATAGTCGACGCACATCCAATGCTCTAAATTTTCCAGAAGTGCTCATATCTGTAAGTAAAAGTCCTCCTCCATGTGTAGATAGATAGGATAATATCAGTTTAGTAACTGCTCCACCCTGTAGTAGATTTAATAAACAGATACAGCTCTGCCCGATTAGCCCTCAGACCGGGGGAGGGGGGGGGGTAGATGGTATTGGGAGGTGGGCCGCAGCAATCCGTTTTAAGTGGTCTGGATTAGATCTTCCGCTTGAATGGATCACAATAAAATGAGTATTTCCAGAATCAGGATTGACTCTTTGTGAAGTAGGCAGGATTATTATGCAGAAAGCTGTAAATATAGCGAGATAAACCACTAATTCTTCAAATTGAGATCAGAGCTACATAGTTATGCATCTAATCATGGCTGCAGCTTGGTCATGCCACCCACAGCTATTATTTTAATCTACTCTCTCATCTTTTCCCGCCTTGACTACTGCAACTCCATCCTCTCTGGTCTCCCTAGCTGCCACATACACAATGAATGCCTCTGCTAGGCTAATCTTCCTTACACATTGCTCTTCAACTGCTGCACCTCTCTGCCAACCCCTTCACTGTCTTCCTCTTGCTTCCAGGATTAAACACAAAATTCTCACTCTGACATACAAGGCCCTTAAACTGCACTGCTCTGCCTCTATATCTCAGACCTTGTCTCCAGATACTCTCTCTCCCATCCCCTTTGCTCTGCTCATGACCTCATCCTCTCCTCCTCTATTGTTGCCTCCTCACATTCCCGTCTTCAGTACTTCTCCAGACTGGCTCCTATCTTGTGGAACTCCCTGCCTTGCTCCACAAGATTCTCCCCTAGTTTTTAAAGCTTCAAGCGCTCTCTAAAGACTCTACTGTTCAGAGATGCATGCAACCAACACTAACCTTTTCCTAAACCCAGTTCCTCTCCTCCTTTGCTATCCCCTTGAACCCCCCTTAGCATGTAAGCCTATGAGCCCAGCTGTTTGCATATCACCTTCATAAGAGCTGACTACAACAGTGCAATTCTCAGCAGGGCCCTCTACCCATTTGATCCCTATATATGTTACCTTGTATACCATGCCTTTGTTTATAGTGCTGTGGAATCTGTTGGCTCTCTACAAATAACTGCTAATAATAATAAACTTATGAGATGTCATAGTATACTTGCTTAATGTAAAGAGGGAAATAAAGGGACTGTGACTATGCCTGCACATATCAGATGTACATACCCATTGCAAGTCCCAGGACCAACATTATGATGGATGGTTTAGGTTACTTTGCAGTGGGATGTAGCTACTAATGAAATCTTGAGGTAAAATGTCTTTCTTTTTTTTTAAAAAAAAAATATAATTTTAATTGGGTTGCAAAAACAAAAAACTGAAGTAGGACATATTATGAAAATAGAAAATTAATCAACAGATTATAAGCAATAGAGTTGCAGCAAAAGCCCCATTTATGAGGTAGTCCATCCCAAAGCCGTCAGGAGGTCATCCAAACCATCCTTAGTCCATCAGCTAAGAGCTCCTACATGGGCAAGAAAGGAAACCCTACACAGAGGAATTGCATTAGAATAGAAATCGAGAAAAGACAAGGATGGAGCAGAAATGGAGACCAGGAGGGATACCCCTACTGAAACCCCTCCATATCATTATACACTTTAAAGTTGTAGCCCAATAAAAATATCCTGAAATTTAGCATTATTTATTTTAAGTAAAATATGGCCTAGATTTAGAGTTCGGCGGTAGCCGTCAAAACCAGCGTTAGAGGCTCCTAACGCTGGTTTTGGCCGCCCGCTGGTATTTGGAGTCAGTGATTAAAGGGTCTAACGCTCACTTTACAGCCGCGACTTTTCCATACCGCAGATCCCCCTACGCCATTTGCGTAGCCTATCTTTTCAATGGGATCTTCCTAACGCCGGTATTTAGAGTCGTTTCTGCAGTGAGCGTTAGAGCTCTAACGACAAGATTCCAGCCGCCTGAAAAAAGCAGGAGTTAAGAGCTTTCTGGCTAACGCCGGTTTATAAAGCTCTTAACTACTGTACCCTAAAGTACACTAACACCCATAAACTACCTATGTACCCCTAAACCGAGGTCCCCCCACATCGCCGCCACTCGATTAAAATTTTTAACCCCTAATCTGCCGACCGCCACCTACGTTATACTTATGTACCCCTAATCTGCTGCCCCTAACACCGCCGACCCCTGTATTATATCTATTAACCCCTAACTTGCCCCCCACAACGTCGCCGCAAGCTACTTAAAATAATTAACCCCTAATCTTCCGACCGCAAATCGCCGCCACCTACGTTATCCCTATGTACCCCTAATCTGCTACCCCTAACATCGCCGACCCCTATGTTATATTTATT
The DNA here is from genome assembly GCF_027579735.1 of Bombina bombina. NCBI lineage: Eukaryota > Metazoa > Chordata > Amphibia > Anura > Bombinatoridae > Bombina > Bombina bombina. Next base: position 297,172,951 of record NC_069500.1, on the reverse strand, counting down.
AACCCCTAATCTGCCCCCCTCAACGTCGCCGACACCTACCTACACTTATTAACCCCTAATCTGCCGAGCGGACCTGAGCGCTACTATAATAAAGTTATTAACCCCTAATCCGCCTCACTAACCCTATCATAAATAGTATTAACCCCTAATCTGCCCTCCCTAACATCGCCGACACCTACCTTCAATTATTAACCCCTAATCTGCCGACCGGAGCTCACCGCTATTCTAATAAATGTATTAACCCCTAAAGCTAAGTCTAACCCTAACACTAACACCCCCCTAAGTTAAATATAATTTTTATCTAACGAAATAAATTAACTCTTATTAAATAAATAATTCCTATTTAAAGCTAAATACTTACCTGTAAAATACATCCTAATATAGCTACAATATAAATTATAATTATATTATAGCTATTTTAGGATTAATATTTATTTTACAGGCAACTTTGTAATTATTTTAACCAGGTACAATAGCTATTAAATAGTTAAGAACTATTTAATAGTTACCTAGTTAAAATAATAACAAATTTACCTGTAAAATAAATCCTAACCTAAGATATAATTAAACCTAACACTACCCTATCAATAAAATAATTAAATAAACTACCTACAATTACCTACAATTAACCTAACACTACACTATCAATAAATTAATTAAACACAATTGCTACAAATAAATACAATTAAATAAACTATCTAAAGTACAAAAAATAAAAAAGAACTAAGTTACAGAAAATAATAAAATATTTACAAACATAAGAAAAATATTACAACAATTTTAAACTAATTACACCTACTCTAAGCCCCCTAATAAAATAACAAAGCCCCCCAAAATAAAAAATTCCCTACCCTATTCTAAAATACAAATATTACAAGCTCTTTTACCTTACCAGCCCTGAACAGGGCCCTTTGCGGGGCATGCCCCAAGATTTTCAGCTCTTTTGCCTGTAAAAAAAAACATACAATACCCCCCCCCAACATTACAACCCACCACCCACATACCCCTAATCTAACCCAAACCCCCCTTAAATAAACCTAACACTACCCCCCTGATGATCTTCCTACCTTGTCTTCACCATGCCAGGTTCACCGATCCGTCCTGGCTCCAAGATCTTCATCCAACCCAAGCGGGGGCTAGACATCCACTGAAGAAGTCCAGAAGAGGGTCCAAAGTCTTCCTCCTATCCGGCAAGAAGAGGACATCCGGACCGGCAAACATCTTCTCCAAGCGGCATCTTCTATCTTCTTCCATCCGATGACGACCGGCTCCATCTTGAAGACCTCCAGCGCGGATCCATCCTCTTCTTCCGACGACTAGACGACGAATGACGGTTCCTTTAAGGGACGTCATCCAAGATGGCGTCCCTCGAATTCCGATTGGCTGATAGGATTCTATCAGCCAATCGGAATTAAGGTAGGAATTTTCTGATTGGCTGATGGAATCAGCCAATCAGAATATAGTTCAATCCGATTGGCTGATCCAATCAGCCAATCAGATTGAGCTCGCATTCTATTGGCTGATCGGAACAGCCAATAGAATGCGAGCTCAATCTGATTGGCTGATTGGATCAGCCAATCGGATTGAACTATATTCTGATTGGCTGATTCCATCAGCCAATCAGAAAATTCCTACCTTAATTCCGATTGGCTGATAGAATCCTATCAGCCAATCGGAATTCGAGGGACGCCATCTTGGATGACGTCCCTTAAAGGAACCGTCATTCGTCGTCTAGTCGTCGGAAGAAGAGGATGGATCCGCGCTGGAGGTCTTCAAGATGGAGCCGGTCGTCATCGGATGGAAGAAGATAGAAGATGCCGCTTGGAGAAGATGTTTGCCGGTCCGGATGTCCTCTTCTTGCCGGATAGGAGGAAGACTTTGGACCCTCTTCTGGACTTCTTCAGTGGATGTCTAGCCCCCGCTTGGGTTGGATGAAGATCTTGGAGCCAGGACGGATCGGTGAACCTGGCATGGTGAAGACAAGGTAGGAAGATCATCAGGGGGGTAGTGTTAGGTTTATTTAAGGGGGGTTTGGGTTAGATTAGGGGTATGTGGGTGGTGGGTTGTAATGTTGGGGGGGGGGTATTGTATGTTTTTTTTTACAGGCAAAAGAGCTGAAATTCTTGGGGCATGCCCCGCAAAGGGCCCTGTTCAGGGCTGGTAAGGTAAAAGAGCTTGTAATATTTGTATTTTAGAATAGGGTAGGGAATTTTTTATTTTGGGGGGCTTTGTTATTTTATTAGGGGGCTTAGAGTAGGTGTAATTAGTTTAAAATTGTTGTAATATTTTTCTTATGTTTGTAAATATTTTATTATTTTCTGTAACTTAGTTCTTTTTTATTTTTTGTACTTTAGATAGTTTATTTAATTGTATTTATTTGTAGCAATTGTGTTTAATTAATTTATTGATAGTGTAGTGTTAGGTTAATTGTAGGTAATTGTAGGTAGTTTATTTAATTATTTTATTGATAGGGTAGTGTTAGGTTTAATTATATCTTAGGTTAGGATTTATTTTACAGGTAAATTTGTTATTATTTTAACTAGGTAACTATTAAATAGTTCTTAACTATTTAATAGCTATTGTACCTGGTTAAAATAATTACAAAGTTGCCTGTAAAATAAATATTAATCCTAAAATAGCTATAATATAATTATAATTTATATTGTAGCTATATTAGGATGTATTTTACAGGTAAGTATTTAGCTTTAAATAGGAATTATTTATTTAATAAGAGTTAATTTATTTCGTTAGATAAAAATTATATTTAACTTAGGGGGGTGTTAGTGTTAGGGTTAGACTTAGCTTTAGGGGTTAATACATTTATTAGAATAGCGGTGAGCTCCGGTCGGCAGATTAGGGGTTAATAATTGAAGGTAGGTGTCGGCGATGTTAGGGAGGGCAGATTAGGGGTTAATACTATTTATGATAGGGTTAGTGAGGCGGATTAGGGGTTAATAACTTTATTATAGTAGCGCTCAGGTCCGCTCGGCAGATTAGGGGTTAATAAGTGTAGGCAGGTGTCGGCGACGTTGTGGGGGGCAGATTAGGGGTTAATAAATATAACATAGGGGTCGGCGATGTTAGGGCAGCAGATTAGGGGTACATAGGGATAACGTAGGTGGCGGCGGTTTACGGAGCGGCAGATTAGGGGTTAAAAGTGTAATGCAGGGGTCAGCGATAGCGGGGGCGGCAGATTAGGGGTTAATAAGTGTAAGGTTAGGGGTGTTTAGACTCGGGGTACATGTTAGAGTGTTAGGTGCAGACGTAGGAAGTGTTTCCCCATAGGAAACAATGGGGCTGCGTTAAGAGCTGAACGCTGCTTTTTTGCAGGTGTTAGGTTTTTTTTCAGCTCAAACAGTCCCATTGTTTCCTATGGGAGAATCGTGCACGAGCACGTTTTTGATGCCGGCCGCGTCCGTAAGCAACTCTGGTATCGAGAGTTGCATTTGCGGTAAATATGCTCTACGCTCCTTTTTTGGAGCCTAACGCAGCATTTGTTTGAACTCTCGATACCAGAGTTAAATTTATGGTGCGGCCAGAAAAAAACCCGCGGAGCGTTAACAGCCCTTTTACCGCCGAACTCCAAATCTAGGCCTTAGTCTCTAACAACTGAAATTCAGCTACAAGGCCAAGCCAATCCTTACTTGAAAATGTCTTCCTATATATATATATATAAATATAAATATATACAGTATATATATATATATATATATATATATATATATATATGGATTTTCATGTGATATTTTCTAGTCAGCTTTTTACAGATATGCTGCATCACTTTCAAGTGATTGAGCCTTTTAGTAACATGTCCCTTTAAGTTTCTGTGCATATATCCTGGTATTTAGCCATTATGGTGAAATAACTCTCAGGGCATCAATGCTTTCACAAAATTAGGTGTGTTGCATAGGAAATGTGTACATCATTTAAAAAAACTCATAGACAAAATGGAGTTAAAGTACTTCACTAAATACTTAAAGCTCAATGAAACAACTGAGGTCCTACAACATTATATAAGCTATCAATATGATTTGTCTATGCCTATTGGAGCTATTTAATTATATATTTATTTTATATGTTTTTGCCTCTGATAGCAGTCAATCAAATTTGTTGGAAATCTTCTTCTTTATAGGATTCATGTTTGAAATAAACGTTTTTTAAAGTCAGTGTTTCTGAAAACTGTTACAAAATGTTCCCTCTAAATATATATATATTAACAGAACACATCTGACAATAAATGCTGTTTTATTCTACTTTGCAGTTAATAACTTATTTTAGGTATTCAGTCTGTCACATTCCTTTTACTTGGACCCGGATTGAATAATTGAAGACCCATATCTGACCCAGCTATTTGAGAACATAACAGAGATATGAATCCAATTATTCTAAGTCCAAATGCTGACACATATATCAATAAGGTATATCTGACTAAGCCTTATCCTATTTTCAGATTCAATAAAAGAAATACACAAAATAAAAAAAGGAATATTTAATACTCTACTCTTAGTAACTGTGGATCCCTCAACATTAGGTTGAAAAGAAAATAGTATGGGCTAGATTGCAAGTGGTGTGCGCTAACATTATTGTGCGAACAATATTGAAATATCGCACCCGTGCTAACTTGTGCACGTATTACAAGTTTGTGCATGTCAGGTTAGAGCGACTGAAGTCCTCTGGTAAAGGGTTAGGGCTAAATAAAAAGTTCCATCAAACACAATATAAATACATTAAAATAAAGTGTTACACTCATATATACACTATGTAATAAAAGCTATTCATATAAATATAAAAAAAATCATTATAAGGGTTTAAAGGTATATGCTATATGACAAGGTACTTGAATGGAAAGGGTTATAATTGTAGTTAAACATAAATATACATGTCTAAATATCGGAAAAAGGGGCAACCAGACGTGGACTCCTTGCTCAGTGTGCTTAGAGGAATCTCACTGAGGATACATGACATCATGGACTCTAACAAATATTAACAGATATGACTTGAAGACTGCAGTCCACAAACAGTCACCATCAAATGTAACGGAATTGGAGCAGTGTGCAAATATTGCACGGTCTAGGGCCTCCATTACATATAGTGTTGACCGCAAAAGCCGGCGACGCCAGATTTTACGCGATTTTGGTATTACATATACTGCGTAGCATACAAGTTACGCCCGTATATTTCGCCCGTTGCTTGCAATTTTTACTCCCATAGGCTAACATGGGGCCGCGTCGTAAATCGGTATCCAATATCCAGCGCAAGGCCTCACATGGCGAAAATGGAAAAATCTTACTCCATTTTTACCTTGCCATAAGAGGCATCCGTAGCAGGCCTTGCGCTGATTATGGGAGCACCGTAACTCCATAAAATGCCTGCAAAAATAAACTAACACCTAATGCATGCGCAATGTCTATCTACCTGTCAACCGCAGTCCCCCACCGCAATAACTAATAAACTCTATTAACCCCTAAACTGCCATAGCCCACACCGCAAATAATAACTAAATTATTAACCCCTAAACCGTCATAGCCCACAACGCAATTAACCTATTCAAGTATTAACCCCTAAACCGCCATAGCCCACATAGCCTATTAAATGTATTAACCCCTAATCTGCCGCCGCCGCCAACGTCGCCGCCACTATAATAAAGTTATTAACCCTTAAACCTAAGTCTAACCCTAACCCTAACACCCCCTAACTTAAATATTATTTAAATAAATATAAATAATATTACTATTATTAACTAAATTATTCTTATTTAAAACTAAATACTTACCTATAAAATAAACCCTAAGATAGCTACAATATAATTAATAATTACATTGTAGCTATTTTAGGATTTATTTTTATTTTACAGGCAACTTTGTATTTATTTTAACTAGGTACAATAGCTATTAAATAGTTAATAACTATTTAATAGCTACCTAGTTAAAGTAACTACAAATTTACCTGTAAAATAAATCTTAACCTAAGTTACAAGTACACCTAACATTACACTATCATTAAATAAATTAAATTAATTAACTACAATTACCTAAAATTAAATACAATTAAATAAAATAAACTATAGTACAAAAAAAACAAGCACTAAATTACAGAAAATAAAAAAAAATACAAGAAGTTTAAACTAATTACACCTAAGCCCCCTAATAAAATAAAAAAGCCCCCCAAAATAATAAAATTCCCTACCCTATACTAAATTACAAATAGCCCTTAAAAGGGCTTTTTGCGGGGCATTGCCCCAAAGTAATCAGCTCTTTTTTTTTTGTATGTAATTGTTTTTTATTGGATTTTAAGAAGTACACAAGATGGACAACAGTACATAACCAGCTTATACTGTACAAATCAAGTTGATAAAAGAAAACATGCTTAGTTCCGCTATACATCTGTTTTAAATTTTCCTTTCAGAGAGATTACATATGTACTGATTGCGTCCAAGAGCGTGAAAGCTGTTAAAGTGCTTATAATTAAAAACAAATCAAATAACCAATCAACCAAACTACATCTACTACTTAAACTACTGAATCTCCAATACATAAATACAGTGTGATAGATCCGGAACCTATTAACGAGACATGTCTGTATTATGTTTTGTTCTGTCCGCCTAATCGTGAGTTGTAAATTACACTCATCGATTAGTCACCTAGTCTTAGGGTTAACTGGGAGGAATAAAGTGTGAGAATCGACCCAGGGTTTCTGTCAGCAATAAGTCAAGCGTTTTCTGTCTCATGTTACACTCGAGTCCTGTGAATAAGTCTTAGTGTTAAGAGTCAGATTATGCTGCACCTCATCCCAGATAAATTTAAGATCTAGGAAGAAAGCTAACCTGTTAGTTTTAAAGTATCCGTATTCTTCCATTTGCAGGGTGTCTTTCATTTGTGCTAACCATTCTTTAAATGTGGGGCATATTTGAGATTTCCATTTCTTAGCTACCAATAATCTGGCTGTGTTTAATGTTAATTGTATCAGTCTACTTCTTAGTCTACACTTACATGTTGTAGGGAGGTTCAACAATGCCACCTCAGGCTCTAAGTTGTAGTGGATACCCGTACCTAGTATAATTTTAATATTCTCTTGTATCATATCCCAAAAGGGCCTCATTCTAGGGCATTCCCAGCAAATATGTAATATCGTTCCTTTCATTCCACACCACCGCCAGCAAAGGTCTGAGGAAGAGGGAAAAATACTCTTCAGCCTGGAGGGATGAGATACCACCTAGTTAGTAGTTTAAAATTAGTTTCCAAGAACCTAGTGGAGAAAGAGGATTTTCTACTGCTCTGAAATATGCGTTCCCAGTCTGTTTCTGTTAGACTTTTGCCTAGGTCTCTGTGCCAACGATCTACATATTCAGGTAGTCCCCCTTTTTTAGCATTGCCTAAACATTTCTTGGCCATGGATAAGGTGTGGTAAGCTGGGAGATCTATTGAACATATTAGCTCAAATGGGGTTGGGTTCCTCAGTATTAATTCTTTCTGTGGGTGTGTTTGGATAAAGTGATGTATTTGATTATATTTTAACCAATTTGTAAAAGCTCCACCTAATATGTTAGACAATTCATGTCTTTGTTTAAGTTTTCCATCTTTTGTTAATGAGGAGAATGGGACTGTAAATCCCATCTCCCAAAGGTTGGAGTTTGTTTTGTCAAACCTGATCCCCCCCATCAGCACGGCATTTGGAGAGATGGGGAGCATGGGGGAATTCAATGTGGAAATATTTGGTTTCTTGACTATGTTATCCCATGTGTCGAATATGTGGGAGAGTAGGGAATAGTGTTTTAACCAGGGTGGTCTTTTCTGTTTATCTATCCAACATAATGCCCCAGGATGAGGTGCGTGTAGAATGTGGGAATTCATTGGGACCCATGCTTTCCTATCTCTATTTCTGTGCCAGTCTATTATTCTTTGGAGGCTTGTGGCTTGATAATAAGTCTTGATATTTGGAAACCCTAATCCTCCCTCTGTCACTGGTCTGTACATAGTTAGCTTTTTAATCCTAGGTTTTATTTTCCCCCATACAAATTGGTTAAGGACCCTCTGAGTTTGATCCAAAAAGGAGTGTGGTAGAGCTATGGGTACTGCTTGAATTGCATAAAGTATTCTGGGTAGTATGTTCATTTTAAGTATTTGCAGTCTCCCCCACCATGAGAAAGGGCGGTCTTTCCATGTCTGTAAGTCTTGTGAGATAGTGTTGATAAGGTTTGTGAAGTTCATTTGAAAAAGGGTTTTGGGGTTCGGGGTCAGATATATTCCCAAATATTTGATGGCCTTCTGTTGGTGTTTGAGTGTGCAATGTTCTAGCAGAGAGTTAAATTTTGTTTTCGAGAGGGAGATATTCAATATCTCCGACTTCTGTTCATTAATTAAAAAGTTGGAATAGCTTCCAAATTTGTTCAACTCTTGCATAACTGCAGGTGTTGAGGATTCGGGGGAGGAAAGGGTGAAAAGAACATCATCTGCATACATTGATATTTTTAAGTCTAATGGGCCTAGTCTAATACCGGATATTTGTGGGTTACTTCTGACTCTCTGTGCCAGGACTTCCATACTAATTATAAACAGAATGGGCGAGAGAGGGCAACCCTGTCTCGTCCCATTACCTATTTCAAAAGAAACTGAGATCAATCCGTTAACTCGGACTTTCGCAGTGGGGCAGTGGTAAATACACCCTATTCTCTGAATCATCTTTTCTCCCAGACCTATTTTCCTAAGTGTGGCAAATAGGAATGTCCAGTTCAGACGATCAAACGCCTTTTCGGCATCCGTTGATATTATCACCATTTCTTTATTAGTTATCTTAGCATGTTCAATTAATTGGAGTACCCTAATGGTATTATCCCTCGCCTCCCTCCCCGGGACAAAACCAGATTGATCTGTATGTATAATTTGAGGTAGGATTTTATTAAGTCGTTCTGCTATTATCTTTGTATAAATTTTCAGGTCAGTGTTTAATAAGGCGATCGGCCTATAATTGCTTGTGAATTTGAGAGATTTTCCTGGTTTGGGTATTACCGTAATATGGGCTTCAAAAAATTCTTTAGGGAGATGTCCAGATTCGTCAATTTGGTTGAAAAGGGCCAACATATGTGGTGCTAGCTGGTCTTTGTATTGTTTGTAGTATTTGTTAGAAAAATTGTCAGGTCCTGGGCTTTTATTTGATGGTAAATTATCTATAGCATCTATGATTTCTTTTAATGTAAATTGGCTATCCAAGGCTTCGCTATCACTTGGCTGTATTTGTGTCATGTCAGCCTCTTGAAGATAGAGTTCTAGGGTATCTTTCCGGGATGTGTCGGGGGGCACAGGGAGGTTGTATAAGTCTTTGTAGTAATCTTTGAACGTTTGTGCTATAAGTTTAGATTCCACCACCTCTCTCCCTCTACTGTCTGTCAAGTTGAATATGTGATTTTGTAAAGATTTGCGCTTTAGTGCCCTAGCCAATAAGTTTCCTGCCTTGTTCCCTCCCTGATAATAGAGTTTTTTCAAAAATAATGCTTTTCTGCAAGCTTCCTTGTTTAGGTGTTCCCTCATCTGGTCTCTAGCATAATTTAGAGCTGTCAGGGAATCCCTATCAAAAGGGTTGTGTTTGTGAGCCTGCTCTGCTTTCTGAAGCTTTTGTATTAACTGGGTATAACTCGTGTTTATCTTACGCTTATAAATAGCTTTATCTTTCAAAAAATGTCCTCTCATAAAGACTTCATGTGCCAACCATATTGAAGTAATCCCACTAGATGTATTTGAGTGTATTTGGAAGTATTCATTAATTTGTTTGAGTGTTTGCATTGTTGTGATGGGGTCAAGGAGTCGCGACTCATCTAACCTCCACAAAAATGGTAATATTGGGGCTGAAGGCCAGTCCAGGATTACTGAGACTGATGCATGGTCAGACCATGCTATTGCTTGTATGTTAGAGTCTTTGACTAGAGACAAGCTCCTATGTTCTACAAACCAGTAGTCGATTCTAGAGTACGACCTCGCTGGATGGGAGTAGAAGGAATAATTGCGTGTGGTTGGATGTCGCCATGCATCTATCAGCGTGAGCTTTCGTAAGGTGTTATTGACAGAGTGTCTCGTGCCCTTAGTAGTTGAACTATATCCCTGGGAGCAATCTGAAGCTGGTAGCAGTGCAACATTAAGGTCCCCTCCTAGTATCAAAATCCCTTTTTTTATTTCTAACAGCTTGTCTCCTAGTTTTTTTATGAAATGGGCTTGACCCGTATTAGGAGCGTACACGTTAGTCAGTGTGACTATAGTATTGATTAATAAGCCTACTAGAATTAT